>NW_017306588.1:987557-991435 GCF_000935625.1 Nanorana parkeri
AGATGCATCAAATTCTATGCACAGAACGGCCGGGACTTAACACGTCATTGTAACATGTACACGTTTTATTTTGGTAATCCTTCTGTGTCCATATGATGGGGATGTCATGTATTTTTAAAGAAATGCTGTGTTCTATTTTTTTTTTAAACTCGTCTCATTGGTGTTGACTGGCTTGTCTGCATTGATAAGTGGACGCCGTACGTTGGCGATGAATTTTTAACATGAACCTTTAGAGCTCTAAATGGTTGGAAAGTCTAAATGGATTATTAGGCGATTCCTTTTTTTTCCCCCCCAGTGTGAAGGTTCAAAGTGAAATATTTAAGCGTAGTTTTCCGGGATTTTGCCCGCGTGTACCCCCGAGGGTGGTGCGCTTCCAGATGGAGCCATGCGTGGGCAAAGTGCCGCCAAGAAACTTGTTCAGAAAAAAAAGTGACATTTTAGGTGTTCAGAATTGTATGCTTTTGCACATGCATACTGTCACATTTATTACAGACTTGCATTTTGGGGGGTTTTTCTTTTTTCTTCCCAAAAATCGAGAATGAGAAAATATGTCAGCCGTCCTATCGAAAATTTCTTATTTTATTTCGAGTGACCGAGACAGAGTCGACCGACCACGACTAGGTTGAATGTGATCCGGCATTATTGTGCTCCTTATGTGTAATCTACAGAAGCGGAGACACGATCCCACATCTGTTACACGGCATCTACAAAGCTGCGTGCTCCAACCTCCATCCCGTCTCACCCGCACCTCCACAACCGTTCACATGCTGCAGTTTCCCCGAACAGTCTCTTCACCGTTCAAATTATTTATGTCTTATTTAACGTCAATGTAAATAGACTGCTTTGCTATGAATGGCTGAAAGGGCTCAGCTCTGTCCGTATGAGGATTTCTGGGCTCGCAGGGGGAACTTGTGATGCTTAACCTTTCCACGAAGAAGTGTTACACTCCGAAGGAACGTGGACGACGGCCTCTGCTGTGCGGCGTCACTACCGTAACAGAACCGCAAGATCCCTGTATAGGAGATTATTGGGAGAGGGACGCTGTGGGATTTTTTTGTACAGACCATCTGTAGTTCGGAACCAAGTGCTTGTTACATGGCTGACTGTTAGGGTCTAAGTCTAGTGCTTGTCAAAAGTGGCCGATGGTTTGAGATTATGAAATTTCTATACAGGGGTTTTATTTTTCTTTTGGTCTCCTTTTTTTTTTTTTCTCCTCCTATACACAAAGCAGCAGTCAGCTAAAACAGGTCATCGCACGAATGAAGTAGCTTGATAAGGGCTGCCAGCTGACTGAATGCCAGTCCAATACTTCATACGTAAATTAAGGTATTTTCCAAGCCTATATCGCTTCAAAGCCCAACCTGCCAAAGAACGATCCTGTAGCTCCCAAGAACAGCAGAACTGTCAAGGAAAAAAAAAATCACATTCACTCATTTTAAAGATGCGAGCTTCTTCTGTTGCCTACTAACGGCCTAATCAAACACGTGTATCTAGTTCTATATATCACTCCTCTAATAAGCTTAGTAGCATCGCCAATGACTTCTATTATTTATGGACCCTGCAAGCGCAAACAGGTATGATACTGGATCATTGGGGGGGGTCCCCATTACGCCATGATGGGGAAAGGTTAGCAATGCATACATAAACAAGAATTGATGGATACTTGGGTTAATGTGCATGGATTTTTTTTGTTATTGTCATGTTACATCTCTGTATTTATATCTTGATTGTTTCACTTTCCCGTGTATCATGGCAATTGTACAGATATTTTTCTTTTTTCTTTCGTTGCATTAACATGTATGTGATAGAATTTGCTAAAAAAGGAAATAAGAAGAAAAAAAAATCCTGAGTTTGCTTTAGAATAAATTCAATTTATGTTTAAATGTGACGCTTTTTATTTGCCAACCGCACAAAAGGGCAATGCGGATACAATCGTATCTGGATGCAGAGAAGTATATACACACGCGCAGGTTGAACTAGATGGATCTCTGTCTTTATTCCACCTTTAAAGTGACATTAAAGTCACACATTCTCTCTTCCCCCCCCCCGCCCCATGCTGGTTTAAGGACTTACCTTAAATCAGGGGTCTCAAACTCAATTTAGTCGGGGGCCACTGGACAACAGTTTTTAGTCCCATGGGGGGCGCTACTACATATGGTACCAGTTTTAATGTATGCACGTGTTACAAGCGGCAACTGTCACCGATTCAAATTAATGATCGGGTGACAGCTGCTGCATGTAAACGCCTGCACACCGCTTGTAATCATATGTGAAAGGATTACATGCCGTTAGGAATCGATCGATATCCCTGGATACGATTACATGCGGTATGCAGGCATGTATATGCAGCGGCTGTCACCTGATCATTAACTTGAATGGGTGACAGTTGCTGCATGTAAACGCCAGTTTAGGGATTCCTGTGCAGTTTGTGATGCAGGAATCCCTAATCGCACCTGAAATATAGGGGACCCCCCATTCCAATCTCCACAACACACACATAATAATACACCCCCCCCTTCCAATCCCCTCAGACCTTACTAATCATCCATCATTCGGCCCGAGCTCAGAACTGACGGAGCCCCAGCCGGAGCTGACAGGAGCAGCTCTGCGGTCTGCATCCGACAGAGATGCAGACCGTGTAGCTGCTCCCGCAAGTCAGGCACGCGGCCGGTACTTTGAGACCCCTGCCTTTAAATGATGCCTCTTGATCCGATCATCTTCTTCCTTCCACTTGTATTCAGTAATCTCTCCAGCGCTGGTGCCGGTCTCTGATCCAGCCCAGACTCCAGCCTCTTCTTGTCCCACGGTGTCTATCCCCGTGCATGCTCTCGGCTGCGTGCATTCGGCTCCTCTGTGTCTCTCCTCCCCGCTGAAGATCTCTACTGCGCATGAGTCTGCCCCATCATCCTGCTCGGCCACTCGAGAAACTTCACATCTTCAGATGGGAGCGAGCGGCAGAGACACAGGTAAGCCATTAATTACCTTTTTGGTAACTTTTGCTTATATCTACTGCTTGCTGAGAGTTTAATTCCACTTTAGCAGCCAAATTGGGATAGCACAAATTTATATTTGACCAACTTCCATAGCCCAATATCACCGCTCCTTCACAGCAGCACCAAATAGGACAGTGGGTGCACACCGGCCAACTCCATCTTGCTCCAATATCGGCAGTTACCCACAGAAAATGTTTCTGACTAAATTAATGAGTGGTTAAAACATGTCAGACTGAAGAAGAACCAAAGTGGGATGATGTGTACCCGTGTGCTACAATAAATGTTTCTACAAAGTTTGCAATGTGCCACTGGACTTGTCTGTCCTAACAAAGGGTTAAAGATCGAGAAGAGGTACAGCTGGCTCTGCCTCTAGATAGGCAGAGCCAGTTGTCAGTCACGCAGCTGGGCGGATCCAGACATAATTGTCGGGATCCGCTTCAGCTGCGGCGCCTCAGTATATAGAGAGCTACAGCTCCCTATATACTGAACCTAGGGTGATGGGAGGACGCTAGTTTGTGTCCTCCCGTTGCCCTAAGGAGGACTATGGGGAAAAGACTTAACCCTATAGTTCTCCTTTTAAGATAGGGGGAGCTTAGTATGTCTCTGGTCTTTCTATGGGGACAGATAGTTTCCTGTCACTTGGACATTGAGAAGCTTGCAAAGGCCTGCTAAATAGAGGCAGGAAATATTTTCTAAAAAAAATATTTTTCAGGTATGCTGTGTGAATAGAGACACTTTACACACACACATGGGGGGGTGCTCAATTTTGACTGCAAAAGTGGAAATATGTATGCCTAGTCAAAAAATTTTTTTAAAAAGCACACCCTACTCCGTTGTCAACCTTATGTTCTAAGGAGAGGGGGGGGGGGGAAGGAAGTCCAACAA
>NW_017306588.1:991781-993583 GCF_000935625.1 Nanorana parkeri
GGAGGGGGGGGGGCGTGGAATGTAGTCCAACAAGAGAGAACTGGGCAAGGCTGACAATACTGCTTGGGATTTAATTTGAGCAGAGGCAATCAGAGAAAGGGCCCGATCTCTTTGAGAGATGGACCATTTGACACACCCCAGTGCACTATTTATTGTGTTCACTTGCACTACAGTGTTTAGTTTTTGTGCACCCAGCATGGGCAAAAAAAATTTCTTATTGCTTACACATCTGCAGAAATTTCCATGTGGGTATGAAGAGGAAAGCTAGCAAAAAAAAAAAGTAAGTGTCTGTTTTCATACACATCAACTGCGTATGCCTGCTTCACGTACACTTGGTGTACATTGCTGGCATATGTTTTGTTTTTTTAATACCTTCACAAAATGTGGAAATGGGCTTTCATCAAGCTTCACATAGGGCCAAAGTTTACTTAAAGGAGAACTATGGGGTGAGTGTTTTTCCCCATAGTTCTCCGGGTAACGGGAGGACACAAACTAGCGTCCTCCCGTCACCCTAAGCTCAGTATATAGGGAGCTACAGCTCGCGGTTTACTGAGATGCCGCAGCCGGAGCGGATCCCGACCTGGACGTCGAGATCCGCCCAGCTGCGTGAGTGACGGTCAGCGCTGGAGGATCGGAGGGGAGAATCCAGCCCCTCCCCCTGTCACGGCAGAGAGCCGTGACAGGATCGAGAGGTGAGCGAACCCGGTATGTGTTCGCTCACCTCCCGATCTACTGAGCCGACCTGTGACAGTCTCATTGTCACAGGTCGGCTACAACTAGCACCCCCCTCATAGTTCTCCTTTAAGCCAGCCAGTTTAAAGGGACAGAGCTTCAATTATGAACTGAGTTTAACCTCCCTGTACTGGAGCCAAAGGTACTTTATTGGATTTTACAACGCTGCTTGAAGCTCGCTGTACACGCTGCTATTATACAAGCTGAACCCAATGAACAAAGCCTTATAAGGGTTCATTAACATATTTTAATTTAGTAACTGATCAGTGAAAAAACAAATTATGTACTTTTAGCATACAATTTTTGATTGGAAGCAGTAGAGTACATCTGCACAGCGACAGGGTCCAGGGCCCCTTCTTTTGCACCCTTCTAGTCTTACAGAAGCTTATCAAGTGACATTTGTAGACACATGTCCTGCCCACTCCTGCTTCTGATCTCACGGGATTGCACTGCCGGTGTCACTAGGGGATGGAGTCTAGGAACAATACTGGAGACCTGACTTACAAAAATATATTCATAATATGAAGTTCAGAGATGGGAGACAAAAACAGTGCAAGGTCTAAAATCCATTCAAATACCTTAAAGTGACATTAAACCCTCAGATCTTTTAACATAAACCAATACTGTAATGTGCGCCTTAATGTAATCCATGGTTGTTTCCCTTCTCTTTGCTGCTCTTCCTTTTAAATCCGTATCTCTTCTCATGCTGGGCAGAACTTCCCTTTGCAGCTGGCTGCCTCTTCCTGTAGTGCTGGCTCAGATTGTGAACCTTCACACAGACACCATGTATCCATTCCAGAGACAAGGCAGTCTGCTGCAAAACAGAAGTTCTCCCCAAGCATGAGAAGAGAGAAGGATTTAAAAGGAAGAGCAGCAAAGAGAAGGGAAACTACCATGGATTACAGTAAGGCGCACATTACAGTATTGGTTTATGGTAAAAAAAATCTGAGGGTTTAATGTCACTTTAACAACAATGTTTCTTATTTGTGTATCACTTGGCTGAAGATCCTCCAATCATCTCTGACACTGTCCTTCCTTCTGGAGGGGGGGGGGGCGTGTAGGCCGTTTGT
>NW_017306588.1:993702-1015704 GCF_000935625.1 Nanorana parkeri
TAGGTGCTAAAATAACACCGATATACTGTGCTCCAAACCGACCAGCTGTCACGGCGCTCCCTCCAGCCTATGTCCCCTCTGCCTGCAGCATCGAAATCTTCCTCACGTTTATACAAAGTGTATAGACGACGATGATTTACGGGACCTTAGACTGCTGCAGTGGAGGGGGAGAGACGTTGGAAGGACCGGTCTTAAGGTGCCCATACACTGCCCGATTCTCGTACGAGAATCGCAGGAAATCCAGCGATTGTACGAGAATCGAGCAGTGTGAACGAAGACAGTAGAAACGGTCGCACGTCTTTTGTCTAAGGATCACGCTAGAAAACCAGCCGAAAATTGTACGATTTTCGGCTGGTTAGAACGGTGCTCGGGAGACAAATGCCGAACGGGCCATTGTGACCGCTTCTACTGTAAGGTCGCACGACTTCCGTCTTCTGAGCACGCTGGAAAACCTGCCGAAAATCGTACGATCTGCCTGTCCAAGATGGGCAGATCGTACGAAGCCAGTGACATCTGTAAGAGGAAGGAATCGTGTTCCTCCTGAATATTTATTTTCCTGATTGTTACCTGTTAGGAAGCTGATTTTACTGTCATGGTAACAGACCGATGAAGAAATGAGTCACCTTCATGGGATCAACGTTTCTGCATCTGCTTCCTGCCGCCCAATTAGTGAAAGATCACATAACAGTGTTAGCAATGGATAAAGAATAATATGCAGTCTATGAACGTTAAATGATTCCCATCAGTAATGTGGGACCCGCTGCGACAGATGGTGCCGTCATATATTTATAAAGGGGTGTTATTGTACTCTTGCCATCGATCAGTGCAGAAAGTTTGAATTAAACCCTTTGGATGCATAGCCGGGTTTTTTTTTTTCCCCTCCCTAACTGTTCTGACCTCCAAAGTTTCTCCCTGTAATCTGCCACTTGTAGCTCCTTTGCTTATCTACTCTTCCCTCGTTGTGGTCTGAATTAATTTCCCTGATTTTGTTGGTCTTACCTAATGTTTCACTTTTATAAATGGTTAGAAATGCCAGTGGCAAAAACTAAAATGGCAATCACACACTGTTCACACCATATGCAGTGCGTTCCGGCCACGTTCTGGCCGGAATGCACTGCATCGCATTGAGGCCGGCTCAGTATTTTGTGGGGTCGGAGGGGGGCGTGGCTGGCCATTGAAGTGAATGGCACCGTAGCCACGCCCTCCGGCCGCAATTCAATCGCCCGCACGGGATCGCAAGGCACATTGTGCCTGTGGTCCGGTGCTGTGCGATCAAAATGCTGCAAGCACTATTTTGATCGCACCGGACCGCAGGCACAATGCGATCGCATTGCGGCCAGAGGGCGTGGCTACGGTGCCATTCACTTAAATGGCCAGCCACGCCCCCTCCGGCCCCACTGAGCCGGCCGCCATGTAATGCAGTGCTTTCCGGCCAGAATGTGTCTGGAACGTACTGCGTATGGTGTGAACAGGCCCTGAAGGCGAAGCATTGAGGTTTCGTCCAGGAAGCTCTCAGGCTACCTGTTCCGGTCCTTCAGTTTCCCATGTGGACAATAATGTAGTAGCCGGGGTAGCCAAACTTCAGCCGTCCAGCTGTGGTGGAACTACAAGTCCCAGGGGGCGTTGCAAGACTCTGACAGCCACAGACATGATTCTCGGAGGCAAAGGAATGATTGCATTTGTAGATTCACCGCAGTTCGAGGGCTAGATATTGGCTACCCTTCACGGAAACTGAAGGTCCTGAACAGGTAGGTTGAGCTCCCCGGACAAAACCCTCAAGGCTTCCCCCTTCTGTTTTGACTGGATTGCCATTTGTCCCAGGGCTGAAGTGCCTACCCCTGCTCTTGTGCATCAGTCCACCCAGCTCAGTTTTGTTGATTTTGTCAACTGCAACCTGTGATGTGAAGAGTAAAATTTGTGAACACAACCCCTGCTGGGTCCTTGCCATCTCTTACATATTGGAAATCTGATGTTGCATACAGTACTATGACCCTTCTAACATCCCTCAATCAGGTTTATACCAGCCATGGATGTGATTACTGATACACATCACATGCTTCAGGACAACCTTTGAGAATATAAATAAAAGGATGCTAGAAGTTTCATTATCGTCATGCAGCCGGTGCAGTCTAAAATCTGTAAATTACCAGCTTGTTCTGCATGTGTGCTTTGGACAGCCAGGCCAGGGTCAGAGTGCCATCCCTAGAGTGACAGGTTCACTTTAAACTCCTCTGTAAAGAAGGCTATTCCCACCTAGGAACAGCCAGCGACCGCCCCATGATCGCTCCGTATCGGGCTCTCGGACCCTGTGCTACTAACTGGTTGTAGCTGCTTCAGTGCCCTCCAGGGAGTGTGTGCAGGTCACAGCATGCTATCTGGGCCCCTTCCTTCAGGCTGGGTCTATTCGGATCACTGAGTCTTATGGATCGGCTACAGCATAAAGGGAAGGTCTGTGTGTGGGGAATATGAACAAAGTAAGGTTGGGAGTTGTGGGATCTGGAAAGGAAGACTAGGACTAAACATTAACAGAAGTGCATGGCTGCACAGCCAACTGATCGGCCCATGGATGAGCGGGTGACGGGTGTTATAAAATGACATATCACAATGGCCGCATTAAGGTGGTCACCTTCGAGTGCTGATTTAGGCCCGGTTCACACCTAGGCGTATCGAATATGCGTGTTTGTCGCGCGTTTCGTGACGTGCGTTTTTACCGCGATTCGCGGTCAAAAAACCTGTGCGACAAGCGCGTTTCCGAGGGCTACTTGGCTGTATCCCAATGGAAACGCGTGACAAAAACGCCCCAAAGAAGCTCCTGTACTTCTTTGGGCGTAGGATGTTTTGTAGCGCGTTCAGACGGCCTGTAATACGCCCAGGTGTGAACCATACCCATAGGAAATAAATGGGATTTCGGTGTTTGAGCGTTTTGCAGAGCGTTCGAACGCGATACAAAACGCCCGGGTGTGAACCGGGCCTTAATACTACCCATTCCTCCGATTGTAATTTGTGTTCATTTTCTTTTTTCCTCAGTAAAAATGTACACTGTAGTGTGTGTATTTTTTTTTATACATGCTGCCAAACGTTGTTCTCTGCACTGTGTAAACCATGTGTACATAACGCTGCGCAATCCGAGTCTAGTGCTGTGCAGCTTGTCCCCCCACTTGAGGGTGACAACAGATACTAGAGGGTAGTCAGACATGCATGATTTGATCGTCTCTAGCATCTGTGCCCATACACTGCACGATTCTCGTACGAGAATCGCGGGAAATCCCGCCATCGTACGGGAATCGAGCAGTGTGAATGAAGACGTGCGACCGTTTCTACTGTACGGTCGCACGTCTTTTGTCTAAGGAGCATGCTAGAAAACCAGCCGAAAATCTTACGATTTTCGGCTGGTTTGAATGATGCTCGGGAGACAAATGCCGAACGGGCCGGTGTGCGCACGCTGCCCGTTCAGCATTGCAGTCATCGGAAGCCCGCCCCCCAGGGGGGCGGGCTTGCAATGATCGCAAGTACGATCTGCCTGTCCAAGATAGGCAGATCGTACGTTTTTTTTATTACTTTACAACCCTCGCAAGACTAAGGTCTTGCGAGGGTTGTAAAGTGATAAGCTGGGTGAACAAAAGCTTTAATTTCAGCTACTTAAGGCTGGGTTCACACCTGGGCGTTATAGGCGCGTTCACACCTAATAGGCGCGTTTTTGCCCTTGCTTTTGAAGCACGTTTTTTTTTGTCCAATGAAACGGGCGTTCGACGTGCGCTTTTTAACCTCCCTGGCGGTATGATTTTTTTCCCCCTTTTTTTACTCTATCCGCTTTTTGAATTTTTTTTTACTTCCCGCCAGTTCCACCCCCCTGCGACGCGGACGCTCGCACGGGACGGAAGCCGGCAGCGGCCGGAGGACACAGCGGGGATCGCGGACAAGGTAAGACGCTACGCTGTATTCCCGAGTGTGGCTCGGTGGGGTTACCGCTTTGGTACAGAAAATTAACCCCGAGCCACACTCGGGAATACCAATGGATACGCGCTGAAATCTGCCCCCACGCGCGAAAAAGAAGCTCAAGTACTTTCTCGCGCGTAGGGCGTTTTTCAGCGCCACAAAACGGGCTGAAATCCGCCCAGGTGGGAACCATGCCCATAGGGATTAATAGGATTTCACCTCTTGAGCGTTTTTCAGCACTTCGATCAGTGCTGAAAAACGCCCAGGTGTGAACACAGCCTTACATCTCTGATCATTATGACCTGTGGATTTCAGTGAAGGTTTATTCCACTTAGGAATTGGGTAGCATTTTCTCAGCTTGAATTGCCCAGATTAGTTTTTTCTTTTCGGCCTCATTCACACACGAATCGGCCTGCACGTACAGCTCCTTGCTGCGTGCGGGGCCGTACCAAGTAGCTGCCGGGAAGGACAGGTGCTGCGTGTGATTAGAACGCAGCCCCCGTCCTTCTCTATGGGGCTACGCGGCCGTACGCCCCCCTACGCTCACCTCATTTGCAGGTCCGTAGGGGTGCGGGTGATCGTATTCATACGCCGCCGGAATGGAACATGTATGCGTCCCGGCCAGAAAACCCGCACCCCTGCAAATGAGGTGAGCGTGGGGGGGGGCGCGTACGGCCGCATAGAGAAGGACGGGAAAGTTCTAATCAGCTACTTTCCCGGCAGCTACTTGGTACGGCCCCGCACGGAGCTGTACGTGCAGGCCGATTCGTGTGTGAATTGGGCCGATGTGTGTGATGAAAAGAATAGAAAATGCTTCACAAATAGATGATGAAAAGTTGACAAAAGATAACAATTCTTCTTCAGTAGTCTACTGAAAACAGGTCCTCATTCACTACAAGTCCCTAGTGATTGTCTCGAGTGTCACAAACAGAAGACCCTCTACTTGGTAGTTTAATCACTTGTTGACTGTGGGATAAGAGGACACAATGCATCGATTTACATGTAGCCCTCAGATAAAGTGGAAGGCTTATTTAAACAAACAAGACTGGAATAGAATAAAGGTGTGCCTAATCTTTCTTTTGTACAAAGAATCCTGGTGTTCTGTTGCGTTTGTAGACCTCAGCAGCGCACCATCCCAGGGGTTGGACTAGGGGTATGTGTACACTGCATCAGCAATGCTACAAGTCCATCCAGAAGAACAGAATTTGAAGCTGCATTCCAAGGGATAAAATCAACTCAAGAATACCAGTGGTAACAGTACAGAATAGACACCAAACCTCCACTCGTGCTTATCTCTGAAATCTCAGCACAGACCGCATGCGCAGCTTCAAACAGAGAAGGTCGACTTGCAAAGTGCAGCTATAGCAACTAGCCCGCTCCTTGGCTCCTCCGTTATAAATGGGCCCGCATGTGCATTATAGTAAGAATGTTTTGCTTTAGCTGTATTTTGTTTTGATTGCAGTGCGAGGAATCTCTTATCTAGGCACACTGTCATCGGATACCTGCTGGCCACAAAAGGATGACAGTTGTGTTCAGCTTTGGAAATTGCATAGAAACAATATTCGGGTGCAGTGTCCACAGAATTACACAATTTGGCCCAAGGACCAGTATGATGGTGGCCTGTGTAATCTGCAATTCTGCAGTGCTTTGCGGAGTACACAGAGTCATTCTCATCACTACCAGCTACCAACACTGCTTACAACCTAATGTTCCCCACACTATCATACTGGCCCTTGGACCAAATTTACTGGAAGTCAATTAACCTTCCAATACGTTTCTGGATAAAAACTGTAGCATGAGGAAAGAAACCCACACATTAAAACTTCGTACAGAGCTGACTGGGGTGTGCCACGCTGGCAACCCTATCGGGAATCTTTCTCATGTTACAATGACCTCTACCTCCTCATACTCATTTGCTTGCTGGTACTACCCATCTTCCTCCCACCCAGTGGCGTTACAAGGGAACCGAGTGTGGCTCGGTGGGGTTACCGCTTTGGTACAGAAAATTAACCCCGAGCCACACTCGGGAATACCAATGGATACGCGCTGAAATCTGCCCCCACGCGCGAAAAAGAAGCTCAAGTACTTTCTCGCGCGTAGGGCGTTTTTCAGCGCCACAAAACGGGCTGAAATCCGCCCAGGTGGGAACCATGCCCATAGGGATTAATAGGATTTCACCTCTTGAGCGTTTTTCAGCACTTCGATCAGTGCTGAAAAACGCCCAGGTGTGAACACAGCCTTACATCTCTGATCATTATGACCTGTGGATTTCAGTGAAGGTTTATTCCACTTAGGAATTGGGTAGCATTTTCTCAGCTTGAATTGCCCAGATTAGTTTTTTCTTTTCGGCCTCATTCACACACGAATCGGCCTGCACGTACAGCTCCTTGCTGCGTGCGGGGCCGTACCAAGTAGCTGCCGGGAAGGACAGGTGCTGCGTGTGATTAGAACGCAGCCCCCGTCCTTCTCTATGGGGCTACGCGGCCGTACGCCCCCCTACGCTCACCTCATTTGCAGGTCCGTAGGGGTGCGGGTGATCGTATTCATACGCCGCCGGAATGGAACATGTATGCGTCCCGGCCAGAAAACCCGCACCCCTGCAAATGAGGTGAGCGTGGGGGGGGGCGCGTACGGCCGCATAGAGAAGGACGGGAAAGTTCTAATCAGCTACTTTCCCGGCAGCTACTTGGTACGGCCCCGCACGGAGCTGTACGTGCAGGCCGATTCGTGTGTGAATTGGGCCGATGTGTGTGATGAAAAGAATAGAAAATGCTTCACAAATAGATGATGAAAAGTTGACAAAAGATAACAATTCTTCTTCAGTAGTCTACTGAAAACAGGTCCTCATTCACTACAAGTCCCTAGTGATTGTCTCGAGTGTCACAAACAGAAGACCCTCTACTTGGTAGTTTAATCACTTGTTGACTGTGGGATAAGAGGACACAATGCATCGATTTACATGTAGCCCTCAGATAAAGTGGAAGGCTTATTTAAACAAACAAGACTGGAATAGAATAAAGGTGTGCCTAATCTTTCTTTTGTACAAAGAATCCTGGTGTTCTGTTGCGTTTGTAGACCTCAGCAGCGCACCATCCCAGGGGTTGGACTAGGGGTATGTGTACACTGCATCAGCAATGCTACAAGTCCATCCAGAAGAACAGAATTTGAAGCTGCATTCCAAGGGATAAAATCAACTCAAGAATACCAGTGGTAACAGTACAGAATAGACACCAAACCTCCACTCGTGCTTATCTCTGAAATCTCAGCACAGACCGCATGCGCAGCTTCAAACAGAGAAGGTCGACTTGCAAAGTGCAGCTATAGCAACTAGCCCGCTCCTTGGCTCCTCCGTTATAAATGGGCCCGCATGTGCATTATAGTAAGAATGTTTTGCTTTAGCTGTATTTTGTTTTGATTGCAGTGCGAGGAATCTCTTATCTAGGCACACTGTCATCGGATACCTGCTGGCCACAAAAGGATGACAGTTGTGTTCAGCTTTGGAAATTGCATAGAAACAATATTCGGGTGCAGTGTCCACAGAATTACACAATTTGGCCCAAGGACCAGTATGATGGTGGCCTGTGTAATCTGCAATTCTGCAGTGCTTTGCGGAGTACACAGAGTCATTCTCATCACTACCAGCTACCAACACTGCTTACAACCTAATGTTCCCCACACTATCATACTGGCCCTTGGACCAAATTTACTGGAAGTCAATTAACCTTCCAATACGTTTCTGGATAAAAACTGTAGCATGAGGAAAGAAACCCACACATTAAAACTTCGTACAGAGCTGACTGGGGTGTGCCACGCTGGCAACCCTATCGGGAATCTTTCTCATGTTACAATGACCTCTACCTCCTCATACTCATTTGCTTGCTGGTACTACCCATCTTCCTCCCACCCAGTGGCGTTACAAGGGAGGTGCGGGCCGCAACCCCCGCACCTGGGTGACACCAAAATTACTCACAGTCATTTTGGTGTCACCCCCCTCTGAAAAGTCGGGCGCTTGGTCATGGACGGAACGCCCGACATTATCAGGAGAGAGGAGGGGACCCGGCGACATACCTTATCCCGCCGGGTGACTGTCCCCTCCTCTCTCTGCCGGCGTTCATCACCAAGATGGGCGCCATCAGAATACTGCCGCGCGTGCGTGATGACGTCACGCGCATTGCGCAGTGACGTCTCAGCGGGGTGACACTCGGTTACCGCTCCGGGTGTCACCCAGCCTTGGGACGCCCCTGCCCCCACCCCCCTTTTTTTTATCTCCCTTTTTTTCCCCTTCTGTTTTGGTGTTGTTAGATGTCCTACCCCCTCCCCCAGACCCCGGAAGCAGACGGGTGAACCCCATGGTTTACCCACCTCTAACTATAGCTTATCATACTCTAGGACCTATTGGATTTACATTGCACTCACCCCAAACACCCTGATGTTGCATACTATATTATAATGTTACTGTCCGGTCTTTTGCTAATTAAGCGACTGGGACCATTGGAACTAGATATACCTCTTAAGCTGGCCACACACTGATAGATTATCTGCAGATTTTCTATGGTCAGATGGAAAAAGTGCAACAGATTCCTCCATCTATGCTAAACTGTGTGGCTGGAGGAATCTCCCACTGGGCTAAGCTTCAGTATGTTGCTAGTCGGCCACGCTGGCTCTCAAACTTCCTGCATCCAATCAGATTGTTCAGGTATTTTGAGAGCCAGTGGGGCCGACTAGCAACATACTGAAGCTTAGCCCAGTGGGAGATTCCTCCAGCCACACAGTTTAGCATAGATGGAGGAATCTGTTGCACTTTTTCCATCTGACCATAGAAAATCTGCAGATAATCTATAGGTGTATGGCCAGCTTAACGTTTATATGTCCTCATTTACCGATTTTACATTATTATTATATAGTATTTATATAGCGGCAACAGTTTGCGCAGCGCTTTACATGTGTTATGTGTATACTGAAAAATGTTGACTCAAAATAGAGAATTTTAACAAATTTAAAAAAAACTTCGTACAGGACTCGCTCTCGAGCTGAAGAAAAGTCAAGACTGCAATGGACATTCTCTAATGAAAATGGCAAGACATTCAGATAACCAATGCCCAAATTAAAAAATGCCTGCGAGTCATAGATGCAGCGTTTTATGCCAACGTCCTTTGACCACCGTTTCATAGACCTGGGACATTTGGAAATTGATGGGATTCTACCTCCATTGTGCATGGAAAGCCAGGGGTGGTCCTTCCCCGTGCCCTTACCTCCATCTCTCCTCGCTTATTCTTTTCATTCCTTATATTCCATCCCATTTCTGAAGTTCATCTTCCTCTTATTGGAAGCCTGAATGAATGGAGGCCAATCTTATTAGCACTTGTATTGAGCCATTCCATTCTATTCATACTTTACTTTAAGATTTGATATCAGCCACTGTGTCTCCTTTTCATATCATATTGTCTATGTTATTGTAAACTTGTGCCATGGGGACCGTGCTCTCTGTTGGGCTTTAGTTTACTGTCTCTCTTTTAAACAACTGAATCCTTTAATTCAAATTATTGAACAAAAAACTCATGCAGACATCGTCCTTGCTTGGAAGAACACTGAAGACTCCAGTGCTACAAGACATCAAAGCAAATCACAAAACTACACGCTGCCCTTTGTTGCTTATTCTCTGCACTTGGCCACATAGCAAAATTCCAATTCAGTATTAAAAAAAGAAAAACATTTTTAATGAGCATAGATCTACACAAACAATACTGTTATGTGTCTCTCAATGTCCCAATAGAGTAGAGAAAAATCAGCTAAAACAAAAGGTTTTTAGAGCATTTGGAAAAGGGTCATTCGTGAGCGATTGTTTCAGACACCATTGACTAGCAGATGTCAGTCGCAAAGTTGACGCAGTTGGATTTTTTGGGGACATTTTCCTGTGTGAGCCGTCCTGGTGGATGCAAACTGGACGATACAATTCAGAAGATGCTGGGGGAGGGGGAGGGGGCAGTTATCAATTAGTGCAGCCAGGCAATGCTAAACTAATTCCTCCCTCAGCTGCTCTCAAGTAGCAAAAAAACCCGCCTCTGACCATTTTGAAGGTCTCATGCACACGGGTAAAAAAATACAGGTGTATGGACATACAGTGTAAGATACATCGGTATTTGGGGCACATAGGGGGCTCAGCTGCTGTGTTTTTTCTCCCCATAGGATCGTATGGACAGAAAACGCTGTATGCGAGTTATACCAATATACATGCTGGTAAGAGCATGGGCATAAGTTCCTGAGTGTGAAATTTGGGATAACAGTTGTCGTCGGCTGCAACTACTCCAACCCTTAATGATACAGCACTGTGTTATCTTCACATGTTCTAAGTTTACTTTGCATCGACAACCTAATGGGACCCCCTTCGACCCGCAGGCCCCATAGCAGCTGCCAGTGCTGGCTAGTATTTTGTGCAGGGCCGGATTTCCCACAAGGCCAACCAAGGCCCGGCCTCGGGGCAGCAGGGGTGTGGAATTCCTATCCCCCGATGCCCAGGACATGCAGTTCCGGGCAGGTAGTTGTTTTCTACATTTAGCCCTGCTTTGGGCAAGCAGAGATAAGTGTACAGCGGGGATTGTTTTTGATCTCGGAAACCGAGATCACTTGTATGCAGCCTGCAGATCTGACGTTCTCAATGGGGGGGGTTCTGGCGCGCATTGAAGAATCTGGCCTTGGGGACGCTGAGAGAGTAAATCCGGCCCTGATTTTGCGTTATATTTATAGTGGTACTGGTGGTCACGCACTATTGATAGAGATCCCTGAGCTGCTGGTGTTCGTCCAATCACAGGTCTCTATTTGAGGCCATGCTCCTTCCTCTTCCTCTCTGGCAGCCTGCATTGAGATCATGCTCCTTGGTGGCATTTCTTCTTCCATGCATGGAATGACGACCTTATCTTAACAATCTTTTCTTTTCAGCTATTGACTGTGATGCACAACAAAACAAATATTTCTAATCATCACAGGAACAGAGACACCACACCCCTAAATTCAAAAATCTATATAAAAAACAAAAATAAATGGGGCTTTTAAGGAATGAATCTTATTAATAATAAGTTTTGATATATGGATGACCTTTGTGACAATATGATTAGCTATATCCCTTTGCATTTCTCTGAAGTCACCTTAAAAGCCCCATTTATTTTTTGTTGATATGTGATCTACAACACAACTTGAACAAAACCATCCTTCGGGCACAGGGCTAGGCAGGATGAACACTAAATACACACGGAATGTCTATTTTTATATAATCTGTGCAAAATGTGATTTATTTTACATTGTAAATTTTAAAACGATTATGAGTCCTAATGACAGCCCCTCCTTAGATTTTGCACATTTCTATTTGGTGATGAATTTATGATTAAAATAAGTCTTCAAATGTTGAGTTACAGAGAAGTCAGTATCAAGAGGAATCAAGAGAAAACACGTTCTGCTACATTCTCCCAGGTTCCCTGCCATCTGACTGCTTTATTAAGGTGCCTCCGCATAATTTCCAAGAAGACTATAAATGTACAGGACAAGATATCATGTAGAGAGATT
This sequence comes from Nanorana parkeri, assembly GCF_000935625.1. NCBI lineage: Eukaryota > Metazoa > Chordata > Amphibia > Anura > Dicroglossidae > Nanorana > Nanorana parkeri. Next base: position 1,005,196 of record NW_017306588.1, read on the forward strand.
GTACCTTGTATGAGTGGCCACTCACAGGTCAATAAATGCCGGTAAGGTAATAGTTCCAAAAACTGAAAAAATAAATAAATAAAATAAACACTTCCAAGTATCTAAAAATCACACACAGTCTATAGCTGGCCATACACAGCTCTAAATTCACAGGAATTGGATGAAATTTGAGCAGTGGGTGGACCTGTTGGCTACACGCGGCTTGACAAACTTATACTGAAAAAGCGAAGGAAGCGGAAGGAAAACTGTTGGTCGAACGGTGTACCCCAACACACCATTCTGGCATTTAAGCAGCCACGATCCCACGCCTTCTTGACTACAATATCCGGCACCAGCAAATGTCATTATTCTCGATGTTTAGCGTGGACTGGGTATGGTCAGTTTAACACAGAGACTTTCTGACATACTGAAAATCTTGGTAAGGCTAGCCATAGGGGGGCAGATGTCTCCCCAAGAATGATGGGTGGGGAGATATCGCCACATCTTCTATAGCCCCAGTGGCCACAATTGTTTCACCATTGATTCACCTATGGAGAGATGGGGTGCACAGACACATGGGTCATACCAGCCCCATCACAAGGAAATGTTTCAACAGGCAGGAACATCGGTGTGCCAATATTAGAAGTGCTTATTAGCCCCTCCTAGGATTACTCATAAAAGGAGCACTCCGCTTCAAAGAAAGCTGGCCATAAACAGCCAAATTGTGCAATGCCTCAGCCAGGTCAAGAAATTCATGGCCAACCCTCCATGTTGCTGAGTGCCCCTTTTTTTTTTTTTTTTGCAGGAAAGGGGACTTATATTCTGTTCATGCTACTTAAAGTGACACTTAACTCAGGAATTAAATCTTAAAAATGCATTCAAGTACCTCAACTATTAACAAAAATGTATCTTATCACTTGGCTCTAGATCCTCAAATCATCTCTGAATTGGTGCCGACACTGTCCTTCCTTCTGGAGGGGGCTTCTTTTTTTCCCCATGGTCCATGTGTGTGTTGTAAGCTCCAAGCTCACTCCCGGTATAGACTACAATCTCATGTTTAGTTTACGGATTTGTATTAGTATTGTAGTCCATCCCGGGAGTGAGCTTGGAGCAGTGACTACTTCACACCACATACAGGAACCATGGAAAACAACAGCAGCACCAATTCAGAGATTATTTGAGGATCTACAGCCGAGTGATACACAAATAAGATACATTGTTGTTCTTAGTTGAGGTACTTGAATGTAGTTTTAAGATTTAATTCCTGAGTTCAGTGTCACTTTAAATCCATCATCTAGTTTAGGGAGAACACAGGTTCTGTATATTGTGTGTTGAGAGTTGCACATCCATGGTTACCCTTATTACAGAATATTGGTTCAAATGCATTTCTCTGTCCTCACCCCCCCAGTGCTCTATCCTAACAGAGCTGATTGACAACCACACCCCTCATCACAATCTTCCTTACGCAGACTAGTGTTGCAGAGAAGGGAATGGGGTGTGTTAGAACAGGTCTGTTATATTTGTGGGTCTTACTCTTTGCTTTGTCATGGCAGAGCCTCCAGCAAGGAGAACAGTGAGCAGCACAGCAGTGGCATTATCAAATCTCACTGCAAATCTGGCGAATGTAACACTCAGAGGTAGCAATGCCTTAGTTCGCACACAGCAGGTATACAGCTATCAGGCTGTAAGCACAGGAGTGCATAGGAACCCTCACATACCAGAAGATGCACTACTATTTTTTAAGAGTAATTGAAAATAAAAAAGGTAAATTTTTTAGGGTGCAGCTTAGGCACAATTAACATTTCTAGATGTTCCCTACAACATAGCAAACCTTCACTTTTTTAGTTCAGGCCAGCTTTAATAAAATCACACGATCATTCTTATCATTGTATAAGAAACCTCGCCATCCTTCTTGGAGCACACCAACCGGGCCAAGTATCTGAGAAAAGATGACACCACGGTGCAATAACCCTAAGGACACTGACGGGGTTGTCTGTAATTTGGCCTTCTGCGTGGAAGGTCAAAGTTCTGGGAGACAGTGGGCCAGTCACAAAACATAAAGGTGGGTATTTTTCTTTTTATTTAAGAAGGGGGGATTAGTGCTCACCCTGAACATCAGACTCCTTCATCTAGTCTATGGATATGGTCACTAGGCTGGCTGCAGTTTTTATTGTATGGGGACAGAATTGTCAGGATGGGGCTATACATTTCAATATAGGTCTATGCTTTCATGAACAAGAACAACAAAACCTTAAACTGCTACGTGTTAGTAATGCTAATTATTTGTTATATTCTCTGTGTCAGTGTAATACAAAGACTAGTAATAAATAATAAAGATCTACAAACGTAGGACAACTGGGCTAGCTTTATTAAGGTCACAGCTGCATGGTTATCTTGTGAATACTTTGAAGCAGAACTAAAAAAAAGAGACATCAGATTTTAGGATTTTAGGTGCCTTGATGTCTGAGGAGGACAACAATGAAATGTTTACAAAACCGTAAAAAAGAAAAAAGTTGACACACAACCTCATCTATTGTCCCTGACTTCCAGAGAACTGTCCTCACCGCAAATACTGTATGTATCCTGTAATTATGGAGAGTCCACTCTGTGATCTAACAAAATCCCACATCATAAAGTCTCTCTTAGATTAACCACTATTCAAACACAGCAGAGCTTGCAAAAGGAAGCGACCATCGGCAGCCACCATTCACTCCCAATTGGAAGATAAATATCAATTAAGAAAGGGCTTTGACTTATATAAACAGAGGATGTGAATGTCTCATGGCAACCTGGAATGAGCGGGCTTAGTGAAGCGTTAGAGAAACAGCAGCCTCCCGGGAAAACTTCTAGGCACAGTCCCTAATTGCACTACAAGAAGGGTTAACTGTAGGGGAAGACATTATAGAATGTGTTCCTTATATAGGAGCTCGTCTTTCTGAAATGGAAAAAGTTCTCTCATTATTATTAAGTTTTTATTGGTGTACATAAGTGTTCATTTGCTGTAACATATGGCTGCAGGTTCATTTTAGATTTACTAGCATCACTGTGCCTGTCCGTTGAGTATTAAAGACAGAGCAGAAATAAAACATGTAGAAAAGTAAAATGTGAGTGTATATTTCTTTAAAAAGATAGTGTTTGTGTACTGAATTTTATTTTTAAAAATGCGCACACGCACACACACGCACACACACACACACACACACACACACACTACTACTACTACTACTACATCCGTGTGTGTGTGTGTGTTAAGAATAAACGATGCACTATCCCCTTTTTTATTTTGCAGAATCTCTATCAACCTGCTTCTGGAAAGTAAACTCCAAGTAAAGTCAATCGCATCATGCAGCGATGCAGATCCTCATCAATCATGATAAACAACACCTGCTAAAAATTTTTTTAAAAAGTGCCACCCCGCCAACACCTTCGCACCTGATGACTGCTTGCTGCAAATGACAGCTCCCTGGGCAGGCAGCTGTAATGTAAACAAAGGGGAAGGGTTAAAGAAATGTATAGTGAATTACTCTCTCTTAGCTACACTAATTATGTACTCATTATTATTGGCAAAACTGTGAAAATGTATTGTTTCAATTTTTTTTTGCATTGTTTTGTATTTGTTATAATGAAATAAGAATTAATAAATGCATATGTCACATCAAATTAGAGCTCATTTTGTCCTTTCAAAAAACGGTATATAATACGTGCAGGTGTAATGAATTAGTAAGTTGGAAATTAAGGTTAAACAAACACATAGCAAAAACAGCAAAATTGCTCCGGTCCCCAGGAACTAAAAAGTTTCTGAAGTTGGGTCACTAAGGGGTTAAATGATAAGGATGATTTGTGTTGATGGCATGGAATTTGGGTCCTAGAGTCCATATTACTTTCACACAGCAGTAGCAAATTTGTACAGTTACATAGTTACATAGTATTTTAGGTTGAATAAAGACACAGGTCCATCAAGTCCAACCCATAGCGTGTATGTATGTGATTCTGCATGTGTATGCGTGTGTGAGTCCCTGTGTGATCTTGTTCTTAAGGGTACCTGCACCGCTGTATGTTACCTGTACCCCTGTATATTACCTGTACCCTGTATGTTATGGCCTTTGAGGAAATCGTCTAAATGCTTTTTGAATGATTCAACACTCCCAGCTGAAATTACTGCTTGTGGCAGCGAGTTCCAGACCCTAACCGCGCTAACTGAGAAGAACTGAGGCCCCTTGTGCTGAAATCTTTTCTCCACCAATTTTAGGTGGCGGCCTCTAATCTTTGTTATGGAGTTTACCGTAAAAAGTTTATTACTGATGTTGCTATCACCATTGAACATCTTGTATATGAAAATCATGTCCCCCCTTAATCTCCGCACTTCCAGCATGAACATGTTTAAATTTAGTAACCGTGTCTCATATCTTTGGTCCTCCATCCCCTTAATTAGTTTGGTTGCTCTTCTCTGGACTCTTTCCAGCTCAAGGACGTCCTTTCTGTGGGTTGGTGACCAAAACTGGACCGCATACTCCAGATGAGGCCGAACCAGCAATCTATAAAGTGGCAAAATTATAGACTTGTCTCTACAGTACATTCCCTTTTTAATACAAGACAGAACTCTGCTCGCTTTGTGGAAATCACTGGAGTTGGAGAATGTCTGCGAAGGTTCTCATTCAGCCAGGTCATGGTATATCTGTAAAAAATAAGTCAAGGCAACTGGACTTGCTGTATTTTTCTTAAAGACGTTTCACTGGTCAATTGAGAAAGCTGGTTCGATGACCAGTGCAACGTCTTCAAGAAATATACAGTACATCCAGTTGCCTTGACTTAAGAGAGCCGTGACAGGGGAGGGACTGGATTCCCCCCTCCCCGCTCCGCCAGCGCTGACTGGCGGAACGGACGGGGGAGGGGGCGGGCACAGCTGTTTCTGCCTCTAGATAGGCAGAGCCAGCTGTCACTCAGGCAGCTGGGTGGATCCAGACATAATTGTCGGGATCCGTTTCAGCTGCGGCGTCTCAGTATAGCGCGAGCTGTAGCTCCCTATATACTGAGCTTAGGGTGACGGGAGGACGCTAGTTTGTGTCCTCCCGTTACCCTTCGGAGAACTATGGGGAAAAGCCCTGACCCCATAGTTCTCCTTTAAAGATCCAAGATGAGTCTGATGCTGCCTTTTGGTTTTGGAACTGTGAAAATGTTGAAACTGAATTTCTGAAATCTTTCCAATACAGGAACTGACGAGATAACCCCTTAATACATAAGATGTGTGATTTACAAGGAGGTCTGAGCGGTGACACAGAAAGATTGGAAGACATAATGCGAGTAAGATGTTGGGAGTGAACTCTAATTTGTACAACGTTGAAAGCCTAAAAGTTGTAACCTTACTTTAGGACCCTGGGAGAACCCCACTAATGGACCCAATGGTAACATGAACATGTGAAGAAGGACCCTACCAAGTGTTTGGGGCGTTTTGCTTAGTGATTTCTAATTAACTGGGGTGATTAGCTAGGGGGAGGTCTGGCAAGTATTGTTTGTGGGAGTGGAGGAGGCTTCCCTGGCCTGAGTTTTAATAAATGGGAAAAGCTTGGGCCGTGGATAAGGGTGCAATGATCGGTCTCTAGTAAGCTCGTACATATAGTTCCACTGCTATAAAGTAGATTTTTACCAAACGTTCACAAGCATAAGCTACTATAGATCAACTGTTTCTTTTTTTTTTTAATTATTGTAAACTTAAAAGGAGAACTATGGGGTTAAGGCTTTGCCCATAGTTCTCCTTAGGGTAACGGGAGGACACAAACTAGCGTCCTCGCGTCACCCTAGGCTCAGTATATAGGGAGCTGTAGCTCGCGGTATACTGAGACGCCGCAACTGAAGCGGATCCCGACCATTATGTCTGGATCCGCCCAGCTGCGTGACTGACAGCTGGCTCTGCCTATCTAGAGGCAGAGCCAGATGTACACGCCCCCTCCCCCGTTCGTTCCGCCAGTCAGTGCTGGAGGATAGGAGCGGGGAGGGGGGAATCCAGCCCCTCCCCTGTCACGGTAGAGAGCCGTGACAGGATCGAGAAGTGAGCGAACGCCGGTATGTGTTCGCTCACCTCCCGATCTACTGAGCCGACCTGTGACAGTCTCATTGTCGCAGGTCGGCTAGAACTATGAGGTGAGTGAAAAGCACCCCCCTCATAGTTCTCCTTCAAAACTTAAAAGTTTCTAGCATTAATGGTTTATTATAGGTGACAGCAAGGTATAAACATAAAAAATGACATGTATAGTTGCTATTTCCTTTAACTCTGTCAGTTTGGGATATCTACCACTACTCGAAAACATGAGAGTCAAATCAGGCTGAGATTGTTTGTTTCATGTATAGCTCTGCAATACCTGCAAATTTCCCCTTGTTTTGTCCCTTTACAAATGCTGCACAGAAGTACAGAAAAATACCAGTTGACCACCAGAAATCTAACTTCCTGTAGTATGCTGTCAACTAGTGTTGCCACATGTCCAGGATTCACCCGGACAGGAAAACAAAAGATGTCTGGCAGACAGTGGCAACAAAAATTAAGATAAGGGCTATTGGCCCCCCACTGTGATATTTACATATTAATGGGTGGCGCTATTTACATATCAATAAGCTGCGACTCATTCTCCCCAAAAATTTCCGTGCGTTGCTAGTGCGTTCGGGTTTCGCTGGAAGAAAAGGTGGCAACCCTACTGTCAACTCTGCCCTACAAATTCCTCTTATACTGGACTGCAGAAGCCTTCCCGTCTCCTAATCTCCATAACATTAAATCAACAGATATTTTTCTGTGCTTGCAGCTTTTATAAAAGATATAAAACACGGGTGAAATGTGCATGTATTGCTGAGATGTACTGAATATTGTTTTGTTTTTTTTTGCCCAGACATACATTTTAAAATAAACTTTTTTTTGCAGATAACGAGGCATGCGCAACAGCCAACAAAAAAATACACATGCTTAGCAGCATTTGTCACATACAAGACAATAACAGGCAGACATTTAAACAGCATGACACAGATAAAGAGATCTGTTCCATGATTTGCTGTAATCAACATGAATGTGACAGCCATAAGAAGACATCTGTGTAAGAACACTGGCTGTGTCATGAAAATGAATGTATAGATTTGAGATATACTGTATATGGCAGGTGGAGGAAGAAACTTGTGTAATGTAATGATTGTGTCTTGATAATGAAAATATAAAATGAAAATAGCTTGCAGCTAGTGTAGGGTAAGCCGTCAAAAGCTCTGGATGAGTAAAGTGCTGTAAATGGTCGCACGCTGACAAGGTGTGAAGTGATCTCTATCTAATCCTGTTAGCACTGTGTAAACTCAGATTTGTTCTGTTCGGCGATGTCACTGTGCCAAAAACATCAGAGAGACAAACCTCAAGCCTGCTCATGAAGAGGTCTTTAAGTTCAGCTCCAAGCATAAAATAAATGCTTACACCCCCCATGCATTCATAGTACCCCTGCAGAAAGGGGGGGGGGTGGAAACGGCTGTGGCTCCGATTTACCTTCGGGGACGACGACAAAAGATACCACATATAAATGCGTTTGTGGATTGGATATAAACCTATTCATTCTTTCCTTCTTTACCCCAGAGATTGTGGGGTATGTTACATACTCCTAACCTGTATGTTAAATTTCCAGGTAGAGACAAGACTGTCATTAAACTGAACTGGGCAACTATCACCCTCTGTATGCACACAACCCCCCTCTTTGTAGTAGACAAAGGTTTATGCGTTGCAGATATGCCCCGCTGATGGTTTTCCGTCCAAAATACTATCCAAGACCATGTCGCCAGGGACATAATATACTATATGCTGTGTTCTTGCCAATATGTTGGTGGACATCTTGTTGAATGAAAAAATATCAGCTACACATGTTTGCACAATCAATATAAAGGCAGATTGATTAGCAGCGTCAGCAGGTTGACCTGCTGCTTCAGGCTGCCTGTATCCCTCCTCAACCTAACCACTCAACCATCACATTCTCAAACAATTCATCCCCACACAGCTCCCTCCTCATGTATCATTTCCCCCTCCTCTTTCAGATTGTAAGCCCTCAGGGGCAGGGCCCTCCTTACCATCCCGTCTTGAATTGTATTGTAATTGTAATGTCTTCCTTACATTGTAAAGTGCTGAGCAAACTGTTGGCGCTATATAAATACTATGTAATAATAATAATAATAATAGAGTTCCAGGGTAAGGATGGGATGGCAGAGCCAGCAGTGTGGAAGTAACAAGTTAGTAACTACGTATACCAATTATCACTTCTCTACTGACCTCCAACATAAGGAGACATTTCTCCACTGACAACCAAAGTGAGGGGGATCTTATCAACTCACCACCAATGCAAGGGGCCCTAACACTACTGACCACTAATGCAAGGGGGCCCTTCACCACTATCAGTATAAGAGAGTAATTCACCACTCCAGCCCAATATCAGGGGGCACTTCTCTACTGACCACCACTATAAGGTGGTAATTCACCACTGACAATCAATGTTAGGGGGCACTTCTATACGTACCACTAACCTAAAGGGGCACTTCTTCACTGACCTCAATGTAAAGAGGCCCTTCTCAATTGACCACCAAGGTAAGGGAGAACTTAACTACTGTCCGCCAAGGTAAGGGAGAACTTAACTACTGTCCGCCAAGGTAAGGGACACTTCTCCACTGACCACCAATGTAAGGGTAGAATAAAAGATAGAATCACCACTCCAGCGCAGGATTATATTTTATTTTAAATCGCCAAGGAAAAGTCAACACATTTCATGGTTTAGAGAAGTTCCTGTTCTTCAGGCCTATGACATATAAAACCAGAGATATAATCAATGTCTAAAACAATATTATACAAATAAGGATAAATATATATGTCTATGTAATCATGAAGTAAGCAGTACCTGAAGGAGACATGAGTGTTCCCCAACAACAACAAGGAGAATAAGAAATCAGGTGGAACCAAACTGGATAATTAGATCAACAGCTAAATGGTCAATTACATAATGACTATGGAGAAGGCCCAAGTCTGAAAACCCAAACTCTTGAGTACAGGGAATGAAAATTAGGAAAGATTAACATATCACCATAAACAAATTATATCTAATAGTCAGAAACTTAAATAAGGCATTGTTAACCCTTGACTAAAAAGTCAAAGGAATCAGTAATTTGAGGTGTTCCTGGCCAGCAAATATACCCACAAAAAAAGATAGAGAAATTTAAGCTGGCCATACACTAGGAGATCTTTTTTGTTCAGCTCAGTTCCCTCGACAAAACTCAATTACTCAATCGACTTTTTGTCAAGCCGTTAGGCTAGCTGTTAACAGTTTATGGCCAGCCTAAGGTTTTTCTGAATAGGATGAAAAGAGAAAAGGATGCGACCCGCAACTTCAGAAAGAATAACAATGGGGTAAAAAAAAAGATGAGAAATAAAGTTCCAGACATGAGGTGGCACTACGGGATTTACTAGGGCTACGGGATTTACAATATCCCACTAGGAGAAAGGTTGTAAGGTAAGACAATGCAGTAGCAGACCTACCATAGAATAGTATCGATAGTCTCTTACGGAAGAAAGACACATCCAAAAGAAAGGATCCTCAGTATTCAATGAGAAAAAAAAAGCCTAACCTGGGGAGGCGTTTTGATGCAGGGACAAAAGGAAGGCAGAATTCCACAATGTCTTAAGCTGGGTATACACTGTTATATTTTTTTTTGTTTAACCTGCGAGGAAGGAATTTTGTTTTAGAAAAATACAATGAGAATGTGAAGTACCTGAAGGAGTTCAAAATAAAAACCTCTTGCAGGGACTGCTTGGAAATAAGCCACCAACTTTTCAGTGAATAAGCCAGCACCTTAGAAGATGAGTGAGTGTATAAATTATTCCTGAAAAAGTAAAAAATGAGTAAATTCCCACAGAGAATGTTAGAGCTTGAGGGCAAGCAAGCAACCAAAATAGTAGAAACCCAACATTGGGAGAAACAAGTGATAACTGTAGGATTAGGTGGGACAACTCTCCCGAGGGAGTATTCCCACTGGGATACAAGCAATTTGGTAATGCTGGTGAGAGACACAATGGATGTGAGTGTACCAGAAAAAAGATCAGTAAAACATACAAGATCTAAGTTCTAAAAAGAGAGCTTCAGGGGAACGTGAGCATCCAAACTGCTTGGATACAACTAAAAGTTATCCTGCATAAAAAATAAAGCAGTCAACTTCCCACATAGAAGTGGGGGTAAGCGTTTTATGCAGAAGACTTGGAGGCATTGTGGCCACAGGATCTGTCACTGAAGCGGAATGAGGCTGATATATGCTATCTGCAGACCTTCTGTAATGAGGAATTGGTACATGCCTATCTCCAAGAATGACCTGGTCAATGACCGAACCAAAAAGATGTCTACTCTTGAAAGGTGAATAAATTACATAATTCTTATGGGCATCATCAGTTTCCCAAGAACGGAGCTAAATAACCCTACGCATGTGAATGGACATTAGGCTTGTGCGAGACATAAGCCTAGTAGCTTGTAAGAGACCGTTAAA
>NW_017306588.1:1015825-1026357 GCF_000935625.1 Nanorana parkeri
GGAACGGACGGGGGAGGGGCGGGTACAGCTGGCTCTGCCTCTATATAGGCAGAGCCAGCTGTCAGTCACGCAGCTGGGCGGATCCCGGCATAATTGTCGGGATCAGCTTCAGCTGCGGCGTCTCAGTATACCGCGAGCTACAGCTCCCTATATACTGAGCCTAGGGTGACGGGGGAGGACGCTAGTTTGTGTCCTCCCGTTACCCTAAGGAGAACTATGTGGAAAAGCCTTAACCCCATAGTTCTCCTTTAATGATAACACGCAAGGCTTGTGACATTTGTAACAAAAGCTCAAGGGTGTGCGCATTTGCCCTAGAATTGGAGCCATCTCTTTTATAAGTGTTAATCCCCTCTGACGGATGTACAAATCTAAATCTAAGTCGGACAGATAAACCAAACAACTCAAACTGATCATTTAGAATAGAGTCTAAGTGAAAAAAGTCCTGAAAGAAAAGAACATCCTCAACTTGTTTGGCAGTATGTTCATTAGGAAGGATGAAAACATTGTCCACAGTAGTAAGAGACCACTTGCCAATAAATTCCCTTGGAAAGGGAAAACATCCCACGACTGCACAGGTAGATACCAGCACTCATAAAGGACATGTCTGCAAACAGAATGTAATGGAAAGGTCTTTGAAAACACAGATTTCTAAGACTCAATGACTGGAAAAGCAGAGTGATCGCCTACTTGCAGGGTAGAATGCATTGCATCAATCAGAAGATCAATAACTTCTTGTAAAGGTGAGCCATATGAGACTTGTTAAAAAACAGGCTCTTCTGGTGAATGCTGTAGGGGGACTGAATGTAATTTAGTAATAGTAAATCCTCACGAACATTAAGAGGCAAAGGCACTACAGTGGGTGCTGTAGCAGAATGCACCAAAGTGCAAAGTTTTTTGCAATAATTGCACACAGAGCGATACAAAATCTGATGTGGATATTAAAAGTCTTGAGGAATGGATGTGAGGGTTCAGGCTCATAGTACGGAGCTGTATACAACTCCAAAAAGGATGCCCCTATAGTAATAGAGGTCCCAAGATCCTGTACCATGTAGTAAAAAAAAACAAAAAAAAAACAACTAGGCCTAAAGTAAGGCAAAGGTCTCACATACTCATAAACCCAAGCAGCTAATGTTGATGAGGGTTGGAGGCAGCTGGAGGTGACTTAGTCACTATGGGCAGGCAGTGGAACCAGATCAGGAACCGGATGATTGCACAAATGTTGGGGATGCAGAAGCCGTAATCTGACAGTGCTTCTTGCAGGCTGAGAAGCCAGGAGACCAGGCATGGAGCTTGCATGTATTACACCCTCCCAGAGGGTGACCTCAGCACTTAGATCCCCCAGCCTTAACCACCGGAACGCAAAGTTGGTGATGGCAGTAAAAAATAGAAAAGCATGCAACAGAGATAGCTGTGAAGAAAACTTCCCGTGTATAAATCCCCCCACAGGCTAACTCACCATGTGATTGCTTAGCGACTAGACATATTAAGGGTATGCTTAGCTCTGAAAACTGGAAAACCGCTTTGTAGCTTACATAAAACAACAACAAAATTGTAGAAAGTGTCAAGAACTAAGCATAGTGCTGAAAGACACATTCCAGAGAAAAAAAAACAAAGCAGAAGGGAACAAAAATGGCCGTCGTAAATCTGATCTAATTCAGTCTAAACAGTTCATAACAAAACATAATTCTGAAGAGACAGGACAAGATTAGTATCATAGTTCTGAGGAGCGTTAGAAAGCAAAACTCAAGGAGTGTAGGACACACTATAAAGCAAACCACAAAATACCAGTACAGCGGTACCCAGGTAGGATTTCCACAGCAGAGCTGAGGTAAAGACTATACGAATCCACCTGAAAAGTTTTCTCACCAGGTGAGAGTTTAGAGATTGGCCATGCTGGTGGCCATGATGTGTCTCTGTATTGTGAGCGCAAGGTTTTGTTGGTAGCAAATTCAGTACACATCTATGGATGCCCCAGCTCTTGTATGTATTATATAACTGTCCATGCTGGATACCAAAACGCCTGTTTAGGAGGATGAATACAATTTTCCGAGAGTTGGTTTGGAAAAAGAAACAATCACGATTAAAACTGGAAAAGTTACAGTATCCGAAGGGGCAAGGGGGACTAGCGCTTTCCGATCCATGGATATGTTTCTTTGTGTCACAACTACGACATCCAGTGGGATGAGGACACGAGGAACAGTATCCGAGGGCATGTGGTATTATTAAAGTGACATTAAACCCTCAGATTTTGTAACATAAAACAATAGTGTAATGTGCGCCTTACTGTAATCCATGGTTGTTTCCCTTCTCTTTGCTGCTCTTCCTTTTAAATCCTTATCTCTTCTCATGCTGGGGGAGAACTTCCCTTTGCAGCTGAGCGCCTCTTCCTGTAGTGCTGGCTCAGGTTGTGAACCTTCACACAGACACCATGTATCCATTCCAGAGACAAGGCAGTCTGCTGCAAAACAGAAGTTCTCCCCCAGCATGAGAAGACATGAGGATTTAAAAGGAAGAGCAGCAAAGAGAAGGAAGGGAAACTACCATGGATTACAGTAAGGCGCACATTACAGTATTGGTTTATGTTTAAAAATCTGAGGGTTTAATGTCACTTTAAGTCTTTGTTTAAAATTAAAGGAAAACCAAACATTTATCTTTCACTCTGTTACACACTGACAACACAAAGTCCAGCATTAGAATGCACGGAGTCCACACACAGAAGAGAAGAATTTTGCTGTCATTTCCAGGGACCTGCTGCCATTATCTAATAGGAGACTATAAATATATAATAAAGGTGAGCAGTACTTTAAAAAGAGAACTATGAGGTGAGTGATTTAGTTCATAGTTCGAGCCGACCTGTGACAATGAGACTTGTCACAGGTCGGCTCAGTAGATCGGGAAGTGAGCGAACACATACCGTCGCTCGCTCACTTCTCGATCATGGCTCCCTGCAGGGATTCCCCCCCTGTCCGATCCTTTAGCGCTGACTGGTGGAACGGACGGGGGAGGGTACAGCTGGCTCTGCCCCTAGATAGGCAGAGCCCGCTGTCACTCACGCAGCTGGGTGGATCTCAACAGTAATGTCGGGATCCGTCCCGGCTGCGGCGATCTCAGTATACCGCGAGCTGTAGCTCCCTATATATTGAGCTTTGGGTCACGGGAGGACGCTAGTTTGTGTCCTCCCGTGACCCTGGGGAGAACTATGGGGAAAAGCACTGACCCCATAGTTCTCCTTTAAAGATCCCCTCATGTCTTTGAAGACGACCTTATATTCAAAGGTGTTTTTTCGTCTGTAGCGACTATACGGTTAATAGGAAAATTGTGGAGAACGATCAAGTGCTTGATGGGCCTCTATGAATTTACAGAATACACCTCGTTATAGGCGGAATCATTTATTGTTTGAGGCATGTAAACTCCATGGCTTTGGCGCTTGGCAGCAAGCTGGGATTCTAACTCTATCACAAACATATGATCATGGCGCGCTACAATCATTCCAGCACTCGCAGTTTTATAGATACTTACAACTGGGACACGCACTTGCTACACATCCAGGCGTAAACAAAGTATGTATTAGTTTGAATAAGGATATAGATCATCTTTTTAGTACAATTTTGACAAGGGGGGTGATTTCAAGGATGCATGTACTCTTGCTACAGGGCGAGTTACACAAATCCCAGGATCTCAACAGTAATGTCGGGATCCGTCCCGGCTGCGGCGATCTCAGTATACCGCGAGCTGTAGCTCCCTATATATTGAGCTTTGGGTCACGGGAGGACGCTAGTTTGTGTCCTCCCGTGACCCTGGGGAGAACTATGGGGAAAAGCACTGACCCCATAGTTCTCCTTTAAAGATCCCCTCATGTCTTTGAAGACGACCTTATATTCAAAGGTGTTTTTTCGTCTGTAGCGACTATACGGTTAATAGGAAAATTGTGGAGAACGATCAAGTGCTTGATGGGCCTCTATGAATTTACAGAATACACCTCGTTATAGGCGGAATCATTTATTGTTTGAGGCATGTAAACTCCATGGCTTTGGCGCTTGGCAGCAAGCTGGGATTCTAACTCTATCACAAACATATGATCATGGCGCGCTACAATCATTCCAGCACTCGCAGTTTTATAGATACTTACAACTGGGACACGCACTTGCTACACATCCAGGCGTAAACAAAGTATGTATTAGTTTGAATAAGGATATAGATCATCTTTTTAGTACAATTTTGACAAGGGGGGTGATTTCAAGGATGCATGTACTCTTGCTACAGGGCGAGTTACACAAATCCCGCCTTGAAAAGTAGAAGTGGATCGGAAGTTGATTTGGGGACATTAGAAGATGATATATGGAGAGAAGCATTACAATCAGTACAGTTGGTCTCAATATCATCTTCACATAGGTTAACATGTGGTTTAGAACCAGGTTCATTATTACATCTGCTCAGAAGATGCACAAAATTGAAAAGATTTTGGTTTGCAATAGTCGAGAGACTGTGTGTTATTAGTCGAGAGTTAGTCGAGATTAACTGTGTATATGAAGTTCAGCTTGCTAATAATCCATTGGTCTGTATTCTGAGTGTGTGTGAATCCTCAGAGGTGGATTTGTATACGAGAATGGCTGTCATTTTTGTGGCTCGTCGAATTCTCGCTCTTAGATGGACATCAGGGCTACCTCCCACTAAAGGTGAATGGATAAAAGAGTTAGATAGATTGGTAAGCTTTTGAAAGGGTCACATTTCAACATTGGGGCATGTTAGTTAAATATCATAAGATTTGGGGGAAATGGCTTAAGTATAGAGCTGTGGTTCTTTCATAACAATTCATATACAATTATGGGTATGCCGCTGGGGAAGTCAGAAATGGAGAAGGATTTGGGGGTCATTGTAGACCACAAACTGAAAGGTAGTTTGCAGTGCCAGGCTGCTGTAAACAAAGCTAGCAGGGTCTTGTCCTGTATTAAAAAGGGGATGTATTGCAGGGACAAGTCTATAATTTTGCCACTTTATAGATCATTGGTTCGACCTCATCTGGAGTACGCGGTCCAGTTCTGGTCACCAGTACTAAGAAAAGATGTCCTTGAGTTGGAAAAAGTCCAGCGGAGGGCAACCAAACTAATTAGGGGTATGGAGGACCAGAGCTACGAGACAAGGCTACTAAATTTAAACATGTTCACATTGGAGGTGAGGAGATTAAGGGGGGATATGATCTCCATGTACAAAATGTTCAATGGTGGTAGCAACATTAGCGATAAACTGTTTAAAATTAACTCCATTACAAAAACTAGAGGCCACCACCTAAAATTGGTGGAAAAAAAATTCCAGCACAAGGGGCGAAGGGGGTTCTTCACAGTAAGATCAGTTAGGGTCTGGAACTCACTGCCACAGACAGTGATTTCAGCAAAGAATGTGGAATTGTTCAAGAAACTTTTGGACGATTTCTTAAGGGACCGTAATATACAGGGGTACAGGTAATATACAGGGGTACAGGTAATATACAGGGGTACGGGTAATATACAGGGGTACGGGTAATATACAGGGGTACAGGTAATATACAGGGGTACAGGTAATATACAGGGGTACAGGTACTCCTAGAATGAGATCCTAATAGGTTGGACTTGATGGACTAATGTCTTTATTCAACCTCAAATACTATGTAACTATGTATCTATATGTTAAAGGATAACTTTTCCCCCATAGTTCTCCTTAGGGTAACGGGAGGACACAAACTAGCGTCCTCCCATCACCAAAAGCTCAGTATATAGGGAGCTACAGCTCGCGGTATACTGAGATGCCGTAGCCGGAATGGACAATGCTGTCTGGATCCACCCAGCTGCGTGAGTGACAGCTGGCTCTGCCTATCTAGAGGCAGAGCCAGCTGTTCCCGCCCCCACCCCGTCCATTCCGCCAGTCACGCTGGAGGATCGGACAGGGGAGGGGGGAATCCCTGCAGGGAGCCATGAGTGACAGTCACGGCTCTCTGCAGGGATAGATCGAGAAGTGAGCGAGCGACAGTATGTGTTCCCTCACTTCCCGATCTACTGAGCCGACCTGTGACAGTCTCATTGTCACAGGTCGGCTAGAACTATGAGGCTGAGTGGAAATCACTCACATGTGACAATTTGCATTCCTCAGCAACTGCCCAATGTCTGGACAGCGACGCTGAAAGAGCTGAATGTCAGTTCACTGATTATGCCGGTCCTCAGAGACTGGGCCGCAGTAAAAAATGGCCCTGAGCCTGGGTAGTCCTCTCTGGCTAACTAACACAGAACCCAAAAGTCTGGGAAGTGCCACTGGCAGAGCGTACGGATCAGGTCAGCACACAAAACGGACGTCGTGTGAACAGGCAATAAAAACAGAGGCATGATTGTTGGAGGTTGTGTTATAGGGGGAGTTGGCGTAATGAAAGCGTTACAAAACTGTTTATATAAGGTGTAAGGAAAGCAAAGGAACACAAAAAGAAAAGAAAAAAAACGAAAGGGAAAATAAGTGAAACATGTGACATATAGCATGAAAGGAGTATTTCTGCATGAGAGGTGACTACTGTGGGAGCGTAACTGAAAAAGCCAATTGCCAGATGTAGAATAAGTTGTATAGCTGTGCTATTAACGCATATTTGGTATACTTAAAAAAAAAAAAAATGGAGTAATTTAAGGAGAATTATGGAGTGAGTGAATTACACTCATCCCCGTAATAAGAGTCGACCTGTGACACTGAAGCTGTCACATGTCGGCTCTATTGATCGGGAACCACTGGTCGCTCAGTTCCCAATCTTCTCCCTTCAGACACTACTCCCTGCTGACAGTCACCGCCCCCTGCAGGGATTCCTCCCCTCTCCGTTACCCCAGCTCTGGAGGGGGGTGGGTACATCTGGCTCTTCCTCTAGAGAGCTGTCAATCAGGCAGTGGGGTGGATTCCGACAATTGCCAGCTGCAGCACGGCTCTGCACGGTCAGCATATAGCAGGCCACAGCCTACTATATGCTGAGTTTTGGGTCACAGGAGGACATTAGTATAAAGTGTGTCCTCCTGTGACCCTAAAGAGAACTATGGCAAAAAAAGTTTTTTTATTTGATACATTTTTTGTTCTCTTTTAATAGACTGTGTAACAAGAGTAAACCAGGTAAGTGAAGATATGATGTTTTAGGCAGGTAACATCAGATGAATTAGTGAAATACTTGAACTAATAAATATAATAAGTTTGTAAGGAAAGAAAACACATTTTTCAAACAAAATTCTACAGGTGTAAGGCCAGCTTTAGTCTTTTAAACTGACCAAAAGGGGTGTACACTGAGTGGCCAGATTATTATGACCACCAGATTATTATGATCAGTACTTCGTTGGCCCACGAGATGACTCCACGAGATGGTGAAAGGTGATGCGAGGAATCTGACACTGCACTGTTGCCCTTCTGTTGTCTTGTACCAGTCTTGCCCCTCACCCGTTCTGCCCTAACATTGACTAGTCGCTGACGGCCACAATTCGCACGTTCAGACCCAGATTTTCGGCTGACAGTCCGGTCTTTAAACACTTTAACAACAGCTGCTCTTGAACATTTAACAAATTCTGCTGTTTTGCCGATACTCGCTCCATGGCTCCGAGCGCCAACAATCATCCCACGTTCAAAGGCTGTTACATCGCGTTGTTTCCCCGAATCTTCAGAAACAAATCACTTCTACTGTCGTGGTAAACAACCCGCTTCCCTATTTATTAGGGATGCACCGATATATCGGCCGCCGAAACATATCGGCCGAAAATGGCACTTTTGGCATAATGCTAAGTAATTATAAGTAATTATGCATAATAATTTATTCTATACATTATTGAGGAGGAAACCCGACAGTTGTCTTGACTTTATTGGATCTAATGTAAGATCAAATGCTATTACCTCAGGGCTCTATTCACACCTATATTTTTAGGTGCGATTAGGGATTCCTGTCCAGGAACGTGCGCTTTCCTGCAGCGGGCATCGCTAATCTGCTGTTTACAAGCGGCAGCTGTCACCTATTCAAGTTCATGATCGGGTGACAGCGGTTGCATTTGAATGCCAGAACACCGCCTGTAATCGTATGCGATACGATTACATGTGGTTAGGAATCAATCACTAATCCTAGACGCATTATCGAGCACCGGAGACTGTGCTGTCCCTTGTGATCGTGTGCTGGAGAGGAAGTTCAGGGAAGTTGAGCTGAGATAGCTGGAGCCAGCTGTTTGCAAATATGATGAATGTAAGTACTTGGACAAAAAACGTAAAGAAATACTTTGCTGAATAATGTAGTTTATTTGATCTGGATTCATTATTGAAAAAAAATGTTGAGCATTTAATACAACTTTAATGCCAGAAATGATAGGTGTCCCGGGGGAAATTGGTGGGAGACTTATGAATTTTGGGCAAAGGGTAAACTACAGAAAATTTGGATTTTTGGTAAGGTTGCAATTCATCCCCGTTTCCTGGGCACTGCTCCCATTTTGAGGGGTCTGTCAGATAAACAAACATCCTCAGTGATGCCCCATCTGGTAGCCATCTTCCATTCAGATTTTAGTAACCATAACCCCGTTAAGCCCTTCCCACGGTTACCAAAATTTGGCCACGCCCACCATTCGCTGCTCTAAACACTACCACTTGCAAATGGTGTTCCGGGGCTTTCACAATTCTCGTCCAAACAGTGATCAGCTGCAGTCACTGTTCAGGTATCCTGCCTTCTGCTCAGAATACAACACCCTAAATTAAGTGAATCGTGTATGGCTAGGCTAAAGGTGGCCATACACTTTACAACCATCGCAAGACCTTAGTCTTGCGATGGTTGTAAAGTAATTTAAAAAACGTGCGATCTGCCCATCTTGAACAGGCAGATCGTACTTGCAATCATCGCAAGCCCGCCTCCCTGAGGGGCGGGCTTCCGATGACCGCAATGCTGAACGGGCAGTGTGCGCGTGCGCACACCGGCCCGTTCGGCATTTGTCTCCCGAGCATCATTCAAACCAGTCGAAAATCGTAAGATTTTTACAGTAGAAACGGTCGCACGTCTTCATTCACACTGCACGATTCTCGTACGATCGCGGGATTTCCCGCGATTCTCGTACGAGAATCGTGCAGTGTATGGGCACCTTTAGTACGAGGTCTGTCTGCATTGTGAGTTCAATAATAGGTTTCATTTAAGGTATCCTATTGTCCTCTTTCATGTAATATATTGTGTCTTGTGTCAGGCTTAGCCAAACCCTCATGGCACAATCCAAACAGAGAGGAGGTATCAAATTCCTAGGCCCACTTAAGTATCACAAAGCCGTTCACTTGACCAGAATCAGAAGACTGGTGTAAAGAAGGTTCCGCAAATACATTGGGGAGAATTTATCAAAGCAGTTGCGAGTGTTTTAACTTGCACAGAAAATATTTGCACCAGATTTATCAAGCTAGTGTAATGTTGTTGATAAATGAGGTTTAATAGACTTCAAGATAGAAGACTTCTAACTTCAGGCAAAAAGCTTAAAGGAGAACTATGGGGTTAAGGCTTTTCCAACGCATGTTAAAAGACAGATTTGCACATTAAAAAAAATGATCTAAGAGGCTAAAACTGTCGCAAGTGCTTTGATAAATTCCCCCCATTGCGTACAGATGGAGCAGTTGTTGACCAACATACCCTTCTGAGGTTCCTCCATCCATGCTTCTTAGGGCTTGTTCACACCAAGTGCGTTCCTGGAGCAGAGCAGTTACAGACCGGATCAAAACTGCGTCCAATGTATTCCAATGGTATTTTGGGCTCTAGTTCACACCACAGCGTTCAGTTCCAGAGCATGTAAAAAAAAACTGCAGCAAGCCTCATTTTACCTGCTCTGTAACGGTCTGGAACGCATGCAAACACATCAAAAACACATGCAAACGCCCTGGAACGCACATTTTAACTACCTCCTGGCCAGCCGCTGTGTATACACGGCCTGCCGGGAGCTTCTTGGATGTAACTGGGCGTGTATACACGTCCTGCTACATCCGCGCGCGCGAGACGCAGTGGTGATTAAATACCACCAAAATAAAGCTCTATCTGTCCCCAAAAAATGGTATAAAATTCATTTCAGTACAGCGTTGCGTGACGGAATAAATGTCAGTCAAAGTACTGCAGCGCTGAACACTGAAAAATGGCCTGGCCAGGTAGGGGATCTAAACACCTGGTCTTCAAGCAGTTAAACTATTAAAAAAACAACAATGTTTTATTTATTTATTTTTTGCCAAAAACGGCCCGGAACGCATAAAAAACGCGGCACAAAGCGCGGCATAACACACTGCACTGCGTGTGCAGAAACTCATGCAGATCTGGTCTGCATTTGGTGTGAACAAGCCCTTAGTGAGGGGGGGGAATCGAGTGAGGCTGAACAAGAGAAACCTAGCCCTGTATGGCTAGTTTGTGGTAACTTTCTGGTTCTGTTTTATATCTTTCTTTTGAAATGCAGAGCTTATTATCCTGGAAACAAAACAAAACCTTGTATATACTACACAGCTAGAGTTTTATCTGTGCTATCAAAATGTAATCAAACAAGACGGAACATAGAAAA
>NW_017306588.1:1026423-1029798 GCF_000935625.1 Nanorana parkeri
CAACACTGGAGAACTGCCAACTTATAATAAACTTAATTTGCTGGAAAAATATAGATAGTATTTGTTTTCTTTATCCGACATACAACAGACTATAAAACTGCTAGTCATTCCAGGATCATGGGCTTTTTTTTTTTAACATGTTAGTGCATCTGAGAGCTGACAGGTATTCACGGTTTTCAAAAACAAATAAATGCTGAGGCCTAAGCCCTCGTTCACACCTGAACGTTTTGTAGCGCGTTCTACGCTCGACGAACGCTCTACAAAACGCTCAAAAATATAAATCCCATTGTATTCAAAGGCCGGTCAGTCTAACATCGGTAGTTTGTAAAATGCTAGAGGGCATAATAAAGGATTATCTGGTGGAATTTGTTCAGATATTCAATGGTCTCGTTCCCACCTTGGCGCGACTTTTTTACCGCGAATCGAGACCTAACACCATATGAAACAAAAAGCTTATGGCACAGCATGGCCAATGCTTCAGGCAGGTGGTGGAGTCCTTGTGTGTTCTCTGTTGTAAACTTGTTTTTATTAGAGGTGCACCGAAATGGAAATTTTAAAACCGAAACGAAACCGAAATAAAAAAAATTGTCAGGCTGAAACCAAAAATGTTTATTTAAATTTTTGTACATTTTAAAAATATTTTTTTTTTTTTTATTAAATATTTTTATTTTTTACATTACTTTTATTCCTAAACAGCAGGCGAGCCCCCATGATCCTTTTAGTTTCTGGATTGACTGAAATTGAGAGCTCCTGCAATTGAAGAAGACCAGTCTGACCTGTTTTGGTCCCATTTGTTTCTGCCTCTGGTGCTTGGTGGAAAACTGTATTGCTCTGCAATTTTCTCCTGTTGCCCTCCATGTTCCTTGGAATTCTCATTGGAGCGTATTGCAGCAGTCGCACTTCCTGTCTGCAGACACGCATTCTCCTACAAGAACCACTGACTGTCTTAAAGGAGAACTATGAGGGGGGGTGCTTTTCACTCACCTCATAGTTCTAGCCGACCTGTGACAATGAGACTGTCACAGGTCGGCTCAGTAGATCGGGAGGTGAGCGAACACATACCGGCGTTCACTCACCTCTCGATCCTGTCACAGCTTTCTGCCGTGACAGGGGAGGGATTGGATTCCCCCCGCTCCGATCCTCCAGCGCTGACTGGCGGAACGGACAGGGGAGTGGGAGGGGACAGCTGGCTCTGCCTCTAGATAGGCAGAGCCCGCTGTCACTCACGCAGCTCGGCGGATCTCGACATCGATGTCGGGATCCGCTCCGGCTGCGGCGTCTCAGTATGCAGCGAGCTACAGCTCCCTATATACTGAGCCTAGGGTGACGGGAGGACGCTAGTTTGTGTCCTCCCGTTACCCTAAGGAGAACTATGGGGAAAACCCCTGACCCCATAGTTCTCCTTTAAGCTGACACCAGTAGAATTTAATTGGATTCCCGGAATATTAGTTCCATGTTCCAATGGTTAGTGGGGGTCCTAATCGATGTTCGTTTTTGACCACTGTGATGGAAAATCAAAGGAGCTGGATGGGAATTTTATCTTATCTAAACGGAAAAAAAATAAATTGAACCTTGTTCGTGATTTTCGTTTAGGAAAAAAAAATCTCACACACAGTGTAACACTCGGGTGCTAGGCACAAATGGAACCCTGTTTCATACGTCTGGGATTGACTCAAGATCAAATGCACTGACGAAAGTTTACAAACAAACGTTTCGAATCAAAAGTCTAATAGCGTATGGCCAGCTTTCGACATACGCCCTGGACTTCAGGGGTTGTCAGTCACTGCTGCTGTATCCTTAGCCCTCGTTCACACCTAGGCGTATTGCATATGCACGACCGTCGCGCGGCTTTTTTACCGCGGTTTGCGGTAAAAAAAGTTGCGCGATTCCGAAGGCTACTTGGCTGTATCCCAATGGAAAACGCCCTACAAAACGGCCCAAAGTAGAACCTGGACCTTTTCAGGCGTGGGCCGTTTTGTAGCGCGTTACAGGTGTGAACGAGGGCTTAGTGGTGTCCACAACTTATTTAGAGCCGGTTTGATCTGAATGAGAAAGAGCTACTGCAGAGTCAACACCCTCGGCACACTGAATCCTTGGAACAGCAGCTAACAGTATACTGTACAGTATGTTGCTTTCCATCTCTAAATGCAGTGTGGTTTCTCATAGAGTAGAACTGACTTGCTGTGTTCTTTATTGTATTAGGCCAGTGGTGTTGATTTTTTGGGGATTTAGGAGCAGGGGTCTCAAACCTCCGGCCCTCCATCTGTGGTGAAACTACAAATCCCATGATGCATCTCTCTTCGGGAGTCATGTCTGTGGCTGTGAGAATCTTGCAATGCCTCATGGGATTTGTAGTTTCACCACAGCTGGTGGGACCGAAGGTTTGAGACCCCTGATTTAGAGGGTCTCAAGCAAAGCCCTTGTCAAAGACTGCAAGCATGCAACAGGAGCTGGTCAGAAACTGCAGAGACACTGTAGGAGATGTTGGATATTGGGGACTAGTAATGTGCGGGGGCTTGGTGTGAACCCAGAGTAACGGAGTTCGTCCAAGCCCAGGCAAAACTGTGACCAACTCGCCCCCTTCCTGAACATACCTGACCCTGGAGCTACAGGCTACTAAAGGGGCAGGGGGGGGGGGGAGGCCCTGCCGCAACTGATTGGGACAGAAGGGGGGTGAGTCAGTTACAGTTCTGCACATGCTTCGGCAATGTCCGGCAAGCTGGGTTCACATCAACCTCCTGCACTTCACTTTTGGGGACATTCTTTGGGAGACTGTTAGAGATTGGAGGCACAATACATGCTATAAATTACAAATCAATGCACCCACATTTGCACTTTCTACAGCCCCCTTAAAACTAGCCGTGCAACATTTGATATTTCTCTCAGCAAGATCTATTATAAAATATTACAGGGAAAAAAAAAAAAAAAGGAAATGTGCAATGTGATGTGAACTGAACGGATATGTAACAGACTGCATCTGATTTACTGTCTTCTACGGTTTACATTTAGGTAAAGCTGTGTGTATTACTTTGGATAGGAATGATGTCTGCTAACGCTGGAGAGTAGGCATTACTGCGGTGATGGGCTAGCTCCATCTGTCTCCTCACAGAAGAAAGTGTAGGGCAAGATGAAAAGACCAAGGATGGTCATGTGACCTCTTTTTTCTTTCCACTTTTAAAGAGACCCTGTCACCGATGTAAAAGAATGCAGTTAAAAGTGTTTTTCCTTTTCATAAATTATTTTATGCACTTGCAACTTACCTTTTAACTTTGTAGAAGTAGATTTGACTACTTCAGGTAGAGTCAGTTCCCTATAGCACAGACCTACTTCAGGAAGAGTCTGTTCCCTATCCTTTTCTGGGAGTTTCTCATTACT
>NW_017306588.1:1029845-1039016 GCF_000935625.1 Nanorana parkeri
TGCGTGGCTCCACCAACAAAGCCACGTCATCCATCCACAGGAAGGAGGAACTACAAGTACCGTCTCTCATCGTTTTATTATTTTTTTTAATGTGTATGTTCGCGGGGGCTGGGGACTTTAATTTTTTTTTTTTACTTATTTCACTTTTTGGTTTTTTTTTTTGTATTTCTAATTTTAGTTTATTTAACCCATTTTTTTTGCATTTTTAATTTTTATTCATTTAACTTTTTTTTTTAATTATATTTTTAATTTTAGTTTATTTAAACTTTTTTTTTTTTTACTTCATTGCTGGGAGCAATAGCCAGCCTGCTATTGGCTATCTCAAACAGCCGTTAACAGGCTGGCTGTTGCACCTGCCCACTACCTGCTATCAATCAGCAGAGGAGGGACCTGAAGGAGAAAATTCTTCTTCAGGTCCACCTCTGCTGATTGACAGCAGGCAGTGGGAGGGTGCAATAGCCAGCCTGCTGTTGGCTACTGCAATTGAAAAGAGCCAATAGCAGGCTGGCAATTGCTGCCAGCTGCTGGATTGGAGACCGATCGCGGCCGACAGCAGGAGTGCAGTTGGGGGGAGGAGTCAGCAGTTTCTCCTTACAGGCTGTAATCGGCTGTTTGTCCCCTCTGACACAGACCACTGCAGCTGAATACAGCCTGTAGGGAGAAACTGCTGAAAGTCTGCGAGTCTGCAGCGGAGGAGAAGGGGACGGTAATTGCGGCGGCTGTTTCTCTGTGGGGACAGCGCTACCATTTCTCTCCCCCCGCCCCCCACAGCACCGTCGGCCTTGCACTAGGCACTAGTGCTGCTCCAGCTCCTCCAACCCTCCCTAAATAACCATATATCATGTAGCTCTCAGCAGAGGGAAATACAAGAAATAAAATAAAGTACTATACAGCTTCAAGTCTCCAGGGACTGCTGACATCACACCAAGATGGAAGTACCCAGCAGCAGTCTTAGACGTTTTGGATGTACATCCATGTATCCATGTACATCCATTTGTATGTACATGTACATACAAAGAAGGCTTTTTAAAGTAAATGTAATGCATAAATCATGTTAAATGCTTATAATAAGTCTTATAGGAAGGTTGTTGTTGACATAAATGCCCTGGCGACAGGTTCCCCAAACCAATATTCCATATTTCAGCACAGCCGGAACATGCTGCATACAGGAACTCACAGCCATTTTAGCTGTCATGTTGCTCTGACCTTGATGGCTTCGGCAAGCTGCTCAATGTTAAAAGTACAGAATTCAAGGATCCCAAACTGGCAGAAACCATCTCTTGTCTATAAACACAAGTCTATCTTCAACAGTAATCAGGCCGGACAGAAGGATACGTGCACTGTCATTTGTTACACACGTTTCTGACAATGTTTCAGTAAAGAAGTGATGACAATGCATTAACTCTTTTTCACACCCGCACATACTTGTAACATGATCATGCTGAAGTATAAATAGAAGCAATCTGGATATCGATACTAATGTGTGACAAAAGCTGCAGATGTAAAAAAACCAAAAAAAACAAATCGCTGAATGTATTTTTACATAAAACTAGAATGCGTCTTGATATTAGCCCCTTCTCACAGGGCTTTCAGACCAGGTGCAGTACTCTGAGCCAAGCTATGAACACAGCTGTCCTTTTAACTCTGTGAACATGCTTACAGGGTTGGAGGAGGCAGGGCAGCCATCAGGGGGGTACGGCCGATACTCATGTAAGGAGCCCGGGCAGCCTAGGGGGCCCGCCCGGGTCCCTTACATGACTATCGGCCGACGGTGAAGGGCGAGGAGGCGGAGGACTGGCGCTAGCATCGCAGGGCCCCAGCATTGCCACTCCAGCGGCTCCGAGACAAGCTGGGGCCCCATCAGCGATGCTGCTCGTCTGATGTCGTACTGGCCGGAAGTGACGTCACGTTAGTGACGTGACGTCACTTCTGGCCTGTCCGGCGGCAGACGCGGCCATGTGTGCAGGTAAGAGGAGCAAGGAAGGTAGGAAGGAAAGGAGGGAGGGGAGGGATGCAGCCCTGACAAGTGACAGGCTGGGGCAGGTCCAGGACCAGGCTGCTAGATTTAAAATGGACCTTTACCCCCTTTCACTAAAAATCACTTCAGCATGCAGCTCTTCATGCTGATATGAGATAATTTTACATTCATTAAACAAACATATTTTGCTTTTACTCACAATTACTGTTTTTCCACTTCCAGGTCCTATTGGGCATTAGTGATGTAACCGTGCCCAAGCGTTGCATCCTGGGAAGGTTACATCAGCAGGGCGTTGCTGGGAAATCTCACCTGTAATCTCACAAGATCTCAAGGAACGGCATTTTCCTCCCCTGAGATGATGTGCATGGTCACATGTCCTAGTCACATGTGCCAGAGTTCCAGGAAATAAAATGACATATAGTAATCTGCCCCTAGTAAAAAATAGCCCCTGTGAGAGGAATGGGGAGGAAAAGAAAAATTAGGAATCCAAAGAATAAGAAGCCGGCAATAATTGCAAAGTATCTCTTTGTAGATTTTCATCACTAAAACATTTCTAAAGGTGTCTTTGTTGTAATTTCAAAGATATGGGTAACGTTCCTCTTTAACTACAGTGTTGCCTTTACTGAAGTCCACTGGATCGCAAGACTGGCTGAACAATATTACACATTTTACAGCAGAAAGAAAACTTTGTTCATTTATGTTTTTTAACTGGATATTTATCTGTATGCCTGGCTTTAGCATTGACACCGAACTCCAGGCAGATGTCTTAATTATTACTTCATTACCTGTATTTGTTTAATAAATGCAGCTTCAGTACCTGCGTTAAACATCCTCTTGCAGTCCCTGTACGGCAAAGCTCAGACTAAAGTTGCCCATACACCTTACAACCATCGCAAGACTTTTGGCTTGCGATGGTTGTAAGCTAATTAAAAGCTTGTACGATCTGCCCATCTTGGACAGGCAGATCGTACTTGCGATCATCGAAAGCCCGCCCCGCTAGTGTTGACAAGGTGTATGGTAGGCGTGTGACCGGCGCTCCGGTCGCACGCCTTCCATACACCTTGCGACTATCGTACGATCGTGGGATTTCCCGCGATTATCGTACGATAATCGCAAGGTGTATGGGCACCTTAAGAAAAAAAGCAGCAAAAGGAGCTAAGCAGCTGTGCTGCAGTGCCCGTTCGTTAACAAGGAGCATGCTGATAGGAGTAAAATGCAGAGTCACAGAGAGGTGAGCTTGTCAGTCTGCTGCTTCTCCTTTCACTGTCCAGTCACAGGCTGGGGGCGGGACAAGTCTACCAGTGTTGCCGGAATGCAGCAGAGAAAAATCAGATCTGCTGCCCTGGACGTGCTGTGTGGCAAAGTGTGCAAATTCGAGAACTGGATGGACCGACCTTACATGTTTCTCATCTGTGTTTTTAGCGGTTTGCCTCAAGTTCAGCTCTAAAGCGACCGTTTGTTTCTTTCTGATCCAATGCAGGAAAAGGGTCACATGGTCACAATGCCCAGCATTTTCGAGCTATGTGTTTGCATACGAGTTATTCCCCCATTCCCTTGTGCTTCTATCAGTGGCGCCTTGAAAATTGGCCTGGTGTTGACAAATGCTGACGAGTGCTGCAGGGAAAGTGTCCACAGCTTTGTGCATGCTCGGACTGGTTGGTTTGGAACTTACACAGGGCTTTCTTTCCTTTGCCTCCAACAGATTAGCAAGGGAACGCAGAAAAGTGAATTTATGCTACTGAGAAAGATTGGGGGGGTAGTGACCCATTTAAAAGGAGACTGTAACTGGGAAAATGGTAAAATAAAAGCATCTATTATTCCGGGTACAATAACCCGCTGTTTGCTACTATTACTGTGACACACTTAGATAAGAGAGTATATACAGAGGGCTGAGTCATAGGCTAACATGTTCAATTTGCTTATAAAATGTTAAAGGAGAACTATGGGGTCAGGGCTTTTCCCCATAGTTCGCCTAAGGATAACGGGAGGACAGAAACTAGCGTCCTCCCGTCACCCTAGGCTCAGTATACAGCTACAGCTCCCTATATACTGAGACGCCATAGCCGGAACGGATCCCGACAATTATGTCTGGATCCGCCCAGCTGCGTGAGTGACAGCTGGCTCTGCCTATCTAGAGGGAGAGCCAGCTTTACCCGCCCCCTCCCCTGTCCGTTCCACCAGTCAGCGCTGGAGGATCGGAGCGGGGAGGGGGGAATCCAGTCCCTCCCCTGTCACAGCTCTCTGCCGTGACAGGATCGAGAAGTGAGCGAATGCCGGTATGTGTCCGCTCACGTCCCGATCTACTGAGCCGACCTGTGACACTTTCATTGTCACAGGTCGGCTAGAACTATGAGGATGAATGAAAAGCACTCACCTCATAGTTCTCCTTTAAGTATAATTAGTATTTCAAGAGTAAATATAAAAACAAAAATAGTATTTAGGTGACATGGTTGGATAAACATGGGAGGGGTAATGTACTGCATCCAAGCAAAGCCTGCTTCTAATATTATGATAACACCAGAGGTGTCAGTTGCATGTGTTTGCAAACAGAGGTAGAAGCCGTACAGCACAAACATGCCTCTGGAAATTTTGGCTTCAGCTTTCCTCTATCAAATAACCAGCTCTGCAACATACTGTATATAGCAGAAGCTGATTGCTTGTTTACACAAAAGTGGGCATTCTGGACTTTAGAGGCTCATAAAAGAAGAAGAAGCCATGTTGATTGTATTTGTGGTGCTGCTGTGCATTTTAACATTAACAATGTAACATTATCGTTGCTTGCTGTAAGAAATGCATGATGGGATATGTAGCAGGGGTGTGTATTTCCCATCACCCAAGACATGCAGTTCCGGGTGCCGGGTAGGTGTTTTATTTCCACGTTTAGCCCTGCTTCGAGCAAGCAGGGCTACATGTAGAGCAGAGGAGCCACTGCTAATTGGTACCAGTGATCTGAGTGGCTGTATAGCCACCCAGATCACTTTTAAACAGCCTGAATGTCACGTCCCCCTCCATGGTACTATCTATAGCCCATATTGCCGTCCAGCGTAGCCTTGAGCTATGGATTTTGAATTTCGCTGGTAAATTGCGAGCAATCGTAGGTCAGCACAGTAAGGTGACCGCGCTGACCAATGAGAAGCGCTTCTTAACAAGGTTAAATGTGGTTTTGGGTAAAACTATTTTTTGTATCAAGACAAGTAGATTGTCATGAGGGACAAGTAGATTGGCATGAGGGACAAGTAGATTGTCATGAGGGACAAGTAGACTGTCATGTGGGACATGTAGATTGTCATGAGGGACAAGTAGATTGTCATGAGGGACAAGTAGACTGTCATGTGGGACAAGTAGATTGTCATGAGGGACAAGTAGACTGCCATGAGGGACAAGTAGACTGTCATGTGGGACAAGTAGATTGTCATGTGGGACAAGTAGACTGCCATGTGGGACAAGGAGACTGTCATGAGGGACAAGGAGACTGCCATGTGGGACAAGGAGACTGCCAGGAGGGATAAGGAGACTGGGCCTCTACTTCAGCCCTTGGACAAGTAGTTTAAAAAAAAAAAAAAATCCACACCCCAGTGTAGTCTTGAGAAATGGAGATTGCATCACATCAAGCAGCAAGGAAGGAGACGCAAAGCACACTGAGAATCCAGGAAGTTGTTGGAAGTGATGGGCAGACGGAAGGCAGCGCTCACTACATAAAAGGGATTTTTCCAAGAAAGCTTTGATTGTATTATCAGAAACAACTCCCCTATGCATTCCTATTACAATGCTGAGGGTATGACAGGATAGTAAATGCTGTCACGTTAGGACTCTTAATAAAACATGTAAGCTGTTTTTGCTTTTCTTTAATATCCAAAGCCCATCTCAGTCACTGACTTTGATCAAGCATAGAGATCAGGAGTTTCCACCAGCTTTGCTGAAGGAAGTCAGCAATGGGAAATCCCATATTTCTCAGTTCAGATTTTCTTAAAGTGCACCTGTGATACTAGACTATGGTACCGGAGTATACCAGCAAAATCCTGAAATGTATTTTGATGGGCGGCTGTACGCAGTAGCTGTGGCTCCCCGACGGGGAAATACACTCGATATTTGCTCAGGCGCCTGTGTGTATAAGACCTAATAGCTTATAAAGACCTGCTGGTTGTTTACATTAGGGGGTTGGCAGGTGCCAAGATCTGTTCTCATAGAAAAACGATGAGAGCGTGATCAATATTTCTCCACAATGTTTATAGATACTAAGACGAATGAGCTGCTTTAAACCTATTTTACTGGTTATTCAGAACCTTTAAAATAAAGGTTCATTTTGAGGCTGATGTCATACAGCGCTGCATGACGGAATAAATGTCAGTTAAAGTACCGCAGCGCTGAATACTTAAAAATGGCCTGGATGGGAAGGGGGTTTAACACCGCGGATGTCAACTGGTTAAGCTTAATCTGTGCGTCTTGGACCATTTCCTAACTTTACGTTTATCTCAGTACACTGTACAGTAATGCAAAAACAGTACAAAATGTAACATTTATCTCAACTGAAAGTAGAGCTGTATTGTATGCATGGAGCGGGGGCTGTTCCCTTGTCCCACCTGAGTTTAGATCAGAGTAAAATGAACCCAACAGCGAGAGTGCTGAGCAGTGGTAAACAACCGCACTGAGGGAATTTGGAATGGAAAACTGACAGTGGGCCAAAGGACATGTGTTAGGAACATCCCTGCAGTGAACTCGAAATACCTGTACGTATACCTTACAAATGGTGCTGTAATGTGCCCTCTGACGTACCCTAGCAGAGCATAAGCAAAAAGAAAACCGTACAGAAATCAGCTACAAATTATTTAAACATATGTTGGCTAAAGGGCTAAAAAAAATGTGAACATTGCAATGTACATTAGCTAAAGATTGCAAGAAAAATGTGTCAGGCAGTGACAATATTTAGCTGAGACACTAATTAGCCTACAGCAGTCTGGCAAAGACCTGGATGGTTAATTATAGGAAAAAAACTTCACTGGTATTTTCTTTTTTCCCCCTAAGGCCCCGTTCACATTGAGCGATTTATCGCGCGATTTTTGCAACGATATCGCTCATATTTCCGCGCTATATCGCTCTATGTAGCTTCACCAATACATTTCAATGTAGCTGTTCACATCACGTCGCTCAAAATCGCTCAATATCGCTTGTAGCTCGTCGCTGGTAGCTTGTCGCTCCTACATAACCCTTTTTTAGAGCGATTTTGAGCGATATTGCTCCTGATTGCATACAGCCCAATAGGAAGAAGTCGCGCGACACGTCGCTCAATGTCGCGCGATTTCCATGTCGCTCAGTGTGAATGGGGCCTCAACATGGAGATCAGATGCCAAACATGGTTAAAAGAATGCCTGACAATTGCCTTGTACTATAAGCAGAAATATGACGGCTGCAGTATTATTATTATTATACAGGATTTATATAGCGCCAACAGTTTGCGCAGCGCTGTACAATATAAGGAAGACATTACAATCACAATACAATTCAAGACAAGATGGTAAGGAGGGCCCTGCCCCTCAGGGCTTACGGTCTAAAAGGGAGGGGCCAGTGATACATGAGGAGGGAGCTGTGTGGGGATGAATTATGTGAGAATGTGATGGTTGAGTGGTCAGGTTGAGGTGGGATCGGCTTCCCTGAAGAGATGAGTCTTAAGGGATTGCCTAAAGGCAGTCAGAGTGGGAGATAGACGGACAGGTTGGGGTAGAGAGTTCCAGAGGATGGGAGAGACTCTAGAGAAGTCCTGGAGGCGAGCATGAAGCTTATATTTTCTATAATGCATGCACATTTATATTCAACTCCCAAATTAGCTATAGATAGGTTGGGAGTTGAACACGGGGGTACAATTCTGACCCCCAAAAAAACAACATTTTTCAAAAAACATGAACATGCAAAGCTATAACCCTCAAACATGTATATTCCCCGGGCTGGAGGAGTGCTAGCTATAGTGTCTAATATTGGAGGAAACAACAATCAACCATCCTCCTGCAAAATTCTCTGTTTCCATCTTGCTGCAGCCGACGGCTAGATTCCTCAGCCGGCAGGAAAGCAGGAGTACCGCTGGTGATTAAAGTGGACCTCTCAGTAACTTTACATGTCATCAAGAAAGAATTCCTGGCATGCCATTGCCTGCAGTTCAAATGCACCCCAGTAGGACATGCTGCACCCAAATATACGCAGCGCAATGCAAACAAGGTCTTACGCTGAACTGCTATGTGTACGGCTCAAATAAAGTGAATGGAGTTATACTGACCTGACTTTGAGCTGCATTACAAAGCATATCAAACACAGGAATACATTGTCCTTCGACACGAGCCATAACTTTGTAGGAAGTCCCAAGGGGAGAGGCTGCAGAAGCTGATCTGTGTCAGACATGTGCGACTCAGACAGGATTCAGAAGATATCTGTGAGAAGGCATTCCAAGAACAAGGTGCCCAGAAGACGCATGAACAAACCTGATGTTAGGACCACTTTAATGGCTATGCTAAAGAACTGCAGCAGAAAAAAAAAAAAGGATTAATTATAATTTATTTTCCAGTTAATCTTAGACCCTGGAAGACCAAACACCCATGGTCATCAGGTTGCATGGAGAGATATTAACTTTACTTTAATTAAGAGAGATATACTTTACTTAACTTATTTACTTAACTTTACTTACTTTACTTAAGAGAGATATTAACTTTACTTTCTTTAAGTATGACACTTCCTCAGAAGGGGTATTTAATTAAAATTCTAGAACTGTCAGTAAAATGTTCTTCCAGCAGAGGTCTGAATCTCATGTTTCTTATTTGTCTCCATCAGGTTGCCCCCTTGCATTAGTTGTCCCCATCAATGTACCCCCTTACATTAGTTGTACCTATCAGAGTGCCCCCTTACATTAGTTGTACCTATCAGAGTGCCCCCTTACATTAGTTGTACCTATCAGAGTGCCCCCTTACATTAGTTGCCCCCATCAGAGTGCCCCCTTACATCAGTTGCCCCCATCAGTGTGCCCCTTTATATTAGTTGTTCCCATCAGAGTGCCTCCTTACATTAGTTGTACCTATCAGAGTGTCCCCTTACATTAGTTGCCCCCATCAGAGTGCCCCCTTACATTAGTTGCCCCCATCAGAGTGCCCCCTTACATTAGTTGCCCCCATCAGAGTGCCCCCTTACATTAGTTGCCCCCATCAGAGTGCCCC
>NW_017306588.1:1042027-1046367 GCF_000935625.1 Nanorana parkeri
TAGTCAAGACGAGAGATAACAAGGGAGCGGATGAGTAGTTTTGAGGTGTCATTGGTGAGGAAGGGGCGTATTTTGGAGATGTTAGGAAGGTGAAGGCGGCAGGATTTGGATAGTGATTGGATGTGGGGAAGAAAGGTGAGGTCCGAGTCAAGGAAAGCTTATATTTTCTATAATGCATGCACATTTATATTCAACTCCCAAATTAGCTATAGATAGGTTGGGAGTTGAACACGGGGGTACAATTCTGACCCCCAAAAAAACAACATTTTTCAAAAAACATGAACATGCAAAGCTATAACCCTCAAACATGTATATTCCCCGGGCTGGAGGAGTGCTAGCTATAGTGTCTAATATTGGAGGAAACAACAATCAACCATCCTCCTGCAAAATTCTCTGTTTCCATCTTGCTGCAGCCGACGGCTAGATTCCTCAGCCGGCAGGAAAGCAGGAGTACCGCTGGTGATTAAAGTGGACCTCTCAGTAACTTTACATGTCATCAAGAAAGAATTCCTGGCATGCCATTGCCTGCAGTTCAAATGCACCCCAGTAGGACATGCTGCACCCAAATATACGCAGCGCAATGCAAACAAGGTCTTACGCTGAACTGCTATGTGTACGGCTCAAATAAAGTGAATGGAGTTATACTGACCTGACTTTGAGCTGCATTACAAAGCATATCAAACACAGGAATACATTGTCCTTCGACACGAGCCATAACTTTGTAGGAAGTCCCAAGGGGAGAGGCTGCAGAAGCTGATCTGTGTCAGACATGTGCGACTCAGACAGGATTCAGAAGATATCTGTGAGAAGGCATTCCAAGAACAAGGTGCCCAGAAGACGCATGAACAAACCTGATGTTAGGACCACTTTAATGGCTATGCTAAAGAACTGCAGCAGAAAAAAAAAAAAGGATTAATTATAATTTATTTTCCAGTTAATCTTAGACCCTGGAAGACCAAACACCCATGGTCATCAGGTTGCATGGAGAGATATTAACTTTACTTTAATTAAGAGAGATATACTTTACTTAACTTATTTACTTAACTTTACTTACTTTACTTAAGAGAGATATTAACTTTACTTTCTTTAAGTATGACACTTCCTCAGAAGGGGTATTTAATTAAAATTCTAGAACTGTCAGTAAAATGTTCTTCCAGCAGAGGTCTGAATCTCATGTTTCTTATTTGTCTCCATCAGGTTGCCCCCTTGCATTAGTTGTCCCCATCAATGTACCCCCTTACATTAGTTGTACCTATCAGAGTGCCCCCTTACATTAGTTGTACCTATCAGAGTGCCCCCTTACATTAGTTGTACCTATCAGAGTGCCCCCTTACATTAGTTGCCCCCATCAGAGTGCCCCCTTACATCAGTTGCCCCCATCAGTGTGCCCCTTTATATTAGTTGTTCCCATCAGAGTGCCTCCTTACATTAGTTGTACCTATCAGAGTGTCCCCTTACATTAGTTGCCCCCATCAGAGTGCCCCCTTACATCAGTTGCCCCCATCAGTGTGCCCCTTTACATTTGTTGTTCCTATCAGAGTGCCCCCTTACATTAGTTGTCCCCATCAATGTGCCCCCTTACATTAGTTGTCCCCGGGGCGTGGCCGGGATGTGAAGCAGCGCGGACGTGTCTGAGGGAGCTCCGCCGCTGCACTGACCTTTATCCGCTATCCATCCTGTAGAATCGGCTCCTGTCATACTCACCTAAGCTCCGGTGGATGTCTGGCGCAGGGGGAGATGCCATCTAGGTCCGGTAAGAGAGGCAACGGTCCCAAAGGAGGCTGGAGACGATCTCAGCGGGCGGCCTCGTGTCCCGCCACCGCCATCTTGCCCAGGTCCCCTGCTTCCTGTGAGTGCACACGCCGGTCTCTGAACATGGAGGGGGACGCTGCTGGAACGACACTGGCCCCTCCGGAGCAGCCTGTCTCCTCAACCACAGCAGACAAAGAGAAGGCTGAGACGACCACCATCCTGGAGGCCATAGAGGGCTGTAAAATTGCCCTCACGGCGAAAATAGACCATCTGGCGGCTTGCTCAGTTCGCGGAAGCCTTCTTTAAATCGGTGCTGGCCCTGGAGGAACTGCCCCCCACCTTTGTGGTGGAGCGGGCGCACAGGGTTCCAACTGGGAAGCCGGTCCCTGGAGCACCACCAACACCATTTTTGGCGCGCCCTCTCAACTACAGAGACCGGGACAGGATACTGGCGGCAGCCAGGACGTGCCCGGACATTCGCCATGACAATGCTTCCGTTCACTTATTCCCTGATTTCTCAGCGGAGATTCAGAAGCGGAGGAGAACCTTTGTGGAGGTGAGACGCCGGCTCAGGGAGAAGGGCATCCAATACAACATGCTGTACCCGAGCAGACTTCGGGTTCCCCACTCTGGCACAGTCCACATGTTTGATTCGCCTGGATCCGCCGCTGAATGGTTGGATGCGCTGGGTTAAGTTCTTCCCAGCAGTTGTCTCCGGTTGATACCTACATTATCTGGCCTGCAAGTGGAACCTATGGAATATTTGGAGCTTGGCTTGACCTGCTGAACTAATCCTGCACAGTATGCCTGACAGATGGGCCTAATGCGTGGAGAGAGGCGACGAAAGATGAACGGCCCTGGGCTACCGGTTTATCCTTTGGGGCTACCTTACCGGCGGGCCTACAGTTCTCCAGTTGTTTTCTTCTTGGTTCCGGTTGTGCCAGTATTTTCTTTTATTTTTGCTTCAGCCCAGTGGCAGGAAGTCTGGGCGCTGGAAGCTCTCACCTGAGTGGCTGCGGGAAGAGGGAGTGGCGGCACGGGTATCCCCGGCCATGCTGACCTATTGGCCCGTTAATTTCTAGTATCAAGGCAGCGCGCAGGGAGCACGGAGCTACCCTTACATTGCTCCAGGACGAGGAGGCGAGTTGTGCAGCAGCGTATGCAGACTCCCCTAGTGAATCCTCGGTGGCCGCACTCAAGAAGGCAAGGATGATCCGCATAGTCCCGCAGGGTGAACTTGCAGCAATCCATGAGCAAATTATACATTCCCCGCTATGAATATTGAGATGCGGCTATTTAAAAGAAATTCGAGCACATTTATGGCAAGTCCCGTACTAAATCATGAGATATACGACTGAGAGCGGGTGATGAAGATACTATAATTGCCTTCGCTCCGGGTGTCACTCAGGACATGACATATGAACATCGTGTCCTAGCTGTTCCATCCAAACACACTTGACAGATCTGTGCATCGGATGTCTAAAGTTCTTTCCCGGCTGCAGTGACCATAGCAACGCCACAACTATATACGGTTGTTACGGAAACCATATGATTTGTCCGTATTTGCAGCATGTCAAAGAATAAGAGCTAAAGGCTGCTGTACACGGACACCTGATATCTCCTCACGAGCACCTTTATCTTTCACTCTGTTACACACTGACAATACAAAGTCCAACACATTAGAATGCACGGAGTCCACACACAGAAGAGCAGGATTTTGCTGTCATTTCCAGGGACCTGCTGCCATTATCTAATAGGAGACTATAAATATATATTACAGGTGAGCGGTACTTTAAAAGGAGAACTGTGAGGTGAGTGATTTTTCACTCAGCCTCATAGTTCGAGCCGACGTGTGACAATGAGACGGTCACACGTCGGCTCAGTAGATCGGGAGGTAAGCGAACACATACCGTCGCTCGCTCACTTCTCGATCCTGTGCCCGCAGAGAACCGTGACTGTCACTCACGGCTCCCTGCAGGGATTCCCCCCTCCCCGATCCTCCAGTGCTGAGTGGCGGAACGTACGGGGGCGGGTACAGCTGGCTCTGCCTCTAGATAGGCAGAGCCAGCTGTCACTCACGCAGCTGGGTGGATCTCGACAGTAATGTCTGGATCCGTCCCGGCTGCGGCGGTCTCGGTATACCGCGAGCTGTAGATCGCTATATACCGAGCTTTGGGTCACAGGAGGAGGTCAGTATGTGTCCTCCCGTGACCCTTAGGAGAACTATGGGGGAAAAGACTTACCCCATAGTTCTCCTTTAACACTACTGTAGGGACCACTCTACGCCCACTGAGACTCTGTCCACGCATTAGTACATACCTGCAGCTCTTGATCGCCGGTTTCATAGTCCTATTGCACAATGCTGCAAAAAATAATAATAATAATAATAATGAGCAGTGACAACAAGCACACGGAACATATTATTTAAAGCCGAACTTCCGTTCACCTAAAATTCCTCAATAGCGACACAGAATATAAATCCACTTTGTGTGCACGACATTTCTTTGAAAACCCAGCCGATACATTGTCACAGTAGAAGCGACATCATCATATAGCCTCTCAGCCACCATGTTTCCAAGCAGGTAGGT
>NW_017306588.1:1046876-1054827 GCF_000935625.1 Nanorana parkeri
GGGGGCGGGTACAGCTGGCTCTGCCTCTAGATAGGCAGAGCCAGCTGTCACTCACGCAGCTGGGTGGATCTCGACAGTAATGTCTGGATCCGTCCCGGCTGCGGCGGTCTCGGTATACCGCGAGCTGTAGATCGCTATATACCGAGCTTTGGGTCACAGGAGGAGGTCAGTATGTGTCCTCCCGTGACCCTTAGGAGAACTATGGGGGAAAAGACTTACCCCATAGTTCTCCTTTAACACTACTGTAGGGACCACTCTACGCCCACTGAGACTCTGTCCACGCATTAGTACATACCTGCAGCTCTTGATCGCCGGTTTCATAGTCCTATTGCACAATGCTGCAAAAAATAATAATAATAATAATAATGAGCAGTGACAACAAGCACACGGAACATATTATTTAAAGCCGAACTTCCGTTCACCTAAAATTCCTCAATAGCGACACAGAATATAAATCCACTTTGTGTGCACGACATTTCTTTGAAAACCCAGCCGATACATTGTCACAGTAGAAGCGACATCATCATATAGCCTCTCAGCCACCATGTTTCCAAGCAGGAAGCTCCCCCCCCCCCTGATTACATGTAGGTCCCCCAATACTGGCTCTATGGACATTACAGGTAGGTTTTCCTCCCAATGGGTCTAGGGAGGGGTTTACAGGTAGGTCTTCCCCATACTGGCTTTATGGAGGAAATTACAGGTAGGTTGCCCTCACACTAGATCTATGAAAGGGATTACAGGTAGGTCCTCCAATACTGGCTCTGTGGACATTACAGGTAGGTTTTCCTCCAAATGGGTTTAGGGAGGGGATTACAGGTAGGTCTTCCTCATACTGGCTTTATGGAGGAAATTACAGGTAGGTTGCCCTCACACTAGATCTATGAAGGGGATTACAGGTAGGTCTTCCTCATACTGGCTTTATGGAGGTAATTACAGGTGGGTTCTCCTTACACTGGTTTTATGGAGGAGATTAGAGGTATGTACCTTCTACACTGGATCCTTTCACAATGGCTGTAAAGAGGCCAACACAGGTAGGTTACCCTCACACTGGCTCTCTGGGGGTGATTATAGGTAAGTTCCCCTCACATTGGATGTATGGTGGTGATTACAGGTAGGTTCCCCTCATGCTGGCTCTAAGAAAGGTATTAGAGGTAGGTTCCCCTCACACTGGACCAATGAGGGGCATAAGAGGTGGGTTCCCCTCATACTGGCTTTATGGAGGAGATTACATGTAAGTGCCCCTTTATACTGGATCTCTGGAGAAGGTAACAGGTAGGTACCCTCACACTGGATCCACGCAGATTACAGGTAGGTTTCCTTCAAACCAGTTCTATAGAAGAGGTCACAGGTAGGCTTTGCTGACATTGGCTCTATGGAGGACCTTATATGTAGGTTCCCCCCACAGTGAATCTCCGGAGGACATTACAGGTAGGTTACCATCACACTGGCTCTATGGAGGACATTAGAGGTAGGTTACCATCACACTGGCTCTATGGAGGACATTAGAGGTAGGTTACCATCACACTGGCTCTATGGAGGACATTAGAGGTAGGTTACCCACACAGTGAATCTCCGGAGGGCATTACAGGTAGGTTACCCTCATAGTGGATCTTTGGAGGTTACAGGTTCTCCTCGCACAATCACAGGTAGGTTCTCCTCGCACAATCTGGAGGTAGGTTCTCCGCATGGCAGGTCCCCCTCACACTTCCTGTGGAGGGTCTCCTCACATTGGAGAGATAAGTGACATGTTCTCCTCACACCCTGTAGGTTAGCTCTTCTCACATTGGAGAGGTAAGTAGTAGGTGTCCCTTGATGTTAAGGGACAGGTAGGTTCTCTTCACATTTGGGAGGTAAGTGACAAGTTCCACTTACATTGGGGGCAGTAAGTGCTAGGTAGGTGCTTCTCATCCTGGTGGTAAACGACAGGTAGGTTCCCCCAACACTCTCTGGAGATAGGTGACAGGTAGGTTCCCCTCATTCTGGAGGCATGTTCCCCTCACACTCTGTCTA
The DNA here is from genome assembly GCF_000935625.1 of Nanorana parkeri. Taxonomy (NCBI): domain Eukaryota; kingdom Metazoa; phylum Chordata; class Amphibia; order Anura; family Dicroglossidae; genus Nanorana; species Nanorana parkeri. Next base: position 1,048,887 of record NW_017306588.1, read on the forward strand.
GAGGGCCTCCTCACATTAGACAGGTAGGTTGTCCTCACAATGAGGAAGCCAGTGCTAGGTAGGTATACTTTGGTTGAAGGTAAGGCATCAGCAGGTTTCTTTCACATTGGGAAGGTAAGTAAGTAAGTTATTCTCACAATGGGGAGGTAGGTGCCCCTGGCCTTGGTGGTAAATGACAGGTAGGTTCCCCTGGCACACCCTGAAGATAAGAGGAGGGTAGCTTCTCCTCAGGTAACAGGTAAGTTTTCCCTTCACCCTCTAGAAGTAAGCTACAGGTAGTCTCCTCATACATGACAGGTAGGTTCCCTTTTCACCTCAGTGGGGTAAGTGACCGGTAAAAATCCTCTCATGAGGTAGGTTCTTCTCATCAGCTCCCCTCTCACTCACGGTCATGCAGAGGCGGGAACTCTTAAGCCCCGCCCCCCGGGATTACCTCCCTGGTTCGGGCTGGGCGCAGGGCGAGGGCGAAGTGGAACGGACCAATCAGTGTGCGGTGGGCGGGGAGTCTATATAAGGCCGGGCTGACAGCGGACGGAGCCAGTTATCTGTACTGTGAGTGTCCGGAGTTGTGCGTGTCAGGGAGTGTGTCCGAGCCGGCACAGGAAGGGGGCATCGTTATCACGTGACGGCAGCGGCGGGGGGGCCGACTATCACATGACAGGAGGGGGTATGAGTAAGGGACGCAGTCTTTGTCAGCAGCTAGTAGTCAGGGGGGGTACCCTTTAGTCAGAGGGGTGGGTGTCAGAGGTTATGTTCTGGGGTGACAGGTCAGGGTGTAGAGGGATCTCCATAGCATAGGCTGAGCCTAGGAGAGGGGGGAGGTGCAGGGTTCCCTCTGGAGCTTGTTGCCCCGGTCCTGGATCTCTAGCCCAACTTCAGTGCTGCCTGCTGAAAATGCTCTATTGGCACACACAGCCTGAACACTACAACCAGCACACCAGTGGAAGCTACCTGCGGTAAGTGCTCCTCGCATGCCAGTGGCCCTTCCATGGGGCCCCTGCGGTGACTTTTTTTTTTCCTCCCTCCTGTTCTGCTTTAGTTGTCTATGTAGCGCCAACATATTCCATAGCGCCCGTTGTAGCGTCACTTTTGAGATGTGCACGTTAATTGAATGCAAAACGCATTGTGTGCGTGCAAACACTTGCAGTGTATTAATGTGCGTTGTCAAAGCGACCCATTCAAGTGAATGGATTCCCCCCCCAAAAATGGACATATGGCTTTTTTTGGCAACCCACTGCCCCAAAATGAATGGTTCGGCAACATGCCAACGCATGCAATATGTTCACACAGCACGCTGCAGCGGTGGCCTAGGTATGTTTTTTTGCTTCAAGGTCATCTTGGTGGTATAAAGATGCTGCTGCATGAGCAAAAACTGCCCACTGTGGCATAATGCAACTTTTCTGGCTCCCCTTCACTGAGATTATTGGATTTCGGGGGGTGGGGGGTTTATCAGAACCCTGTAGGGCTCATTCATACATATGCCTGCGTCGGGTACGGACAGGAGCTTATGCTCAGCTACGGCTGCTCAGCCTGTACAAATCAATTAGCCCCCATGGCTGTCCGTGTGTTTTTGGAAAGGGGAAAGATGAGTGGCTCGGGACGCCCACGATAGGCATGCAGAGTGGCTCGGAAAATACAAGCGGAATGCATGCCGTGTGGCTCGGGACGCCCATGGTCTGCATGCAGAGCTGCTCATCTGTCCAGAGCTGCTGACACTGTCGCACTGCTGTTGATTCATACAGACCAATCGGCCGCGGACGTAAACATGTCCATACCCGCCGCAGGAATACGCTGATTTGGGCAAGTGAACATCTGTATGAATGAGCCCATTACATACATGAAGGGTGTGAATAAGATTCAGGAAGGCGGCATGTTCAGTATGAAGCTCCGATCAAGAACGCGGGGACATGACCTCAAACCAGCGGAAGGAAGGAAAGTTCAACTCTAACCATAGAAAGTAATTTACAGAAAGAGTAGTTGATGTTGGGAGCAGACTTCGAGCAGAGGTAGGGAGTCGGGCAATGATGTACACGCTTGGGACAAACGCAGATCAATACTCAGGAGGGAAAAATGCTTTGCAATAGACTTGATGGAGCAGTTGGTCCTCTTCTGGTAAGAATGTGACCGGCACGCCGTGGATACATGGAGTAGTCCAAAGCTGTCATAAAATGATCACATCCCAGTGAGTGCAACATTCGAGAGACATGCACATGCCTGATGAGGGGGGTGCTACATGGCCCAGAAATGTCACATGTGATTGCCTTAATGTAGTTTCAGGCTTTGATATGGATCTATGGTGTGCTCTGGGGGGGGGGGGACAGGAAGGGGTGCGATGGGAATATAACTCGTGTAGTCTTCTGATGACTACACATGTTTAAGAATTCATAATTTCAGAGGTGAGCATTTCCTCGAGGCTGGTTTCACTCCCTTGCATTGCGGCTGCCGATGTTGCATTCATTCTGATAACGGACTGTGCGAACACGTGGTAATGCACAAACATGCCTTGCGGTGTGCTGCATTCCAAAAAAACTGCATGCGCTTTTTTTTTGGGGGGGGGGTGCATTAGCCAGGTCCTTCCAAGGTACGGACTGTCCTAATGCGAGAGGCGATGCACAGACGTGTGAACCCAGCCTAAAGCCTCTGTCCATTGTAAAGTGGCGACGATGGTCAGGGTCATTTTTGTGGGTCATCTGGAGAGGCGAAAAAAAAAGTTAAAAAACAGTAAAGCTTAAATGCGGCTCCTCAACGTTTAATTGTTTCACACAGCAACAGCTCCTCTACATTGACACGGTGATGCTCATGGCAGTGGCGCACCACCATGTGACCTTTTATAGCTTCACTACACTCTGAAGGGCACAAGTACCTTACCTGCGTCTCAAGGGTGTTTTTCGGATAAGAGAGCACACAGCGATTTTGTTGGGTATAGCTCGCCACAAACTGCTGATTGTCGTCAACATTGAGGAATAAGAAGTTGCTTTTGCTTCAAATAATCCCTTGACAGCAGTAACAGGAACATCCCATTTTTTTTTTGCCAAGGTCTCATGTTCTCCTGGGATCTGGCAGAACCAGCTCCCGGTGTGTGTGTGTGTGTGCGTGTGTCCAAACAGCTGATGTCAGTCACTTCGGTAACTATGATTTTACTGAACGGAGTTGTGCACGGATGCACATTGAGGGGAATTGATCAAAGCTGGAGCGGGCAGAATCTGGAGCAGTTGCTCTTAGTAACCAATCTGCTTCTTTTACTTTCAAAGCTTAACTGAAGAAGCTGGTTACTACGGGCAACTGCTCCAGATTCTGTCTGCTCCAGGTTTGATCAATTCCCCCCATTGTGTTCAATGACTATCTTCTTTTATGGTGCACTAAAGGAGGAAACCTTCCCTGTACTGTAATCTGATGCCCTCCTCTGACAACTGATCATCTGCCGTATATATTGGTTGTCGGGTAGACAAGGTGTTCTTTTTGGATGTGTGGTTCATGTGGTCTTTTTTTTTGCTAACTTGGGGCAATGCCAATGCACAGGATGTGCCTCATGGTGCGCTATCGTGTATGTGCATCAACTCCTTTCTAAACAAATAGCACCCCCCGATGCACGTATACTCCATCAGTTTTACCACCCAAGGCCAAAATGCATAGGTGTGATTCCACCATTGCAGAATCATAAGATGTAGAGTTGTTGAGAACTAATAATTAACAAATGGTTATTTTTTATTGGCTCTGAGTTGGTGCGTCATGTTGTTAATCTTAAAAATTGGCTGCAATACATTTGTAATAACCGTACTGGCCAACATCCCGTAGCGGGGTTGGAGTTTGCGGGGTAACATTACGCTATTGACGTGAATAACGAGCCGTGTGCCTCTCCAGGTTTAGGACGTTCTTGCAGCTTCGAGTCTCCGCCATCGTTCTCGCGTTTCGCGTGTTATTCAATGCATAGAGGTCTATGGGACCCAAACCGTGCAACAACCTCTCAAATAGCTCCTGCACCCTTTTGCGCAACAGGTGATTCCGGTCGCGCGACAAACTGCAAGGGTGTGAGCAGCCTCCGTTGACCTCAATGAGAGTCTGTGTTTTGAGTGATATCGTGCGATAAATCGCCTAGCTGTGCACCGGCCCAAAAGAAACCAAAGTGGGTTCCTTGCTTTGTTTGCTAGACACAAGTACAGATGTTCCTCACTTACCGACTTACCTATTTTGCGACCACTCGCACTTACGACGGACCGCCGATCGTCCTCCGACCTTGCGCGCCGTGTCGCCGGCGGAAGTGGTGTCCTCCGATCTTCACTGCGGGTCCCGGTAAGTATTTTAATTGCACGATGTACAGTACACTGTTCGGTACTGTACATCGGCAACGCTATACCGTACTGTACTAATGCAGTACAGTACTGTATAGAGTTCCTCACTTAACGACCAATCCGTTTAACGACCTGGTCGTAGGAACGTAACTCGGTCGTTAAGTGAGGAATACCTGTAGTTGCTATTAGTGATTGCAAATTCTATGACCCAGCAAGAATGGCCTGGATTAAAGGGCATTACATGGTGTTTACCTTTTGTAAGTGATAATGATGTCCTCGCTATGGGTCTTTAGAGAGGAGACCCTGACCTATGTCAACAAATGTTGTCCATTAAATTATTGCCAGGTGTGACCTTCATGGATCAATAGGTCAGCTCTGCAAAACAAATATGCTGATAGTGCAGAGCCTTGCAAATATATCTTTAAAGCTACCCAATGTCAGCACTGGCCTGTCTACCTCAGGTAGGCTTTTATTCTGCACGTGTCTTAAATTTCAGACTCCTTGATCCAACTTTCCGAATGGCAAGTCCCGTTGTGTAATATTTTTGGGACCTCTCTGTCCATCTGTGTCTTGGAGAATTCCTTTTTGTGCGTACTGTCCTCCTACTGATGGACAGAAGCGGATCACAGCCGGTAGACTGCGAGGTCAGGACCACTGAAGAAGTAAATGTCAAGATTGGCCATAAGCTTGCAGATTTTTTTTTTTAAACAAACTTTTGTATACTGTATAAAATCTATTTGGAACGTTTGATTCCCTCAGACAGAAGAATGTCATTTGAAATTGTGTTAGAATTTCCTGAGAACAAATTTTTCCATCTTGCTCCTTCAAATTTTTTTTAGCAACTTGACCCCCATTTAACGATTAGAAAAGCGAACGGACCTTCCAAAAGCTGTCTTCAAACAAAATTCTGCTGGTGTGTGACCGGAGTTTCTGCTCTCCTCCCCCCCTTTTGCTGCAACTGGAGGTCTGGAACGTTCAGCCATTAATCCTAAATGTCTGAGATGTCAAGGTCACGCCACTGGCAGCCCGTGTTTCGTGATCATGTAAGAGTTATCGGCATCAGTCCACGGTTATCTAAGGCCATTGTACACCTAATGTCAGCCGTGAAACTCGCTAAGAGGGTATGTAAAGGCAATAAATATTTATTTTTTAGTTTTGGGTGAAGTTAAAACTTTGGTCAAGTTATTTTTTTGTCCCTGTTGGGAAGATTCACATGCTTTGTTCTGGTGACCATTGTCTGAGACTATATAAGTGAGGCGGGAAAGTGGGGAAGTAACGTCCAATGAGGACACTTGTTTGGGTGACAACTGTGTGAGAGGCATTCCTTAAAGCCATATTCTAGAAGCTTAAAGGAGAACTATGAGGCGAGTGCTTTTCACTCACCTCATAGTTCTAGCCGACCTGTGACAATGAGACTGTTACAGGTCGGCTCAGTAGATCGGGAAGTGAGAGAACACATACCGGCGTTCGCTCACCACTCGATCCTGTCACGGCTCTCTGCCGTGACAGGGGAGGGGCTGGATTCCCCCCTCCCAACACCGATCCGCCAGCGCTGACTGGTGGATCGGACGGGGAGGGTACAGCTGGCTCTGCCTCTAGATAGGCAGAGCCAGCTGTCAATCACGCAGCTTTGTGGATCTCGACAGTAATGT
>NW_017306588.1:1055431-1063680 GCF_000935625.1 Nanorana parkeri
CTGACTGGCGGATCGGATGTGGGAGGGGGCGGGTACGGCGGTCTCTGCCTCTAGATAGGGCATCGATGTCGGGATCCGCTCCGGCGTCTCAGTATACCGCGAGCTGTTACAAATATAAAGTTATAGAATATTATAGAGAAGTTTCAGAATAAAACACACTTTTTTTTTTGCAATCGCATTGCACTGCAACGCTCAGCATTGCGGTACCGTGCGTCTTCGTGCGGGCGATCACACTGTCGGTGTGAGGAGAGTTTGGGGTGCCATTGAAATGAATGGCACTGCAATGTACCTCCTGCAGCAGAATGCCAGGCTGAAACTGAAAATTACTTCTTTTTTTTTTTTCACCCCACCTTTTAAAAATTTAGTAACCACATAGCGTTTTAATAGCTTCAGCCCGGGAATGACAGCTGCCAGTGCCAAGATTCCGCAGCCGCCAGCTGAATGTAAATACAGCAAGTAGTGGGCGAGTGCAATAGCAAAACTGCTATTGGACATTTCAAATTGGAATAACAGCCAGGCACTTGCCCACTGCTTGCTGTGCCCTCCTCCCCAGCATGGATGAGAGAGCTTAGGGGATCCAACCAACTAATCGATGAGATAGTTGACAACTATTATCGATTTATTGATCGATCAGTCTGTTGCATCCCTAAAGCAAAATGAAAAAAACTTAAATGGTTCCCCAATCGATGCTAGATGGTTGGACAAATCTCCCGCTGTGCCTGTTGTGACTGCCAGCACCTACCACCGTCATAATACCTGAACTGTTTGGCTCAAGGTTTTCATCTGACAGAGCCACACACTAAGAATTTCAACTGATTCCTGTTAATAATCCAAAATTCTAATATATGGCCAACTTAACTTTATAGCAATGGTAGGCAAACACTTCAAATCTCATCATGCCTCCTGGGAATCATGCCTGTGGCTCAGTCTTAGCAGTGTCTAATAGGATTTGTAGTTGCACCACAGAGTGCCAGAGGTTTTCTGCCGCTGCTTTATAGATATTTCGATCACTTGTCTACCCAATGGGGTACTGACTGCCCCCCCCCACAAGCCAAAGTTTTGGGTTTACATGTACTTTATTTGGAACGCCAGACAGAACTTTTGGTCATATCTGTTGGGGAAGTGTGTGTGACGCAGTTACAGAATGCATGGTGTTCTATGAATTGAAGGGATCCCGTGGTCTCAAGCCTTGTCACTTCTATAGTTCACGCCTTCACCTTTAGAGCACCGTGTGGTGTCTGGGACGGGTATCTGTTTGACTTGTTGAAGTGGAATAATGCATGTCTAACACATGGTAAGTGTTTAGCTCGGCCCTCCTGAAGCTTTCCCTTAATTCTGGTACAATTCCTGCCTGATGCAGCTAAAGCCAGAGCTCTCTGTGCCCGTTGCCAGGTCTATTTTTCGCTCTGTCCTCTTTGCGGCAAGGGAGGGGTTGCCAGGTTTGTGCGCTTCACATGTCTGTGTCCTCATTTGACATGACCCAAAATGCATGATGACCTCTCCTGACCTCCTCTGTCCCGGAGATAGGAACCCTGGCTCTTGCTGGAGCAGATCTGTTTAATAGCCAAGTCCTGCACAGATTGCTGCAGCTCTGACACGCCTGCGATCTGCTTCGCCCAACAGAGGGACACTTACAACTGTCAGGCTTGTTAGAGCCTTCAGTGGATGGTGTGTTCGTTAGTTTGCTTTTTTTTTAAACTTATTTACTACTTTAGACAATTTACATTGAAATGTAATTATTTTTGTGAAAGAGGTTCTATTCTAGCCTTCTACACTGCTATAAAAATGTTACTTGCAGTGTTGCTGTTAGAGGGCCCATTTGCATCTTTTTCGGGTGTTAAGGTGTGTTGCATTAAGGCAGCCCAACATGCTTACAATTGCTTATGACCCCTTTTCTGCAGCACCTTCGAATGTTGGACGGCCATTTCAAATGTATGACACCGCAGTAATTATTATTATACAGGATTTATAGAGCGCCAACAGTTTGCGCAGCGATTTACAATATAGGGCAGACATTACAATCACAATACAATTCAAGACAAGATGGTAAGGAGGGCCCTGACCCTGAGGGCTTACAATCTAAAGGGAGGGGGAAGTGATACATGAGGAGGGACTTGTGTTACGTACTTGCCTGTGTATTAGTGACATAAGAGGAGGAATCGAACTAGTGAGCTGGTTCATGAGGAAGTCTGAGGTAGATGCAGAAGACCCATTCCTGATCTGAGTGTGAGGAGTTGGATTGGGTGATCATTTTGTAGAAGGGTGGCCTAAAGTGTCACAAAAACTCCAGAGTTAAATCTTAAAAATCCATTCAAGTACCTTATCTATGAGCAACAATGTATCTTATCTGTGTATCACTCGGCTGTAGATCCTCCAATCGTCTCTGAATTGGTACCGACACACTGTCCTTCCTTCTGGAGGGGGGCTACGTCTGTTCCCCATGGTCCCTGTGTGTGGTGGGAGTCCAAGGTCCCTCCCGGGATGGACTACAATCTCAATACAAATGAGTAAACTAAACCTCCAGAAGGAGTCCATCCCGGGAGGGACCTTGGACTCCCACCACACACAGGGACCATGGGGAACAGACGTAGCCCCCCTCCAGAAGGAAGGACAGTGTGTCGGTACCAATTCAGAGACGATTGGAGGATCTACAGCCGAGTGATACAGAAATAAAATGGATGGTCAATAGTTAAGGTTTTTGAATGTATTTTTAAGCAAAAGTGCTAACCACTAAGCCACTGCGCTGCCCGTTAAGTTCATTAAGTGGACCTCCAGATTCCCTGCATGTTTGTCAGTGGTGCTATAAACAATATGTGCGTTGGACTTTTTACAATTGTAATTGTATATTTTGTTGGTGAGAATTTACGATGACATGTTTACGGTTGATTTCCAGTAATGTCTTGAAGAAAAATACTTCTTGCTTCATAGATTTTAAATAATTTATCCGCTTTAAATTGCCAGAAGTCAGGATGAGATCTTCATATTGGCAATTAGTAACGTGACTTCACTATTCTGTCTGATTTAACTCATCTTTTCTCCCGTACTTTGTGTATTTTGTTGATAGTGTAGTTGGATTAAGATTGTTGCAACCTGTGTAGTACTTTTCTGGAATAAAGTTTAAGTTGTCTTGATGCATTTTGCCTTTTTTAACCCTCAGTGTTATATTATTATTGATGTCAAAAGACGGTTTTAGGAAGGAATGCTTGTGGGCCAGGTGGAGCGAAAGTGCTCCTGAAACAGTGATTTTTGTACAGCATTCTTTGGTGGGTGAAGCAAATTCCTTTAGATTCCCACCTCCCTAATGTCTAGCAAACCAATCAGTTCATGATTCAAATTTGGGCTTTTACCAAATGCACTGCCTGGCCAAAAAGTCTCGCATTTTAATATTACGTTGGACCAACTTATGGCACGCCTTTGCCCTGGCATCGTTTCCATAAGCTTATACAATGTCAACATTTATTTCTGCCCAGAGTTGCGTTAATTTTTCCCCAAGATCTTGTAGTGATGATGGGAGAGTTGGACCTCAGCGTAAAAGTCTTATCCAGCACATCCTATGATGGGGTTAAGGTCTGGACTCTGTGGGGGCCAATCCATGTGTGACAATTTTTACATTCTCCCTGAACCACTTTCACAATTTGAGCCCGATAAATCCTGGCATTGCCATCTTGGCCCAATGTGCCATCAGGGAAGGAAAAATATCCATTGATGGAGAAACCTGAATTCAGTATATTCAGGGGGGCAGCTGACCATTTTTTGGGCACATTATGTTGCTGAACCTAACTGAAGCAACCCCTTATAGCTCTTACCTATTTGCTTAGCTAAATCTAGGTGGTGACTTTTTTTTTTGGCCAGGCAGTGTATTTGGTTTTTCCTTTTTTAAGGTTGACTTAAAAGGTGACCAGGGAACAAATGCTTTTGCTCCTGATTGGTTTCCTGGAAGATAAAGACCAATGCCTCATATCTGTAGTCTTTGGTTGTAGACAGCTGTCGCTTGCTCTTCTGGGGCATTTACATTGGCTTTTTTTGTGTGTATATCTGAAAAATGGCGTTCAGATGTTAAAAATACCTTTTGTTTTGTTTTTTTTTTTGCAAGTATATGAGGAACATTTTTCACTTGAACGCTGGAGCAGCCGTTTGCGGTTTAGTTACCAAGTTGAACGGTTGGATGTTCTATTTTCCGATGAAATATTGGCTATTGCTTCACGAGTCAAGGAGTGCATTGCTCCTGTTGCATGCTGGGTAATGCTTATTCCACTCTCGGCTCTTGTTTGAACCAGATCTATCCTGACGGGAGTAGTCAGATTTTGCTAAACGTGTTTAATTGGCATGTGGCCAGCCAACATCAATCTTCACAATGTTCTGGATTACACCAGCTATGCGGAAAGTCAACTTTCTGCGCACAAGGCTGTCCTTGGCAATTCAAACTCCAACCCTTCCACCCCCCACCAAATAAATATGGATTCTTAAAAAGATTGGGCTCCAGCTGGGAGATTAATTTTGTAACTGTGCCTTGAAGCGCACGATAGGCATAGTAAAGTGGATTAGCAGTTGTGCTTGGCGACTTCCTACTGAGCAAAATTCTTCATTGCCATAGCAGCAAAATTACATTTGGTCGAGCCTCGGCGTGTAGTGACGTATGTACACTGAATGCCAAAAAATCTGCTCAAGGGCTGGGCCAGGAATATTCAATCCTTAATAAATGATCCTGTGGAGGAATAATCTACACCAGAACAATTTAACTAGCTTGTTGCCCAACTGGTCAACATGGACCTAAAGGTTGTTGTATTGCCATGCTTTATGATACTAGTGTTTTTTATAGTTGTGTCCATATTTTAAAAAGCAAAATAAATTGGGTGCAGTTTTTACATGGGATGAGCCACACTTGCATATGTAGGCTCTACTTACTGGTTTGTTTGGTCAGCAATCCCAGTAGAAAGATTTACCTTCACTTTGTCTTGTCACCCTAAGAGGAAGGATTGGACACCGTGTAGAGAATTAAGGCAAATCCCCCCCCCCTTACTGGGTGAGCAGTCAACAATAAAAACCTAAACTCTTCTGAATCCAATAATTTTGGGCTTACACTTTACTGTACAAGTGATCTGTGCCTGAAATACCTGTCAAAATGTGAAACCGCAAGCAAGTAAATATTGAGTCATCAAAAAGTTTCAGGTTATCTTTGCAATCGCTCTAAATATGTACTTGGTGACATTATAGTCTTCAGTTTCCATGTTAAAACTTGCATGCTACCTCTGCATTGAAATGCTGTGGTTCTCACAGGACAGATCTAGGTATAAAGGTAGGTTGTAAGCCATATATTGCATTGGGAGGTAAATGCTATGTTGTCACCAGTTTATAGTCTAGGTTTCATAAGGTGCACTCCCTGGTTCCCATCTCTAGCTCCATTCCTAACAGCAGAGCCACAGCTGTCTCAATTGGACGTAGTCCAGTGAGATCTGCCTGCTGAGGTGACATGCGTGACAAAGACCTGGCTAGGAGGGCTCCAGTGGTTGCATGCTTCTGGTCATTGACTCTAGGCAGTGAAGCCAGCATCAGAATGACTACCCCAGAGCCTGCAGAGAAGCAATGCTAAAGGTCATGCGAGCCCCTAAAGCATTTGCCATAATGTGCAACTTTGAACAGTATACTTGCACATTATGGCAGACTTTTGCCCTAGTTTGGGTTCCTTCAAGCTCCCCCTTGTCCCTGCTGCTTCCAAGTTTAGCAGAAAAAGAAATGTTGGACTATTAATGGACTAAAAATGTGAACTGAATGGATGGAATTGTTATGTAATTTGTTTGGTCAGCAAGGCCTTTTTCTGCAGACACTAGAGTACATGTCTCTAGTTAATAGGCAACCAGCTTGGCCTTGTAGCGCTGCTCATTTTATCTTATTAGGGATGAATTGCTGCCTTCTTTTGTGTTTAGGTTTAGTTCATGTGTGGCGGGTTGCAATTGATACATTACTTTTGGAATGTTGGCTGATATGTTATATTTTCCTTCTGCGTGTGCAGCAGAACTGCATACTAACCTTTTTTTGTTTTTGCTTTTTAGTGACGTCCTTGCTCTGCCAATTTTTAAGCAAGAAGAGCCTCCCATTTCGCCAGACACGGATGCAAAGCTGCCCCCATTCCAGTATGTCTTGTGCACAGCTACATCTCCTGCTATTAAACTCCATGAAGAGACCCTGACATATCTCAACCAAGGTATGGAGCCACGTTGCGTAGGTTGTCATCCTGTGAACTGTGGTAGTTGGTAATTTTCATGACGTTAACCTGTCTTGTCTTTTTTATCCTGCTTGTCTGAATTTTAAGTGTTGAGTTGAAGGCACTTGCTAGCTGGATAAAGACCAACCACTTGGAGGTGCGGCATGCAGGAGCACATCAGAAACAATCTACATGAGCCTTCCCACCTCTTCCAGTGTAACCGCCGCTGCAGGCCAGGTTCCCCCTCTACACGTCTCAATGCTCATTTTCACTTGACTTGTGGTCGGCCCTGACGTGGGTTTAGAATACCCCTTTGGTCTAATGTTACTATTTTCCTAGGTGGTTGCTTAATTACATTTTGTGTTGGATGCTAACAAATGCCAAATACATACATACATACATACATACATACATACATACATACATACATACATACATACATACATACATACATACATACATACAGTCCAAAATGGGACTAACTATCTGAATTTTTACTCTTCTTGCCAAATACTGTTACTCTAAAACAGTTCTCTGGCAGAGTATGCTTGTAAAATGAGTAAATTGCCATACACTAGAGATGCACCGAAACTAGTATCTGTGCCGATACCAAGTATTTGGGAGAGTGCTCGTTCTCGCCCTAATGCTCCGATACTGGAACTTCCAATTAGAGGGAGATCTCCCTCTGACCGGCAGTGCCAAGAGAGCATGGAGCCGGCTTCCTCTCCAATCAGGAAGCCGGGCAGCGGATTATGACCTGCCTCCTGGCTTCCTGATTGTCTAGAAAGCAGGCTTCACTTGTTGCTAGGCCACCTGGTTTCCTGACCAGGGAGGCGGGTCATGACGTCCTGCCTGCTTCCTGATTGGATAGGAAGCCAGGTTGCCTACCAACAAGTGAAGCTGGCTTCCTAGCCAATCGGGGAGGCGGGTCATGACATGCTGCCGGCTTCCTGATTGGTCAGGAAACAAGGCTGCCTAGCAACAAGTGAAGCAGGCTTCCTAGCTAATCGGGAAGCCGGGTGGCACATCATGGCCTACCTGATTGGTCAGGCAGGTGAAGCCGGTGTTTAGATAGAACACCGGCTTCCTGAGAATCTGGGCACACCACACCAGTACCGGTACTCTGTATCCGAGAGTACCAACAAAAAAAAAATCGGTACTCATACTTGATACCGAAAAAACGGTATCGGTGCATCCCTACTGTACACAATGCAGGCCTGCACATAAAGCATCATGACAACCTGACTTGCACTTAGAAAGAAATCACTGGATGTCACTATACAAAATGATTTCTACTATTCTTAGGATGTGTTCTATCTAACAGGATTCTCTGACATAAACCTAAGGCTGGTTTTGACCCCTTTCGGTTGTGACATGGAGCTGGCCCATTGTACACCTTATCAAGAGAAGTCCGTTTAATCTTTGTTTAGTTATAATCCTGCTGTAGGAATTCTATGACTTCATTCATCACCCCCTTAGTCTAGCGTACATTTACTGAGGAAAAGCTTGCTGGCAAAATGACACCTCCATGTTGCTAAAAAAAAAGTCTGACGCAGCTGGGAAGCTTGACTTTATTCTGGAGAAACACGTAAATATTTTTATAACAATCAATACATTTGGCTTTTTAACCCGTAATCTGTTATTTTGCAAAGATTGTCTGGTTTAGTACCAGTGACTGAATATTCCCATCCCATTAACCAGTCTGACTACCCAGTTTATACTTACACCCTGTCGTCTGTGCTTGTTCTGTGACTAACCAGTGAGTGTGGGCGTTCCCTTCTTACTAATACAGCCCTAATATGGCATGCCGGTCCTTGTCTTGATGTAATGAAGCTCTTCAGTGCCACAAGGCAGCTTCAAATGAAGACCTGACCTTTGCAGCCTATGCCCTTTAACCCTAATCCTGCAGGACAGACACTTCTGACTGATCTGATTGCATGATTCTACCCTGGCCTATTACCTCCTGCTTTCGGTTTGGTTTACTGTTGACTAATTCCACTACTGGACATGTCCATGATTTCCACCATTTATCCAATCGCAACCACCA
>NW_017306588.1:1064787-1069817 GCF_000935625.1 Nanorana parkeri
AGTTCTTGGTTATCCTCTCGTGATGCTGTCCTGGAAGACGTTATGGGAAATTCAGAGTTAGGACTTACCGGTAACTCTATTTCCATTAGTCTTCCAGGACAGCAACTGCCCGCCCATTGATGCTTGTAGTGTTAATGTGATGTAGTGGTATTGCCTGTTTGTGCCTTGTCTTTTTCCAGCTTGCCTTCGGTTCTCGTGATGACTGAGGGAGTGGAGGAGAGGAGGGTCTTTTAAGCAGATTAAGTGACGTGTTTCCTGTGTGTGGGGGAGGAGATTCCATCTCGTGATGCTGTCCTGGAAGACTAATGGAAATAGAGTTACCGGTAAGTCCTAACTCTGAATTTTTACATTCTCCCTGAACCACTTTCACAATTTGAGCCCGATAAATCCTGGCATTGCCATCTTGGCCCAATGTGCCATCAGGGAAGGAAAAATATCCATTGATGGAGAAACCTGAATTCAGTATATTCAGGGGGGCAGCTGACCATTTTTTGGGCACATTATGTTGCTGAACCTAACTGAAGCAACCCCTTATAGCTCTTACCTATTTGCTTAGCTAAATCTAGGTGGTGACTTTTTTTTTTTTGGCCAGGCAGTGTATTTGGTTTTTCCTTTTTTAAGGTTGACTTAAAAGGTGACCAGGGAACAAATGCTTTTGCTCCTGATTGGTTTCCTGGAAGATAAAGACCAATGCCTCATATCTGTAGTCTTTGGTTGTAGACAGCTGTCGCTTGCTCTTCTGGGGCATTTACATTGGCTTTTTTTGTGTGTATATCTGAAAAATGGCGTTCAGATGTTAAAAATACCTTTTGTTTTTTTTTTTGTTTTTTTGCAAGTATATGATGAGGAACATTTTTCACTTGAACGCTGGAGCAGCCGTTTGCGGTTTAGTTACCAAGTTGAACGGTTGGATGTTCTATTTTCCGATGAAATATTGGCTATTGCTTCACGAGTCAAGGAGTGCATTGCTCCTGTTGCATGCTGGGTAATGCTTATTCCACTCTCGGCTCTTGTTTGAACCAGATCTATCCTGACGGGAGTAGTCAGATTTTGCTAAACGTGTTTAATTGGCATGTGGCCAGCCAACATCAATCTTCACAATGTTCTGGATTACACCAGCTATGCGGAAAGTCAACTTTCTGCGCACAAGGCTGTCCTTGGCAATTCAAACTCCAACCCTTCCACCCCCCACCAAATAAATATGGATTCTTAAAAAGATTGGGCTCCAGCTGGGAGATTAATTTTGTAACTGTGCCTTGAAGCGCACGATAGGCATAGTAAAGTGGATTAGCAGTTGTGCTTGGCGACTTCCTACTGAGCAAAATTCTTCATTGCCATAGCAGCAAAATTACATTTGGTCGAGCCTCGGCGTGTAGTGACGTATGTACACTGAATGCCAAAAAATCTGCTCAAGGGCTGGGCCAGGAATATTCAATCCTTAATAAATGATCCTGTGGAGGAATAATCTACACCAGAACAATTTAACTAGCTTGTTGCCCAACTGGTCAACATGGACCTAAAGGTTGTTGTATTGCCATGCTTTATGATACTAGTGTTTTTTATAGTTGTGTCCATATTTTAAAAAGCAAAATAAATTGGGTGCAGTTTTTACATGGGATGAGCCACACTTGCATATGTAGGCTCTACTTACTGGTTTGTTTGGTCAGCAATCCCAGTAGAAAGATTTACCTTCACTTTGTCTTGTCACCCTAAGAGGAAGGATTGGACACCGTGTAGAGAATTAAGGCAAATCCCCCCCCCCTTACTGGGTGAGCAGTCAACAATAAAAACCTAAACTCTTCTGAATCCAATAATTTTGGGCTTACACTTTACTGTACAAGTGATCTGTGCCTGAAATACCTGTCAAAATGTGAAACCGCAAGCAAGTAAATATTGAGTCATCAAAAAGTTTCAGGTTATCTTTGCAATCGCTCTAAATATGTACTTGGTGACATTATAGTCTTCAGTTTCCATGTTAAAACTTGCATGCTACCTCTGCATTGAAATGCTGTGGTTCTCACAGGACAGATCTAGGTATAAAGGTAGGTTGTAAGCCATATATTGCATTGGGAGGTAAATGCTATGTTGTCACCAGTTTATAGTCTAGGTTTCATAAGGTGCACTCCCTGGTTCCCATCTCTAGCTCCATTCCTAACAGCAGAGCCACAGCTGTCTCAATTGGACGTAGTCCAGTGAGATCTGCCTGCTGAGGTGACATGCGTGACAAAGACCTGGCTAGGAGGGCTCCAGTGGTTGCATGCTTCTGGTCATTGACTCTAGGCAGTGAAGCCAGCATCAGAATGACTACCCCAGAGCCTGCAGAGAAGCAATGCTAAAGGTCATGCGAGCCCCTAAAGCATTTGCCATAATGTGCAACTTTGAACAGTATACTTGCACATTATGGCAGACTTTTGCCCTAGTTTGGGTTCCTTCAAGCTCCCCCTTGTCCCTGCTGCTTCCAAGTTTAGCAGAAAAAGAAATGTTGGACTATTAATGGACTAAAAATGTGAACTGAATGGATGGAATTGTTATGTAATTTGTTTGGTCAGCAAGGCCTTTTTCTGCAGACACTAGAGTACATGTCTCTAGTTAATAGGCAACCAGCTTGGCCTTGTAGCGCTGCTCATTTTATCTTATTAGGGATGAATTGCCGCCTTCTTTTGTGTTTAGGTTTAGTTCATGTGTGGCGGGTTGCAATTGATTGTTACATGATTACTTTTGGAATGTTGGCTGATATGTTATATTTTCCTTCTGCGTGTGCAGCAGAACTGCATACTAACCTTTTTGTTTTTGCTTTTTAGTGACGTCCTTGCTCTGCCAATTTTTAAGCAAGAAGAGCCTCCCATTTCGCCAGACACGGATGCAAAGCTGCCCCCATTCCAGTATGTCTTGTGCACAGCTACATCTCCTGCTATTAAACTCCATGAAGAGACCCTGACATATCTCAACCAAGGTATGGAGCCACGTTGCGTAGGTTGTCATCCTGTGAACTGTGGTAGTTGGTAATTTTCATGACGTTAACCTGTCTTGTCTTTTTTATCCTGCTTGTCTGAATTTTAAGTGTTGAGTTGAAGGCACTTGCTAGCTGGATAAAGACCAACCACTTGGAGGTGCGGCATGCAGGAGCACATCAGAAACAATCTACATGAGCCTTCCCACCTCTTCCAGTGTAACCGCCGCTGCAGGCCAGGTTCCCCCTCTACACGTCTCAATGCTCATTTTCACTTGACTTGTGGTCGGCCCTGACGTGGGTTTAGAATACCCCTTTGGTCTAATGTTACTATTTTCCTAGGTGGTTGCTTAATTACATTTTGTGTTGGATGCTAACAAATGCCAAATACATACATACATACATACATACATACATACATACATACATACATACATACATACATACATACATACATACATACATACAGTCCAAAATGGGACTAACTATCTGAATTTTTACTCTTCTTGCCAAATACTGTTACTCTAAAACAGTTCTCTGGCAGAGTATGCTTGTAAAATGAGTAAATTGCCATACACTAGAGATGCACCGAAACTAGTATCTGTGCCGATACCAAGTATTTGGGAGAGTGCTCGTTCTCGCCCTAATGCTCCGATACTGGAACTTCCAATTAGAGGGAGATCTCCCTCTGACCGGCAGTGCCAAGAGAGCATGGAGCCGGCTTCCTCTCCAATCAGGAAGCCGGGCAGCGGATTATGACCTGCCTCCTGGCTTCCTGATTGTCTAGAAAGCAGGCTTCACTTGTTGCTAGGCCACCTGGTTTCCTGACCAGGGAGGCGGGTCATGACGTCCTGCCTGCTTCCTGATTGGATAGGAAGCCAGGTTGCCTACCAACAAGTGAAGCTGGCTTCCTAGCCAATCGGGGAGGCGGGTCATGACATGCTGCCGGCTTCCTGATTGGTCAGGAAACAAGGCTGCCTAGCAACAAGTGAAGCAGGCTTCCTAGCTAATCGGGAAGCCGGGTGGCACATCATGGCCTACCTGATTGGTCAGGCAGGTGAAGCCGGTGTTTAGATAGAACACCGGCTTCCTGAGAATCTGGGCACACCACACCAGTACCGGTACTCTGTATCCGAGAGTACCAACAAAAAAAAAATCGGTACTCATACTTGATACCGAAAAAACGGTATCGGTGCATCCCTACTGTACACAATGCAGGCCTGCACATAAAGCATCATGACAACCTGACTTGCACTTAGAAAGAAATCACTGGATGTCACTATACAAAATGATTTCTACTATTCTTAGGATGTGTTCTATCTAACAGGATTCTCTGACATAAACCTAAGGCTGGTTTTGACCCCTTTCGGTTGTGACATGGAGCTGGCCCATTGTACACCTTATCAAGAGAAGTCCGTTTAATCTTTGTTTAGTTATAATCCTGCTGTAGGAATTCTATGACTTCATTCATCACCCCCTTAGTCTAGCGTACATTTACTGAGGAAAAGCTTGCTGGCAAAATGACACCTCCATGTTGCTAAAAAAAAAGTCTGACGCAGCTGGGAAGCTTGACTTTATTCTGGAGAAACACGTAAATATTTTTATAACAATCAATACATTTGGCTTTTTAACCCGTAATCTGTTATTTTGCAAAGATTGTCTGGTTTAGTACCAGTGACTGAATATTCCCATCCCATTAACCAGTCTGACTACCCAGTTTATACTTACACCCTGTCGTCTGTGCTTGTTCTGTGACTAACCAGTGAGTGTGGGCGTTCCCTTCTTACTAATACAGCCCTAATATGGCATGCCGGTCCTTGTCTTGATGTAATGAAGCTCTTCAGTGCCACAAGGCAGCTTCAAATGAAGACCTGACCTTTGCAGCCTATGCCCTTTAACCCTAATCCTGCAGGACAGACACTTCTGACTGATCTGATTGCATGATTCTACCCTGGCCTATTACCTCCTGCTTTCGGTTTGGTTTACTGTTGACTAATTCCACTACTGGACATGTCCATGATTTCCACCATTTATCCAATCGCAACCACCATCATAATATATAATATTATATATAATATAT
>NW_017306588.1:1069875-1076371 GCF_000935625.1 Nanorana parkeri
TATATATATATATATATAAATTTGAATTCTCACCTGCTGCACCTTGTCAGAGTTTCCATTGCTAGCTAAACGTCCCTCAGCACAATCCTACACTTGTTTTAACGAAGGAATTACTAGCGCAATTTCTTAGTTTAGTCCCCTGGCCAAAGATTGGCCAATTGCCTATAGTGCAAAGAGCCTTGCCTAAATCCAAAGGCTTTGTTAGAACTGCTTGTGTGCAGCAAGCCCTTGAACAATGTTTGTAGACTGTAGAAACCTGTTAGGATGAGCTGATTGTATGACATAAGAGTACTTTTCCTGCAGAAATGCTGATGATAGGGTATGTACAAATTGGTGATAAATTAGAGGAAACTAAGTATGATGCAACAAAGGTGCAAGATAATTTATCACCATTTTGTCTATATCCAAATGTGTAGATTAATTTGTGATGAGGGGCCTCATTTATTAAAGTGTCTGAAAGAAGCCAATGACCCTAATATGTATAATTGGTTTATTCTGCTTTTCAGGACATAGGTATACACACAATTATTATCACAAATGCTGGCAGGGGGTCAGTGGACTACTTTTCAGAAGCTTTAATACATGTTGCCTTATGTTCCTGCTGTTAGCTTAGTTTTTAGCTTCTGCAGCATCTTTTATCCCCAGCAATGACTGCCAGTAGTGGGCCAATACAGCCTTGGGGCTCCAGCTGTTGAGACTACAAATCTCGGGGTATTCTGTCAGAGCAGCTGGAGGCCCTCGGTGGCCTCAGCTTGTTTCATGAAACTTACACCGCCTAGCTGCACAGTTTCTTCAGGGTCAGCCCAAGAACTCTTCTTCAAAATTTTGGTGATAGAAAAACACCAGAACTAAATTGATGTGGGAACGTGCCCTGTACATTGTCCATACTGTAGCAGCAGATTTTAAACATTGGCCGGTCTGCAAAATGAGTGCACCCAATGTGTGTGTGTGGGGCTGACGGGTACATATTAATGGTCAAATCCAGAAACCACCGATCTCTAAACTGGTCATAGATGAGCGTAAATAAAGTGGCGTCACATTTGCCTTATTGCACCTGATCCAGTGAGCTGCATCTTCCAAGTGCCTCCTCCTGCCACCTGTACATTTCATACATGCTTGATTGAGCCCTAGAGGTTTCTAAGGTGGTTTTTGCCGGGACTTTCCACGAAGGAACAGGAAAGAGGCGCATATGTACAACAAACCAGAACTTTGAAGATGCAAATCTCTGAAATGGCTGCATGGAGGTTAGTGTTGTCCTCCCAATCTAGAGATATTTGTGTTCTCCATGTCCTCTTAAGTTGGACAACCATAATCCGATAAGATTTAAAGTCCTTTTGCAACCCTCAGGATTGAGAGTTCTTGGTGCCAATTTCAGAAACTTCAAGGACTCTGAAGAAACAGTCGACAGATTTATAAAATAAAAAGTAAAACGATCTAAATGTTTGGCACGTCTTTTGTACAAAATCAGTCATTTCTGGGGATCTAGTGTAATGTTTGATCTCACCCGGGCATCTCTCCACAGGACCAGTCTCCATCGTCCGCTCTCATCAGTATGATTTTTGTGTAGTTGTGACTGCAAATCTGAGGGAGTGTTTTGTTTTCCCAGTTCTGACCTGTTTTCTTTCACCTGTTTCCCTGTGGAGAAAAAACTTGTTCTGGGCAAAGAATTGGCCTGCTTGAGTGATTCTCAGAAACCTGCATCCTACTACCTTTTGTAGGTGGGTGGGTAGAGAAAATCCTGATGTACACCATATGGAGGTGATGCTAAAATTACTCCCTTCTCACAGGTATCTATTTCACTTTTCTCCTTCTACCTTTTGCATTGTGGATTGATCAGAAGGAGGGTACTTTTTGTGCAAGTTTCTAGGGCTCCAGAGCAATTTGACCCCCATGAGTAAAACAAAACTCAGTAACATTTTATTATTTTTCTTGTGTTTTGTGCGACTGGGTAATTGTGATTTGTGTGTAGATTCTGGGTGATGAATGTTGCTATGACTTGGCTGTATGTTTTTGAGCTCTCCCATATGAAAGGTTATGGACAACCTGAACTATGAATGCTTGAAGGACAACTTCACTTTTTGTGAAGTTGTCATTTTACATTCACCTCCCCCCAAAAAAGTGGTAGCCACCTATCACAGTACTTTCCTTCAGCGATGCTCTTAAGATCTTCACATGTGTGGTCCTGCATGGTACTGTGCAGCTTCTACAGATAAAGGTTCATGTCCTACTGATTATGTGGCATTGTCTGGCCCATATGGTCTTATGACTGGTCCATACGTATAATATGCAGAGGATTCAAGATTCGGCTATAGAAATGGGCCAAGTTTATTACATGCAAAATAGGAGCTGGACAAATCAGACATTTATCTGGCAGAGGATATGTTGTGTCAAGCAGGGCCTGCACAGTGAAGGGCTGAAGTTAAATATTTTGGTAGTTGACTACTACTTGGGGTGTAGAGGAAAACATTTAAAGGACAAGTTCAGTAAAATTCTAGGATCTATTTAAACTCCTGATTGGCTGGCTGAGAGGGCTCAGCAAAGAAAATTTTGCATTTAAACTGATACTAGGATGTTGCAGTTCTGACATTGCTAGATACGAGGGCCATTTCATGTGAGGAACACTTAAGATTCAATCCTCTGCCACTATACAAGAATTTCAGTAATAGGAACATTCTGCAAGTCTGTACATTTAGGGCTGAACCTAAAACCATCATTTAATAAGACTCTTTTCCACCAAATTTCAAAATTGAAAATTTGTTGGAATCGGCCCTTTTAGTAGTGGTGAAGATTGACTGGTGAGTTGTTGGAAGTTTGACGGTAGATTTGGAATGAGTGATCTGGATGGTAGTGTAAAATGTGTCCCAGAAACTAGCCTGCAAAGCATCTGAAACACTTATAAGATTTGGTCCAATGCCTGGCCCTGACACTTGTGTGCACTTGAGATTGAATTTGGTCCACCCCTGGTGTACAGAGTGCTTCAGAGATTAGTTGTTCATTATACAAGGTGTTTGCTGTGGTGTGCATTCGTTACCAATCTGTTGCCTGAATGTGTATGTATGATCATCTATTGTATCTGTGACCAACTTTTATTTCCCGTGGTTATCCTGAGCTTTTACGCAAACCCTTTTCTTCACAGACCTACATTTATAGGGCTTGCTTTTTCAATATTTAGTAGGAGTTTTTTCCTTTTTGATGCTGAGAACACAGAGGGGAATTTTATCAGAACTGGAGCAGCTGTGCAGTGGCGTAACAACCGGGGGTGCAGCAGGGGCGCGGGCACCGGGCGAAAAGTGAAGGGGGGGCGCCAGCCGAAAATGGCACTTTCGGCTAAATGCCGAAAGTGACATTTTCCTGCCGTTTTGTCGGCGCGGCCGTGATTCCTTTCATCCCCGCTGGGACACAGAGCAGTGCCCAGCAGGGATGAAAGGAATCAGAGAGAAAATGACAGCCGGCCGAGCGCTGCGGGACGAGCGCTGTGAGCGGCCGGTGTCTTTCCTCCCACACCGCTCGGCCGCCTATCACAGTGCAGCAGAGCGGTGTGGGGGCGGAGACAGCCAGCGCTGTCACAGGAGGCTGGGCTCTCCTCTTGCAGCCTCCTATGACAGTGTGTGTCAGAGAGGAGAACGGGTACAAGCACTCAGTGATCAGTGATCGCTGAGTGTTTGTACATAATTGAGGACCTGGTATGTATACTATATCCTCAATTATGAATGAATGGGAGTGATCTACATCTCCTCCTGTTCATTCATAATTGTAGTTATAGTAAACATACCATGTTATCAATGAACAGGAACACTCATAAAGGATTCCTGTTCATTGATAACAGGGGACACAGAAAAAGAGATTGAGGACTCTGTGTCCTCAATCTCTTTTTCTATTTTTAAAGGGAAATATCAGGGGTCTGTTTAGACCCCCAATATTTCCCCGAAGCCCCTAAAAGTAAAGTAAAAAATAAAAATATTGAATAAAAAATTAATTAATAAATAAAAATTAATTTAAAAAAATGAAAAAGTTTCTAAAAAAATAAAATATTAAAATTTGAAAAATTAAAAGAAAAACGTGTGTGTGTGTGTGTGGGGGGGGAGAGGGGAGGTGCAGGGTACAGTTCCAGTGGTAGTTTATATAATGGGGGGGGGAAAAAAAAAATTTCTGCCCCGGGCGCCCAGAACTCTGGTTACGCCACTGCAGCTGTGCATAGCAACCAATCGGCATCTGTTTCATTCAAATCTTAACTGAACAAACTGAAGCGAGAAGCTGGTTGGTTGTCATGCACAACTGCTCCAGTTTTTGTCTGCTCCAGTTTTTGTGCTCAAGTTTTGATAAATTCCCCCCACAGTGTCTTGGAGTAGACCATGGCACTACTATAATTTGTAGATTTTTGCTCCCAGTTCATATAGTAACATAGGTGAGGCAAATGTCTACAAGGTTAACCTATTTTATACTTTTCAAATCGAAAAGCAAATGGCTGCAAACACGTATTTATGGACCTGCTAGAGTTATTTCTATATTGGAGTTGGAAGGAGGGCCAAACAGACGTTCTCTGGGCCAAAAATGTTTTACGTATTCCGCAAGAGAAAACAAGACTAAACACATTTCGTGTGCAAACTAATCCCCCTTTTATCAGGGATTTGGCACTTATCAGTGTCTACTGGGCCGGGAGCAAAACTCCTGTGCATCAGTCAAGACAAGGAGAATCGGTGAGTGGGCGCCTCTATCAGCGGTATTTGCTGCTCTGACACAGGTGCCCACTCGCCAAAGGAAATGCATTGACTGCCTCTAGTTTTGCTGTTGTGTAATCAAAACACTGGATTCAAAGGACATCCGGCTCCTTCTGACTCAAATATATATAGACCTCTTAGGTTGGGTGACCCTGTACCTGTGGGGGGGGGCTGCTTTGTGGAAAGCAACCAAGCCATTTGGCTTTATAAGGACCTTTTTCTATCAATTGGGGATCCGTATTTAGCGGCTCTCTTCCACCTTTCCTTAGGATTTCTAAATTTAGTTTAACCTGCCAGTGCTAGTACTGGGGACACATTCAACTGGACTTGATTAGTAATGTTGAAGTTTCGCTGCTTATCCAAGCATCTTCAGCTGTCAGTCAATTCACTGAAGCAGTCACGGTTCTGAATTTCGGCCAGTTTTAGGCAGCTGTGTTCCCAGTATCAGTTATTTATTTTATGGTCATTGATTCTATTAGCTGTCGCCACCTCCTTTTGGCAGGGGATTACAAAACCTGAAACACTCCCCATGTTACAATCTCTTAGCCCATGCTAATTTGGTTTCTCCTTGAGCATAATAATGGGGTGGTTGCCAAACTGAGCATTAGGCGTTGAAACCTCTGCCCATCCTCTATATTGTTTAGGAATACTAGAACCTGTTGCCCTCTTTGGTTCAGCCAGTAACTGGATGAACACGCCTATTGCTTTTCTTTCCATAGGAGAGGAAAAGGCGCCAGTATTGGGTTATCACCCAATTGGGAGCACTTGATAGTAATTCAGAAGGGTAACTCGTACATAGCCGCTTTAAGTGGCTGTTCCTCCCCCATGTCTGCTAACGGGTTGTCCTTTTGTGGAAACCTCTGTGTGCATAGAATTCCATGCAGTAGACATATGAGAGCAGATTGCTCAGTGAAGTGACTGCTTGCAGTCATGTCTGTCTGCCAAGTGTGCATGTATACTTATTAGTGGCTTGAACCTCCTCTCCAGCTCTGTGGACCAGTAAATTATAATCTGGATGCAAGTTTACAGAAGACTTGGTACAGTGGTGAAAGTAGAATCTCTTCCGGGGAGACCTCATGTAGCAGCGGCAGTGTTGCCTTCACTGGTTTCCCACAAATTCATTGCAACAGTTGGCACAGTCTCATCTGGAAGCAAAGTAATTACACAGTACCAGCTTAATTACTAGGCACGGTACTCCTGATCGGCAACCACTTTGTCACTGATGGGTGGAATAGCCTGTTGCCTAGAACACTCTGATCCCGAGGCCCTGTTTGTCTCTGTATAAAAATAGGACACGCACAGGGCATGTAGATTCCTAGAACCTCTGATTATGTTCTGATCAGAATTATACTTGCTAGATTTAGAGTAATGCTGCTTTTGTTGCTTAGAGCAGTGATTCCCATACTCCGGTTAGTTATAATTACCAGAACTTTGTTGATGATCTGCCAGTGTTCTGACCATAAGTATACTTGCACAAT
Source organism: Nanorana parkeri (assembly GCF_000935625.1). Classification (NCBI taxonomy): domain Eukaryota; kingdom Metazoa; phylum Chordata; class Amphibia; order Anura; family Dicroglossidae; genus Nanorana; species Nanorana parkeri. Next base: position 1,076,072 of record NW_017306588.1, read on the forward strand.
TCAGAGTAATGCTGCTTTTGTTGCTTTGTTGATCTTTGCTCTATCTGTTTGCCAGCTGTTTTGTCTTAAAAAAAAAAAAAAAGCCTGGCTGATATGTAAATGCCTTTTAGTTTTAACTATATCCCTTCAGAACATTGTTTTTTTAATTCAGCTACTGTAATTCCCCATAGTCTGTTTATATTGAGTTTGGCACATGCCTTCTGAGTTGAATTTGGGCCAGCAGTGACTTCTCTAACTGCTATGCAGGAGTTGGTGGCAACTGGAATAGCATAAGCGTGGGAGAGCTCCCCGGGTGGATGT
>NW_017306588.1:1076437-1086342 GCF_000935625.1 Nanorana parkeri
GGCTTTTATGGGGAAGGGGGGCAGAAAGCCCTGGGAAAATAGTTTTTTCTTTTTCTTTATAGAGGTCCAGAAATGAAGTCCAGTGAACTGCAGCCTCTGAAATGTGTTTTTCACCCTTTTTATGCTTTTGCAGCCGTATAGTACCACAGGGGGAAGGGTAGATCACTAGAATTTGCATTCCTGGGAAATCTTTTGGAAGTTTAAACCAATTCAGTGTGTTTGTGTACGCAGCTAACAGGCTGGAGCTAGTCTTTTTAACATTCTTGGTAGCCCTCCAAATATTCCTCCCATCGGATGAGCTTTTTCCTGTTGTGTCCCCATGATGTGCTCTTAGTAGACTTCCCTTTTGCTGCTGTCATATAAGGCCTTTTTAATTTGCTGCTATCCCAAGTGTGTATTACCCGCACAGAGAACCATGGAATAGGCTCAAATCCCCCCCCAAAACACTAAATATCTGTACATACTGAAGTGGTAAGAGTTCACCAATAAAACATTTTTGGGTAAGTTGCTTTCTTTTTTTTTCTTTAAAAAAAAAATTGATGTTGAGCTTGTTTTCTTTCATGTCAAGTTGATATGATACGGTTTTAAATAACCTGTCGTATTTTTCGTTTTTCTCCCAGTTGACGTGATGAAATGTGTGGTTCTGCTTGCTGTTTGAGTTCTAGTGGCATTTTCTTAGTCCTGTGTGGTCTTTCTGGTGATTGGAGGGGTGGAAGTGGAGTGTTTTTGTGCGAGACCTCAGAGAATGGAATGTTTTCTAGAAGGTGACAATGAAGAGGCTGACTGCAGAGGTGTGAGGTAGTGCGTTGAGAGCGTGTGATGTGGTGTCGGCCATCTTTGTGTTGGATGAGTGGTCAGGTGACATGTTCTTGCTTGCGTGTTCTGCGTGCAATGAATCCTGATGTGGTGTTGGCCATCTTGTGTTGGGTGAGTGGACAGGTGGTCATGCTTGCATGTTTCGCGTGCACCGGATTGCTGTGATGTATGTTCTGTTATTAGACGTTTAATAGTCTATCTTCCCAATTAGCAGTCTATAACGTTACTGTTCTTTCTTTTAAAATGCACTCTAAACAGCTGTGACTTTTCAGGGAATGTGACCTAGAAAATAGAGATATGAATCGGTAACGGCATTCTAAAGGGTTTTTTTTTTTTTCCCCCTTCCTTCATTACAGGCCAATCTTACGAAATCCGTCTCCTTGACAACAGAAAATTGGGAGAGTACCAAGATCTGAATAACAAATATCTCAAGGTAATTTTTTGTAAGCAGGCTGATCTGTTCGTCCTCTGTAAAATGCGGTGCTGGAGGAAAGTTCACTGATCTAGTTGTCCCGTCCTGCAGAGCATTATAAGGGTGGTTTTCCACGACCGTCGTTTGCAGTATACGGAACATCAGCAGCTGGAAGGTTGGCGATGGAACCGACCCGGGGATCGTATCCTTGACATAGGTTAGTGTTGGTCGGAGACTGGAACACTTAATGGAAGGTTGGCGATGGGAGCCGACCCGGGGATCGCATTCTTGACAAAGGCTAGTGTTGGTCGGAGACTGCAACACCTAATGGAAGGTTAGCAATGGAGCTTTCCCCTGGGGATTGCATTCTTGACATAGTTTAGTGTTGGTTGGAGACACAAACACTTAATGAAAGGTTGGTGATGGAGCCGACCCCGGGGATTGTATCCTTGACATAGGTTAGTGTTGGTCTGAGACAGGAACACTTGATGTGATCATCATTCTAGACCTGGTACAAAGACTCCTGCAAATATATTCAGGATTTTTGGGGAGTTTTTTGGCTTTTTACAGGGTATTGAAAGTTGTGTGTGAAAATGTTCCCTTACTCTGGGTGGTTTTCTGTAACACTCCTGTTGGTGCTGAACTCTAGGGAGATATAAAAGGCACAATAGAATACAGCTCTGTATTCATGAATGCATCCAATTTGTTTGTATATGCAAGCAGTGCAAGTACATGAATTTGGCTTGGTATCTGTCTCTTATATTCCTTGTACAGCAGACCTCAGAGGGGGATGAATAAGCAGCACAAGGAGTCAATCATGTGTGCTGCAGGGAAAAGGGCCTGCAGATAGGAGGGCACAGCATAGTGACAGATGAAGTGACCAGTGTGCCACTTCTCCTTTCCCTGTCTACCGGAGACTTGTAAACAAAAGTGGAATTGCACCAGAGGAAGATCTGTTACCCCACCCTGCCAGACAGGCTATGCTGTGTAAATTACAGGACTGGATACACACGTAGAAATCCTTTGGCTGGAAAAACAGCTCCCATATACAATGAGTGGCCAGATTATTATGACCACCCCATCAGTACTTCGTTGGGCCGCCTGGTGACTCCACGAGATGGTGAAAGGTGATGCGAGGAATCTGACACGGCACTGTTGCCCTTCTGTTGTCTTGTACCAGTCTTGCCCCTCCCCCGTTCTGCCCTAACATTGACTAGTCGCTGACGGCCACAATTCGCACGTTCAGACCCAGATTTTCGGCTGACAGTCCGGTCTTTAAACACTTTAACAAAGTGTATATAATAATCCGGCCACTCGGTGTATATGCATTTCAGCTGTGTATCTACGGGTTTGCCTGGAGTTTAGCTTTGGGGCATTTTGGTCATAGATTAGTAAAAAATATAATACCTCACTATCCCAAGTACTTCTAAATGGAATCTCCCATGAAATTGCCTTTTGTTGGGATGCCTCAAATGGAAGCGGGTGTCTGAGTCAAGTCGCATACCAGTTTAGAAATTGAGCCAAACCCATTACGTTCTCCTACGCGGTCTCGACTTTGGAAGTCAGTGCTCCTTTATACACATTTCGAGGAAAGATCTCCAAAAAAAAAACTATGAATACGCAATGTTTTTCTGTAAGTTCACTTTGGCATGAAAACTTGGTTTGATCTTTTACAGATATTCCCTTGTCGGTTGGCACTTTGGATCCCCGAGCCAGCTCAACACAACTAAACACTATAGAGTTCCTGTGGGATCCATCCAAACGAACATCTGCTTTTATTCAGGTACTCTAGAAGACTGTCTTCCATTGGAAAAAAGATGTTTGACTGAAAGCTGTGCCAACTTAGGAGGAGTGTATATCTACTAGAGGCAAAATCATGTGCAGATTTACCACCACTCGTAACTCTTATGAAATCTAAACATAAGGATTTTGTCTAAATGTTTAGTGTAGTTATAGTTCATAATCCTTCTGTATATATTATGCCTAAACACCAGAGAAGGTAATGATTTGGTGTATGTTAGGGCATAAAATCTTAAAACAAGGAAAGAAGTCAAAGCTTATTTATAATACGAGACCCTCGTACAAATGAGGAACCCTTGAAAAGAGGGATTTAAAAAAGGGAGTCAAATTTATTCCTACTCGACCAAATGTTCCTGATACTTACCCCGATACCGGAACTTCCGGTCAGAGGGAGTTTCCCACTAACCGGCAGTGCCATGACTAAGCGTGGAGCTGGCTTCCTGGGCAATCGGGAAACCGGGCGGCGGGTCATGAACCTCCTCCTGGTTTTCTGATTGGCTAGGAAGCTGGTTATACGTGTTGCTAAGCAGCCTGGCTTCCTGACAAATCGGGAAGCCGGGCGGTGGGTCATGCCGTGCCACCCGGCTTCCTGATTGGCTAGGAAGCCGGCTTCAGTTGACCAATCATGAAGCCGGGAGGCTGGTAATGACGTGGTCAGGAAGCCAGGCTGCCTAGGATCGTGAAGTCAGTGTTTTGCTAGAACACCGACTGCCCAGGCACTTGGGAAGCCAGACGGTGGGTCATGACCCATCATCTGGCTTTCTGATAAGTTGGGCCCATGGCACCCCGGGATGCTGGTATCGGCGAGTCCTGAAAAGAAATGTCAGTGCTCGATACTGAAAAAAAAACCCCGCTATCGGAGCATCCCTACTTAAAATGACTCAAGGAACCCGTGTTGAAAAATATATCTTTAGGTCATGGTACATTAGTGGAGCCAGTAGGTTGCAGAAAGTTTTGCTGTTTTTAGTGTTTCCTTAGTTGTCAGAGAAATTGCTTACGTTGGAGGTCATTAGATGCCCCATTACAGTGGCGGTTAGTGGAGAAATGCCCTCTAACCTGGCCAGTATGGAAAGAGCCACTTAACATTGGTGGTCATGGCAGAAAAATGGATGTCAGCCTTGCAGGTTGTCCACATTTACAAGGTTATTAAACATGTATACCTTCATGGGTTTTTTTTTTATCCGCTTCCTCATGCTTTAAGCTAGTGGGATATTTGTCTGTGACATCAGTAACCTGCACCTTGCCAATGCCGAGATGTAAACTGCATCTGTTGGAACAACATCCTCATAGATCTCCAATTCAAAACTAGGCTTGGCTTCTTTTGGTCTGCATATGCGCAGGGTTTTTTGATGTTGCTGGAGGGCAGAGGGTAAATAAATGCTGAGACACATTAAAGATGCACCAGCTTCAGCAACAGGGGTAAAACGGCAAACATTGGCAAATAAGATGACGAGTTACATATCTGTGATGCATTAGCAGTCATTTGTTATACTAAAAAAAAGGCAGCCAACTTGGTGCCCCCTTGCATTGGTGGCCACTGTAGAAGTCCCCTACTATTGGGTATGAGTGGAAAATTCTGCCTCGAAATATTGATGGGTATAGGTGGGAGATCCATCTTCCACTCCCGAAGGTACCCCTAGCAACCTCTGGCGGAAACCATAGGGCAGTGGTTCTCAACCTTTCTAGGGCCGGGACCCCTTGGTAACATTTGCCAAGTTGTGGTGACCCCCAAAGGTTAAAATTTTAGGGATGACGCGGCTGCTACAGCAACATCTGGTGGCGTGGCGGGAGAACTGACACTGCTGCGCTAGGAGAGGGCTGAGGAGGACTCTCACCTAGCACAGCAGAAATCACACAGCGACCTACAGCTTGAGAACCACTGGCGTACGCAGTCAAAAACAAAAACCACCATAGGAATCCATAGCTAGATTCCTATTGGCTATTTCACTTTGCAATAGCCAATAGCAAATGTGCTGTTGCACCCGCCCCTTTGCTGCTGTCAATCACTAGAAGAGGACCTGATGGAGCCGTTATCTAATAGCGGGAGACTCCCGGGCAACCCCTGGCAAATCGTCATTTGACCCCCGACGGGGTCGCGACCCACAGGTTGAGAACTGCTGCCCTAGGGTTCAATGAAACCCTGGTGAGAAAGGCTGCTCTAAAGCATACACCTATATAACAATATACAACAATATATCCAGAGGGGCACAATATCCCTGTTTTTTTCTAAAACAAGTCAAATGTATGGTTAATAAGGGATACAATTCTATCTTAAGATGTTTACTTGTAAAATATTTTGCAGTGTTTTTTATTTTGTGTTTTTCAACGATATGCAGGTACATTGTATCAGCACAGAGTTCACTCCCAGGAAACATGGCGGAGAGAAGGGCGTTCCTTTCCGAATTCAGATTGATACATTTAAGCAAAATGAGAATGGAGAGTACACAGAACATTTGCACTCAGCCAGCTGCCAGATCAAGGTGTTCAAGGTACCTGTCCTTAGTGGATGCTTTCTTCCATGGTCCCTCCATGTTTAGTCTTCTCTCCTTCTCAACCTCCTCCTAAGCAAAACCTGAGAACCTGAAAGAATTTGAGGAATCTAATTTGTTGTGTGGTGGAGGTTCTATTCAACCTCTTGCTGACTCATAGGTTTTCAGCTTTTGATGGAAGCAGGTTAGCTTGCCAGTTGGCTTGTGGAACTACATATGAAAAAGCACCCAGAAGGCCCAGATACAGAAAGACAGAGCAACTCCACCGTACTCCAGGACTGATGGGCACTCATGCCTCATTACGTGAGCGCCGATCAGTCCTGGAAAAGGGTCTGCTGCTGGAGAGGTCATTCAGTGCGGGGTGACTAAAAAGACAGGCCTCAACACGGCAAGGCCCTTGGGAGCCACTGTGCAGTCCCAGCACAATTTCTAGGGGTGCATGATTACCAGTGGTAAAAAAAACCTCACTGTAGCTTGTGCTTGAATTCAGCCCAACTTTATAATAACGGAAATTCCTCTGGCTTTTGTCTAGACTTCATAATGTTTCATCTTTAGATTTATTACTGAAGAAATGTTTAGTGTTTTATATATGCAATACTACATGAACAGAGGTTGTTACAGGTTCACTTTAAAGTGTATGTATAGGCAAACATTCTTTGTAGCTTGGTATAGTTGAGATGGATTAGAACCCCCATTGTGAGTGCCCACTGGGGAGCTTCTCCTTTTTTATCCTGGTCGCCAAGAGTGATGGGAATTCCAGAAATGCATGGTGGTCGTCAGAACAAGAGGTGAATGGAAACCTAAGGCGGCGCCTGTCTTGGTGTCTGCTGTCTGAGAAGAATTCCCCTTTTATATACTTTGTAGATCATTCTCACTTCCTGTTGTGTCTCCAAAACACTAAGTGTATTTTTTTTTTCATTCCAGGAGTTCAGCTTTTAAAGTAAAAGATTAGATATATGCATTGCAAAGTACTAATTGTTCTGTAAATGTTTCCAGCCTAAAGGAGCAGATAGGAAACAGAAGACCGACCGAGAGAAAATTGAGAAGAGAACTATGCAGGAGAGAGAGAAATACCAACCATCCTACGATACCACCATCTTGATCGAGGTGAGAATTACAAAAGAACCTGACTAAGTCTACATAACTACATCACAACACTCTGGCTGTTTAAAGCAATGCTATTTTAGATATTCACTGGTTTGCTAAACAAATGGGGGGGTGCGTTAGTGAATCAAGAAAGCCATCAAGTCTTCCATGGTCAGAACACCCTTCTCTCTGGTCCTGGTTTCACGGACATTTGAACTAGGGGTTCAGTGTCTCTGGCTTTAAATTGAGGGATTCCCAACCTGCCTTCTTTCCAGTAAGAGCCCGTTTTAGTCACTAGGGCTCTCTTCGGGTGCTATTTGGAATGACAGTTAAGCTGGACTTGGTCTCAATGTTGGAAGCTGCATACCAGTAAAGAGGTGCACAGGAGGAGAGGGTTTTTTTTTTTCTTTTTGTCAAATAAAATTAATAGAATTGTCTGTTTTGCTCTTGGGCAGAACTTGTAGCACTGTTTAAATGGTTTTCAAGAACTGTCATAGATCATTTGTCAAGTTTTACTCTGCACTTTCCTCCTCCTTTACACCCGATAGCCTCTGGCATTGGTTAGAGGAAAAAGAAATTGGAACCAAAAGTTAGAAATTGTTATCAAGCATGCAATGTAAAATGGAATTCTTTTAGAAAGTCTCTCTGCCAATCCCTGCACTGGCTTCCATCCCCCGCCCCCATCTGCCCACCCCACCATTGGCTTCTGCCCGCCCAATGAGTAAACTTCAAAATACCGCAAACAAAGCCACCCTCAGTTCTGCCCCCACCCACATCACTGGCCTTGTCTCAAAATATCAGCCACTGTCCTATGAACTCCACCCAAGACCTCCTGGTCTCTTCCTCAGCACTTCCTTCCATGCTCCAGAGCTTCCCTGTCCTCTAACTCCCAACCCCAGTCTGTCAAGCTATCTTCTACTGTCTGCCTTTTAGGTGATTGCTGATAACATCTCTTCTGGGAAGTCTATCCCACCTATGCATAACTGAACTTTTACTTTCTCCATCAACTCATCTTTCAAATATTACTTTTTGTATCACTTGCCTCTCCCTTGTAGATAAGCTGTCAAGATCATGGTCCTCCTTACCCTGTTATCTTGATTTGTATTACTGTACTGTCTCCCTTTAGGTTATAAATTGCTGGGCAAACTGTTGGCGCTATAGAAATTCTGTATTATAAAAAAAAATCTTTAGTGGATAATTGGCCCCCCAAAAATTGTTCTTGCAGTGTTCTCCGTGGCCAGATCTGCCGTATCAGTCAAATTCATCATCGTCTCCCGGCTACAACAGCTCTCCAAACAGCTTCGGGATTGGAGAAGGGTATGTTTCCTTAAATCTTGTTCAACTTGTTTTCCCACACGAAGAATGCAGCATCAACTTTCTAGAAATGTAGAGCAAAAAACTGCCAGTCATGGGTTGTATTTTTTTTCATTTTTCCATTCTCCCTTATGTTTGTATACAAGAGACTCTGCTGTACAGAATGTCTTGGGTTACCTAATAGTATCTTGTAGGGAAAAGGGCAAATGGCTTGCATCATATGACTTAGCAGAGTCCTGGGTGTGGCGGTTTTACAGGGGTTGATATCTTACTAAGCGTGCAGGTGTTCAGCACCACGCCTGTGGACAGCGGCACTCCACTAATACCTGGCAGTACTAATTCTTCTAGTGTGTCTGCTTTGGATCTTGTTACTAATTGTCATTTTTCTTGCTTGTTTCAGCAACTGTTCTCCAACCCCTCAGGTGGAACCTCCTGTTAGAAATGAGGTAAATGTTTAAAATGTGCAACCTTTCTCATACTAAAGCAAAAAAAAGTGCTTGGTTAGCAACCAGGTTTGTGAGTTCCTGGATTTTCTCATCCCTTTGAATGGTAGTTCAGAGTGATATTAAAACCCTAATGTTTAACACTTTCAGCTGCTGCTGAGGGTAACACTTTCTTTAAATGCTACTTCATGTTTGAAATGCTGCCTTTCCGCCAGTGTCACCTCATTGCTGGCCCCACTTTCTGGTTTTAAGGGTGCCTCCTTGGCTTGCAGGGTCCTGTGGCACCCTGCTGCAGCCAGGGCCGGATTTACTCTTCCTGATGCCCCAAGGCCAGGTTCTGCGATGCGCCCCCGCGCTGCGGTGGGGGTTAGTGTCAATTTTTTTTACGGTTTCTTTTTATTTTTTTAATTTTGTTTTTAGATTTTTATTTATCATATTTACTTTTTATAATTTTCTTATTTTTTGTTTACTTTTTAAATCACCTTTTTTATTTTATTTACATTTTTTTTAATCAATTAAAACATTTTTTTCCACCTTACTTTATTGCTATCATACAGGAGAAAACAATGCCCTGTGTGATAGCAATTGGAGGTGACAGGTTCTCTTTATTGACACTGTCACCTCCAATACAGGAGTTCTAGCACAGCACTGTGCTGGAACTCCTGTGACAGATGAGAGAGGAAGAGCGCAGCACAGCTCTCCCCTCCCCTCTCACTGTCTACACGGAGTGGCGGAGGACGGTACCAGAGGAGAGAGGTAAGTGCAGGGGGGAGGGGAGAAGGCTGCACACTGTTTACATGTGAAATCTGCGACATCGCCGAGTTCACATGTAAATGAAAAATAGGCTGCCTCACTCTACATTTAGTCCTGCTTGTGCAAAGCAGGACTGAATTTAGAGAGGGCAACTGCCCCACAAGGATGCCGCTGCCGCCCCGGGGCCGGGCCTCGGTGGCTTTGTGGGGAATCCGGGCCTGGCTGCAGCAGCCAACCATTCCTGTGTGCTCCCATGAGACTACAGTGGGAATGCTTCCTGGGCTGGCACGCGCAGGCAGCCTGAGAGGACAAAAGACGCACCGAAAACATGCCTTTGCTCCTCATCCAAGGAAAGTGATCGACAGCAGCTACTGAAGCCACCTTAGCAGCCGTTGTCAATCAGTCCTTGGGCGCAGAAGTGTCCTGTGTCTCATCTGGCTGCCTATGCACGTTTCTGTAGGCGACGTCCGCACATCACCCACTCTTTTGAATGGCGGGGCATGCATGCGCACTGGCGCTAGGAATGGTGGGACGAATAATCCCAACGAGTGTGCTCATATAACTTGAAATTATGTTTTTAGGTGTGTGCCGACAGGCCGAAAATAGTGGCACCCCGCAAGCCAGCGCATGCGGCTGTAAACAAACTTGTACACGTCTTTCCTCTATTGGAAGTAAAGGTTTATCCTTCTGTGCTAAAGTAAACTATACCAATGTGTTACTAATAAGAGGCTTTAGTACTACTGTAAACTTAAAGAGGTGTATTCATTTTTAAAATGAAGGTGCTTCTAGGAC
>NW_017306588.1:1086368-1097114 GCF_000935625.1 Nanorana parkeri
GGAAATGTAATTTCAGTTTGCTTGAACCACCGACTGTTTAGAGCCAGCTAAGGTCACTGGCAAGTGCGGTCTGTCTAATCTTAGTCCTTTCTTTTGTGCAGTATCTTGTGCCTTCTGCATCCATACAAGATGTGCAACAGTGGCTGCAGCACAATCGGTTTCCACAGTATTGCAGACTTCTGTCTAGTTTCTCAGGTACATTACGGTGTCTCTGGTATGGCTTTTTTGTAAATATTCCTGTAAAAAAGAAAAAAAACTTACAGCGAATCTGAGTGGTCAACCACCAGGGAAGTGTGGGGGAGACATGAACACTGCGTAAGCTCCCAACATGGATCGTTTACTGGGTTTGGACTCTGGGATCAGACATTCTACTGGTTGGGGCTGGTTGGCTGGTTGGAAGAATGTGTCGGATAACTATATAGAGCAGGGTTTGGCAACCAGTTGATCAGGATATTCCAATCGATTGTGGCCATGTGACCGGTAGATCGGAGTGTTGCCCTGACCAGGCCAATCTGCAACCCCTGTATCTGATCCACCAAGCCTGCCGAGTCCCTAAATATCCTATTCTAGCAGCATGACCACCACTTCACCCTGCCATGCTTCACTGGCTGTCAGCCTTGGGATCTTATTTGGCAAGTTCTCTGATTTAAGGCCCCATTCACACTGAGCGATAAAACCGCGCGATATCGCACATATTATCCGCGCAATATTGCTCTCCAATGCAAGTCAATGGAGCTGTCGCGTGTCGCTACTGCAGTACCCTTTTTTGGCGCAGATGTCAACGCGATTGCACTCGGTCCAATGCAATCATTTGCGCGGTATCGTGCAGAAAAACGCGTGATATCGCGCAAAATGACAATCGCCCGACAAACGCGCAATTTGCAATCTGCTCAGTGTGAATGGGGCCTTAAGCGACTTGCGGCGGGCGAAATTAAAAATTACTAATCGTGTCTGTGCTAAAAAAAAGTAACATACATTTGGATCACAAGGGCTGTAAACATTTATTTTGTAGTAAATGACCATGGACAAAACATGCTGGTCCCCCCTTACAGTTTTAAAGCGCACGATTGTATAAACTTGTTTAAAAATAAATTGATAAAGTGGGTAAGTTTAGAATCTTCATATGTAAACCTTAACAGTGAACTTCTCTTATGTGCTCCCTTTTGATCTGTTAAATCACTGAAAATGTATCTGAGAACTGCAAAAAAATACCTGTTGATCCTGCCAGGAAATCCACTGAGCTCGGAACTTCTGTGCACTCAAGCTTATCCCAAGCTGCAATATATTACATTTTTGTTTTTGAGGTTTAATTTTTTTTTCTGCTGTGGTCACCAAAAAGCGTTAGAGGAGAAATCTGGAAGTGAAGTTTTTTTTTTGTTTTCCCCTCTATCAGGTATTGAACAGATACTTTGATCAAGGGAATGGAGAAAAACTGCCAGTTTTTGCGATACCAGTCCCAAAAGTGTAAATGTTGATTATAAGCATTAAATAGCAACTTAAAATGATACTAAACTCAGGAGTTAAATCTCTAGTATGTTCAAGTATCTTAACTATTAACAACAATGTATCTTATTTGTGTATCACTCGGCTGTAGATCCTCCGATCATCTCTGACACTGTCCTTCCTTCTGAAGGGGGAGCTACTTCTGTTCCCCATGGTCCCTGTGTGTGTTGTAAAGTAGTCACCGCTCCAAGCTCGCTCCTGTGATAGACTACAATCCTGCGATTCGTCTACTAATTTGTATTTTAAGATTGTAGTCTATCACGGGAACATACTCGGAGCACATCAAAGTAACACTTTCAATTAAAAAAACAAACCCCAAGACTTTTTTATGATCTTGCTTGTTGAGGCAGAGTTTGTCACACCCTGGAGCCAAAATTAGTATGCACCCCTTGCAAACTCTCAGAATTGATACATTGTAATATACACTGAGTGGCCGGATTATTATATACACTGAGTGGCCGGATTATTATATACACTGAGTGGCCGGATTATTATATACACTGAGTGGCCGGATTATTATATACACTGAGTGGCCGGATTATTATATACACTGAGTGGCCGGATTATTATATACACTGAGTGGCCGGATTATTATATACACTGAGTGGCCGGATTATTATATACACTGAGTGGCCGGATTATTATATACACTGAGTGGCCGGATTATTATATACACTGAGTGGCCGGATTATTATATACACTGAGTGGCCGGATTATTATATACACTGAGTGGCCGGATTATTATATACACTGAGTGGCCGGATTATTATATACACTGAGTGGCCGGATTATTATATACACTGGCCGGCCAAAATTTTTATGAAGTTTGTAGGCAAATTAGCTATAATTTGGCGCTGAAGTTGCTAGATGGCCAGACCATTATAAATAGGGGAGCAGGTTGGTTACCACGACAGTAGAAGTGATTTGTTTGGGAAGATTCGGGGAAACAACGCGATGTAACAGCCTTGGAACGCGGGATGATTGTTGGCGCTCGGAGCCATGGAGCGAGTATCAGCAAAACAGCAGAATTCGTTACATGTTCAGGAGCAGCTCATTGTTAAAGTGTTTAAAGACCGGACTGTCAGCCGAAAATCTGGGTCTGGACGTGGGAATTGTGGCCGTCAGCGACTAGTCAATGTTAGGGCAGAACGGGGGAGGGGCAAGACTGGTACAAGACAACAGAAGGGCAACAGCACAGTGTCAGATTCCTCGCATCGCCTTTCATCATCTCGTGGAGTCACCAGGCGGCCCAACAAAGTCATCTCGTGGCCTAATGAAGTACTGATGGGGTGGTCATAATCTGGCCACTCAGTGTATATACTTAGTTGAAAACATGAATGGGGATTATGAATGTTGGTGATTTAGGAACAGTCATGTGGGAGGCTGCTGTCAATTACTATGTTGAAGCAGATCCGCAGGAAGGTGAAGTGTCATTGGGCTGGGGAAGGGAGCAGCTTCAACGAAGGGAAGAACTGGGGCATACAGTGACGACACTAAAGATGGAAGATCTGATGGAATAGTGTTGCTGTTCTGAATAGTGAAGGAGGGGGGTTGTACCAGGATCAACCAGGTATTTACTAAAATGGTAATCCACAAACATTTGAGAGTTAACTGACGAGTAGAAAATGTTCGGGTTTATGGCCGCTTTAACTAGGAGAGAGTCCTTGGACACACGTCTTGTATTGGACCACGCAGACTTCCCATGGAAGGAGTTCTCTTGGATCATCCCCAGTATCTACGAAGGATTTCTGTTTTATAGCATCTTTTTATGTTGCTATGAAAATGTCTAGGTCTCTGACTGATTCTTATTAGCCTGTCAGCTATGAGGAGTGTCCTTGGCAGAACATTGCTGGCACACTCGAGATGACATTCGTTGCACAACATTTTGGATGAACGGGTGGAACAAAACTGCCAAACTTGATTTAGAATCCACACCTTAACAGAAATAGCTCTTAAGAATAGAACGTGTCATGCCAGTTGCTTGCTGGGACTTGTAGTTCCTAGGGAGATGGCATTCTTCAAATTATCCAAACTGGAGCAGATAAAATCCAAGATTTGCACTGCAACCAATCAGCTTCTGTCTCATTTTCAAATCTTACCAGATTCTCTCTGCTCCAGTTTTTATAAATCCAACACCCCCCATGTTTCTTTAAAGGAGAACTATGAGGAGGGTGCTTTTCACTCACCTCATAGTTCTAGCCGACCTGTGACAATGAGACTGTCACAGGTCGGCTCAGTAGATCGGGAGGTGAGCGAACACATACCGGCGTTCGCTCACTTCTCGATCCTGTCACGGCCCTCTGCCGTGACAGGGGAGGCGCTGGATTCCCCCCGCTCCGATCCGATCCTCCATCGCTGACTGGTGGAACGGACGGGGAAGGGGGCGGGTACAGCTGGCTCTGCCTCTAGATAGAGCCAACTGTCACTCACACAGCTGGGCGGGTCCAGACATAATTGTCGGGATCCGTTTCAGCTGCGGCGTCTCAGTATACCGTGAGTTATAGCTTGCGGTATATGGAGCTTAGGGTGACGGGAGGACGCTAGTTTGTGTCCTCCCGTAACCCTCGTAACCCTAATGAGAACTATGGGGAAAAGCCCTAACCCCATAGTTATTCTTTAAAATCTTTTAGGCGGTAGTTAGCAAACTGCATAAGGTGCTGCAATAACTTTTGAGGTAATAGATCGCTATTACAGTTCACGTATGTAAAGTAATCATCTTCACCTGCGTATTTACTTAAAAATATGCTTTTGAAGACTTCTGAAAGGTGAATTCATACTTGCTGTGGCTGCAGTGATGGCTGATGGACAGAAGAAGGAGGTACCATGCTAGATGGGTGTCACTTGCACAGTGATGACTACTAATACTTTAGAGCAGTGGTTCTCAACCTGTGTAACCTCAGGACCCACATTTGTCCTTGGTCATTAAGTCGCGACCCAAGTTGAACTGCAATGGAACGCATGGCATGTGGTACTGTGCGTTCCGATGCGGGCGATAGAACTGTGGGTGGGAGATGCATTTTGGGATGCCATTCAACTGAATAGCAATGCACCTCCCACACCAGAATGCACTGTGACGGAGCTCCATCTATGTTCATCACCTGTAGAGATGCCAGGAGCCAGAATGTGACATCACTCCGGTCCAGGCACCTCTACAGGACACGCGAGGGAGCTGTAAACAATGCACGTATGGATGGAGCTGATTCGCAGCCATAACCCCACCACAAGCTGACACTCGGCACCGGGCAGCATATTTTGGATGGCTGCTCGGCGTGAGAACTGACAGTGCTGCGCTAGGGGGAGGCTGAGGATCCTCTCACCTAGAAAAGTGGAAGGCGCACGGCGACCCACTGAACATGGGGTCGCAACCTACTTTTGGGTCACGACCCACCAGTTGAGAACCAAGGCTTTAGAGCACACTGGAAGCGGAGCAGTGTCAGTCTGCATGCCTGGAAACCGTGTGACCCCTCCTTATACCAGCACACCAGGGGAAGGTAGATAACAAAGTGTGCTTTTCGGCAGTAAAATCTGGTCTTCAAGAACTCAAAAGTGTTAACCCTTCGAAGTGAGTCTACCCCCACACTGCAAGGTTTACGTTCTTGTTTTTCTTTAGATGTTAAAAAAAAAGTTACTTGCCCTAACTGCAGAGCCGACTGCCTGCTACTCTGGTCACTGAAGCCTTTCTCCAATGCCGCAGCATTGGAATGTTCCTCAGCGTCCTCGCGTATATAATGGTTTATGAGACCTTAGACTGCTGGAATGGGGGGGGAGAGAGGCTTCAGAGGGACCTGGCTTAAGGCTCTGTTCACAGCTAGGCATATCGAATATGCGTGTTTCGTGACGCGCATTTTTACCGTGATTCGCGGTAAAAAAACTTGCGACAAATGCGCGTTTCCGAGGGCTACTTGGCTGTACCCCAATGGAAACACGCGACAAAAACGCCCCAAAGAAGATCATGTACCTTTTCAGGCGTAGGCCGTTTTTGTAGCGCGTTCAGACGGGCTGAAATACGGCAAGGTGTGAACCATACCCATAGGAAACAATGGGATTTTCATGTTTGAGCGTTGAACGTGCTACAAAACGTACAGGTGTGAACCAGGCCTAAAGGTGGTGGCCATACACTGTACAACCATCGCAAGACCTTAGTCTTGCGATGGTTGTAAAGGGATTAAAAAAACGTACGATCTGCCCATCTTGGACAGGCAGATCGCACGCTCGATCATCGCAAGCCCGCCCCCCTGAGGGGCGGGCTTCCGATGACCGCAATGCTGAACGGGCAGTGTGCGCGTGCGCACACCGGCCCGTTCAGCATTTGTCTTCCGAGCACCGTTCTAACCAGCCGAGAATCGTACGATTCCCGGCTGGTTTTCGAACATGCTGGTTCGACGGAAGACGTGCGACCGTACAGTAGAAACGGTCGCACGTCTCCGTTCACACTGCTCGATTCTCGTACAATCGCGGGATTTCCCGCGATTCTCGTACGAGAATCGAGCAGTGTATGGGCACCTTAAGACTGAGCCGGCTGCTAGAATCGGGTGAGTAACTTTCTTTAGCACCTAGACAAAAAGTTCTGCTTTAAAGCACATGTCAAGGCAATATTTGGGGGAAAAAATGCATTATGTCTCCAATATATGCACATTTGCCCATGTTTTATACCTTTTTAAAGACCATGAAGTAAACAAAATTCCAATTTGATCGGCAATAGAATGCATTCAGCTCACAAGCCCTGTTGCGATAGGACCACACACAGCATGTTTGTGGACTGAGTGGTGTCAACTCTCTACAGTGTGTTTTGCTGAACTACTCAGCCAGTCCCACTCTGAGATCTCTACAACATAAGGGCTTAATCATTCTGTAGTCCAAGATGGAGGCTAGGAGAGCTAAATAGACTTTGAGAACACAGGAAGTGTCAGCAATTCGGAGCTGTCTTTTGCCCCCTGCACAAAACTAGCAAGTACACTGATCAGATACAACAACAACACCTTTCATTTTATATTTAACAGACCAGAATGGATCATATAAGAAGTTCATCATTGGGGTTTATGTACTTTAATGGGCTGTTTTGTTTATTGAGCTGTTGGAAGTTTTATGTTCCATTTGACCACAGCTATTTTACTTCTATAGGTGCTGACTTATTAAAGATGTCTAAGGAGGATTTTGTCCAAGTCTGTGGCCCTGCGGACGGGATTCGGCTCTTTAATGCAGTACGAGGAAGGTGGGTATGTCTGTGTTGGTAGCGAGTTATAACAAGTGGGATTATTCTTTATACACAGTTCAATTAAATTAATGTGGTAAAGGATATTCACTTGAATAGAAAGTATCCACTTGTAAGAGATTTTCTGGAATCTTTTAAAAAAGTCCCGCTGAATAATCCTTTTATGGTTACAGAACATCCTCCCTCTCGCAATATTATCCCTTATGGGTCTGATCCACTCTGTGTGCAATGCTGGTATGCTTATTGGCTAGGAACATAGCTAGTAATTCATATTAAACTTTTTGCTGTCAGCCTAAGAGTAGCCGTGTCAATGTGTGAACGGAATTGATGCGCATTTGCGAATAACATAACATATCAATGGTAAAAAAACAAAAGAGAAGTGTGCCCACCCTAGTGTAGATGGTTTTTTAATGATAAAAAGCTGAAGTACAGGATAAAATCATACTCACAAAAGTGAATCGGTAATCATCTGAGAACGGCTGCACAGACACCTGTGACAGCACAGGACTCCTTCGATGACTTGTTTCGGGAGCCACGCCCCTTCGTCAGAACATGACTTCAGCCTCACTCCTACAGCAATATAAGGAGATGTGTAATGTTACAAGACTTGTGCTGTCACAAAGGTGTCTGTGCAGCCGTTTTCAGATGTCGTCCAGGCTTGCTTTTTATGCTTTTACTGATTCACTTTTGCGAGTGATTTTTATCCTGGAGCTCCGCTTTTAATCATTAAAAAACCATCTACACTAGGGTGGGCGCCCTTCTCTTTTGTTTTCTCCCATAGTGTTGCAGCTTCCCAGGCTGAAGTGGGGCAGCACCCCTAGTTATCCTCGCTTGCACATAATCTTCATTTGTCGGTCGGTTTTTGGTGCTTTGGATTGGTTCTACATATCAATGGTAAATTCAAAGGTTTCACCGGCACACTCAGAGAATCGATCAAAATCCAGATTTATTCAATAAAGGGCAAAATGTCACAATGGGTTCCGTCCCTTGCGAGCTGACGCGTCGCATGGGGGCGGAACCGGCAGGAAATTCGAAAAAAAACCCCGGAAAAAACGACAAAAAACGAAATAAATCCGAAAAAAATTGCGCCGAAAAAATAACTAAAAGCTAAATAATCATACCGCCAGGGAGGTTAATAAATCTGGATTTTGATCGATTCTGAGTGTGTGCCGGTGAAACCTTTGAATTTATCATTGATGTTTGCGTGGGGCCATCCGTGCGGTCACCCTGAGCACCACAGATGCCTTTTTGAATTATAAGACCGTAGGAGTGCGGATGGCACTTGGACTTTGTTAGAACCACATATTAGACACTCTGAAGTATGTCCCCCCCCCCCCCCCCCCTTCCTCAAGACTGGAACTAATCTGCATATGTGTTCCGGGTCAGTAACCCAAAGTAATGAGGCAATGTTACTGCCGGAAAACTAGCATTTCCAGGAGGTAATGTCCTCGATGACAAACGCTCCATATTTTACCTTCCCTATTGAATGGTTCCTTTTTTTTTCTCCTCTGCCACAGGAATGTGAGGCCTAGGCTGACTATTTATGTGTGCCATGAAACGGAACAAAACCGCACAGTCCTGCAGCACAAACGTGAGCTCAACAACACTTCTGTGTGTGGTAAGTGGTTTTGCTTCTGTAAAGGGAAATGGCAAAGATAAATGTTTTAAAAGTTAGGAAAGTGAGCATTGGAGTGCGTCCCCCACAGACTGGAGAAGAAGGTCGGGGTGGGTGAACGGGTCAGGTCAGTTCTACTTTACATTACTTCACGGTTTAGCTAAAAATCTTCGTTTCGTGTTCAGAGGAGCATTGATATTGGCACCTATTGAACCAGTTCTTCCAGAATGTTTGGTCCTGGTGTCTGAGACAAGTTAGGTCCTCCGTTCTCATAATGTTATATTTCAAATATTGTTTTCATCAAGACATATGACAAATACGCCATAAAACCAGACAATACAGTACCAACCATCTAAAGCAAGACGTTACTCATTCCACTCTGCTGGGTTCTTATTCTCACCCTAATACCCAAATATATACAAATAGCCTTTAAGAGAAGAAAGCGTTACCTTTGTATAATATTTAAAAACAGTGCCTTACAACAAGGTATGTCCTCCATTCTTTTCCCCTTTCAAGTATGCAGATTTGATCGGTAAGTGGTCCCTGCTAGGATGTTTATATATAAATCTTTCATAAAAACTGGCACCATGACAAACATAACATACTTGCATGTAGAACGAGAAAAAAAGAGACAAAAAAGAGAAAAGGAAAAACCTCTTAGAAATACAATAAACTAACTAAAAAGAGAAGAAAATTGAAAGCCAGCAGGAAGGGAAGAGGGGGGGAGGGGAAGGCCAGTAGAATATGACTAGTCGGGGGGACCAATTTCAAAGTAGGTAAGTAATTAGTTAATTTGGTCGGGATGAGCTAGGGCCCGCAATCCTTATCACTCATGTTGTTGTACCCCCTACATAGGCCATCCAAGGACCCCATGTTAACTCAAATTGCCCAGCTTTATCCAAAAAGATACTCATTTTTCGTGAATCATGATCCAAGACAAGCTTGGTCCTTACTTGCCGTAATGACACCCTAGGTGCCTTCCAGGATTTAGCAATCGTGGTTTTGGCCGCCAAGAACATGAACATTATCAATCATTCTCATAATGTTGACTGCAGCAAGCTATTGGCCAATGGAAAGAGGTGTTGGGACTTGTTGGCATACTATAAACTACCCAGTTTGAGCTCCCTCCCCCCTTATCCCAGGCATATCTTCAACCTCGGGACAACTAAACTTGTCAGAAATGTCATCACTTTGAAGTCTTTAGCAGAAGTAAATTTAGTGTCTGTAGTTCCTGTTGAACAGGTTTCCCCTTGCACTGGGCATATTGAATAGACTGCTTTGATTGTTATACAGAACTGCTGGCAACAAGTTCAGCTCTATACTTACAGGAAAACCGCAGGCATCACTCGCCTAACCAGGATATGTTGCAGCTGTGCTAAAGTCCAGAGACGCCCGCTAACCATAATGGAAGTCACAGCACTCGATGTGTGCAAGAAGTAAAGCACTTTTTATTAAATCGTCACTTGCGTCAAACAACCACGCTTCGGGTGCCATGCAGGGTCCCTTCTGGGCGACAGTGACTATGTTGCCCAGAAAGCACCCTGCGTGGCCCCAGAAACGTTGGCTGGTTGACGCATGTGACGATTTAATAAAGAGTGCTCGTGACTTCAATTATAGACTGTATCTGACACGGCGCCATCCGTGTTATCACTTCAAGCACCAACCTTTCATCCAAGGTCTGTATGCTGTATGGAGTGCAGGTGATTTTGTATTGACTCACTAGCCATTCACAACTACAGGGGTCTGTAACCTTTTCCACATTCAGTGTCAGTTTACAAGCATTAGACAACTGGCATGCCAGAGAATAGCATGCTATAGACCTACAATCGACCCCTATTGCACCTCCCAAAATTTCAGGGGTTTCACAACCATACCTGCTGCAGCTGGTGGATAATCAAGGGCCATTAAGAGGGAAGGTGGGTGGGCTTCACATAACTACATTTTGCAGGTAGGCCTACACTTGTACTAGAATTTGGACCCAGTATGTCGGTGACGTCAGGCAGGCCCCACTGAAACATCACAAAGGTGGCCTTGTGGATTGAGAAGGACAAGCCAGACTTTGTAGTTTACAGTCCGGTGAGCTGTCTGTTACAGCCAGTGGCATCAGCTCTGTAAGTGTAGGGAGCTGGGGGCCAGTCCGAGCCTTGCTTACATGCTCGTCCTGTCACCCATGCCTAAGGTTGCCTGTCCTGCACAATTCTAAAAATCATAAATTCCATCATTTGAAACATAAAAAGACGTGGTGGCCCTTTTCAATAAAAACTGTTTAAATTTCCTTTTTTAGTGTCGTTGGTTTCGGAAATGTATTGATCTTTTGGGGAAATGGTTGACCATAATACAATTATATTGCATGTGTGGCCAGCATCAGATTGCGGAGTCAACAAATATTTCAAACCCCACATCACTAGAATATTCT
>NW_017306588.1:1098467-1102152 GCF_000935625.1 Nanorana parkeri
GGGGGGGGTGACCGGGTCATTCTCTCTTTTAAAAGTACAGAGTTTTTTACATGCTGCTCTGTACGTTCTGAATTTTTGCTGACTGTATGAAGAGATTCACTTGGTGTACCAGTGGATTGTCTGCTCTATAGAACTAGCTAAGTTTTAAAGGGACGTTCAATGTACAGGATGTTTTACTTGCAACACTTGTGGAACCTCTCTAAAAGACAGGAAGTACTACTCAGTGTAACTAATACCTTTTATTTCTGAAGGATATTGGATTTATGTAATCGGATTGCAGGTCAAACTCACATGGGCAGAGCTGGGAATAAGTTTATCCTGGAACACTGTTACAGCAGCCAAAGGTTTTGGTGGTCTGGTGTACACAGGCATCAACGAGATTAGAAACAGCCAGGGAGGAGTAGCCTAGACCCCCAGATTTATTTCCGGGCTAAATGCTTGGCTGCAATGCAACTTAAAAAAAAAAAAAAAACTTCCATTCCTGTTCTCTCCAGGTTATACATGTTTCTGCCCCGTCATCAGATGTGTTTTATGGGGGACGTGCTAAACCTGCCCTGCCAGCAACTCTCCCTGCAGAAGCTTTATTTTGTCTCTGAAGAATGTCTTGCATTCCTTGGTAGAGGGGGTTTTACTTGTTGAAATTCCTGTGTATCATATGTGACCCTTGTATGCATTTTGTAAGAACTTCAGCCAGGTTGAATGCATTAAAATACCTTCTAGTGCTGCCTATAAATTTGTCAGTGGCACATTATCCTTTGCTGCCTTCTGCAGTGGTCCCTGGGCACAGTAATGAGGCACAACCTTTCTAAAGCCCTGACCAGTAACTAGAGCCTTGGTTCTCTACTGGTGGGTCGTGACCCAAAAGTGGGTCGCGACCCCATGTTCAGTGGGTCGCCAGATGCCTTACACATTTCTAGGCGAGAGGTTCCTCGGCCTCCTCCTAGCGCAGCACTGTCAGTTCTCGCCACAAGCAGCCATTTAAAATATGCTGCCCAGGGCTGATTTTCAGCTTGAGTTGGGGTGGGCTAGGGGTATGGCTGTGAGGGAGCTCCATCCATACATGCGTTGCTTATAGCTTCCTCACATGTCCTGTAGAGGTGCCTGGAATGGAGTGACATCACATTCTGGCTCCCGGCACCTCTACAGGGCGCACAAGGGTGTTGTACAAGCAATGCATATTGATGGAGCTCAGTCACAGCACAGCAACCCACACTGGACCCCAGGGTGAGGATCCAGGCTGTTGCCATTTCATTTTAATGGAACCCCAAAAGCACCTCCCACCCGCAGTTCGTACATCCACACCAGAACGTGTGGTACCCTAGTGCCGTGCGACTTGGGTCGCAACTTAATGACTAAGGACAAATGTGGGTCTTGAGGTTACACAGGTTGAGAAACACTGACCTAGAGGAAACACCCACACAAGCACAGGGAGAACATGCAGACTCCTTGCAGATAGTGTCCTGACCCGGGATTCGAACCAGGGACCCTAGCCCCCCCAAATGACAGATCACTGATCCCAGAGCTATAAATCATTGCTTCACTGCATGTTCCTACAAACGGATAAAGGGGGCAATTTAACACTGAAAACTGAACTCCAGGCAAATGGCCACATAGTGAAAATGCATACCGTATTTTTCCGTCTATAAGACGCCCCCAACTTTTCTTACCCAAAATTCAGAAATCAATATTTTAAATGATATTATGCATCACACTTACCTCTGAGCCAATCACTTTATTCAGCCTCTGTTGCATCACTGGTTTCGTCATCACTTTTAGCTTCAAACATATCAGTTTCTTCAACTTCTGCTGCATCACTGCTGTCTGCTGAGTCACTGTCTATATATACAAGATCATCCTCAGTTCCGTCCATGGCTTTGCTGGTTCCACATTTCTTGAAGGACTTCACAATCACCTCCTTGTTTGACACCATACCATGAGTTTAGAGAGTTTACAGGTTGTTTTTCACTTTCTGACATTTTTATGGTCACAGAATGCTCCGACGTTACCGCTCTGGGCACTGCCTACACGATCTCCCCAGCAACAGCTCACGTCAGGTTCAAAAGATTTATGACTGGAGGAGAACTGTTATCTTGTCTCTGCAATCCGTGAGGCTAGTTTGCAGTGGTATCAGCACTTTCAAAACCGCGCCCCCCGTGTATAAGACGCACCTCTATTTTTAGATAAAGATTTTTATGAAAAAGTAGCGTCTTATACATGAAAAAATACGGTATAGGGAGGCTGTTCGATTTACCCGCCATGGATTTTTATTTCTGTGCAGCCAGTCCTGAGATTTACACAACCAGGAAACTTGATGCCCTAACTTTTTCTCTACTGCAGTTACAACAATACAGCTAGGTCATCTCCATGCCCTCTGCCTGAAGGGACGGTTAAGGAGCAGCAGCAGACTGAGCTGTTCTGCATTGTGCAGAACACAGTAAATCTGGTAGAGAGCAGATGGTCCCCCCATCTACTATTCATGTTGGGGTGGTCTTTGACCACGCTTTGCTTTAACAGCAGCAGAGAAAGATGAAGTCCAGAACTTACTTTGCTTTGGCAGGGATGTCTGGATTGGAAGACTAGCTAAATAAAATTGCTAATGTTTGGAAAGTAGATCGTCACACTTGCATATTTCAGCTGTGAAGTTTGTGATTGAAATATGAATTGGTGATGGGGAAGGCACGCTACTAAGCTGCATTTATTTATCCCCTTAGATGTTTAACCGTATAAAAGCTTGCACTGGATAACTCCATATTTGTTTTTGCCTTTCTTGCAGTTTACCACGCCATCTTCCTGGAAGAACTGACATCTTTTGAGCTAATTGAGAAGATTGCCAACCTGTACAGCATCTCCCCCCAACAGATCAACCAGATCTATAAGCAGGGACCCACCGGGATCCACGTGGTGGTCAGCACAGAGGTGTGTATGGAGGTTTTTTGTTCACCACTAATGCCGCTCTGTCAGGCCCATCCCCCTCAGCCCACCTAGGGTTAATTCCCCTTACATCGCAACCTCTTGTGATCCTTCCGCTGTTCTGTGTCCATTTATAAAGATCCCTCTTCTTTTTTTTTGGATGACATCAAGCAGGAAGTCACTATAGAGACTGACAGACTGAACCTTATAGCTGTTTACAGAAATGGCGGCCTTTATCCTTTGATTGCATTGACAGTGGTTGTGCCTGAAGGGTAATTCATATATACCGTGTTTCCCCGAAAATAAGACACTGTCTTATATTTTTTTTGGTTAAAAAAAACGCATTAGGTCTTATTTTCGGGGTAGGTCTTTTTTTTTTTTTTTATGTACAACAATCAACACTTATTACCGGTAGATTTACAGGACAGCAGTGAGTGTCAGTTAAGAATAGGGTGATCAGGGGTGTCGTACCTTTCCAAGAGCAAATTGGTAACCAATAGCTGGCCAGAATGCGCTTTCACTATTGATTCCTCACAGGCGGAGTGCATTTGGTATCACTCCGCCTGTGACAGACGGCGCTATAGAGGAGGCATCGGCTTATGCTGCTCTGCTCCCTCTGCCGCCTCGCTTCCTCTAGCGCCGGCTTCGTTGGCACCGCTGATTCTCTCCCACGGCTCTTCAAATTCCCCCTTATGCCACCACCGGCCCTGGGAATGGTCATAACTAGGTCTTATTTTCGGGGTAGGTCTTATTTTCGGGCAAACTGGGTACATAC
>NW_017306588.1:1102390-1104467 GCF_000935625.1 Nanorana parkeri
TCTCAACTTAAAAAAAAACCCCCCCCCCCCCCTCAACCCCCCATGGCTCCTGTGCATATGGTATCCAGGTGATGAAATAGTACACAGCACATCAATTAAACAAATTCTGAGTAGGAATGTCTCTGCTCTTTGGGTTAATAACAAAGGAATGAGTCTTTATTATAGTGGGGGGTTTGCTTTTTTTTTTTTCTCCAGGGTTTGGAGTATGGACATGTTAAAGCCTAGGCACTGGACATCCCTTTTTGTTTTACAGTTTTTCGGAAACTCGTTAAATCAAGTATACACAATCTCTGCGTGCCAGCTGTGCTGAAACTACAGATCCCGATATGCCTCTGACAGCCAAAGACGTGGTCTCCCACAGGAAGTCTTGTGATGCCTCGTGGGACTTGTAGTTTCACAACAGCTGAAATGCTGAGGTTGCCCACCCCTGATTTAAATGGTCAGCAAATTTGTATTTTTGATGCCAGGAAGGGTAAACTGCTTGGATTTAAAAAAGATTCAATTAATCTATGCCCACTTCCCCATGCCTAATCCTCTAGTATTATCCAATGCATTTCAGGGGCCTATAACGTCCCCTTTATTAGGGCCTGAGTGCTGGCAGAAATAGGAGCCAATACTGGACAACCATAGCATCGAAATGGGTGTTAGAATATTAGAAGTGTGGTTGCCAATCTGTCAGTTTGGAGACTACGCAGCTAATATCCTAACATGAATCTCTTTGCCTTCATTGTCCAGTAGTTTCCACGTTCATCCTTTACACAATATTCAGACTATTCTGGGGCCTCGCAGGGACACCCCATTTGACAGATCCTACTTGTTAGTGCTGGAAATGAATCCTAATATTGACATTGGTGCTTCAAACACACCTTCTGTAAAACCTCTGGCCTTTGTCAGATGTTTAAGTGTAAATCTTGTGATGTGTCCTCATGATTGATTACACTGAAAGTTCAGTGTGTCCAAACACGGCTTCAGGTTGAAAGTGAGAGGTAAGAAAATGTCATATTGTGCCGGGAGCCAAGTGACATTTCATTTACAGTGGAGCCGTCATTCATCCTAATGAAACTACGATGATGAAAGCAAGCATCTTGTTGCTAGGGGCAGTACCAATGTTTTCCCTTCCCACTATTTATTTTAACCACTATCGGCTCTATGAACTCGGGATTTAAAGAAGACGAATTGATATCCTTATCTTTAAATGGTGCGTGGGGTTTTTTTGTTGGTTTTTTTATGCCAAGAATTTTAATTGGTTAATAAGGAGTTTTGCGTTTGCGTTATCTCACATTAACACTTCAGCCAGCAGGTGGCGCTTGTGGAGCCTTTTCACATGTTAAAGGAGAACTATGGGGGTCAGTGTTTTTCCCCATAGTTCTCCTTAGGGTAACGGGAGGACACAAACTAGCGTCCTCCCGTTACCCTAAGCTCAGTATAGCTCGCGGTATACTGAGACGCCGCAGCCGGAGCGGATCCCGACGATGACGGGATACCGACCTGTGACAGTCTGTCACAGGTCGGCTAGAACTATGAGGTGAGTGGAAATCACTCATCTCATAGTTCTCTAACCAGAATAATCTCGGCTGCTTTGCTGAAAGTACATTAGCTGAATCTCAAAGTTACGCACAGCTGGGTGGGTCAGAAGAGAAACTGTCTGAAAGCAAATGGCTACGGATGTGCTATTTAGGAACTTCAGCGTCGGGGGTTGCATCTTGTATTTAATAGGAAATTGTGGAATAACTATTTTATATATAGTAAAAAATAAAGTTTTATGTGTTTAAAAAAAAGAAACCCTCTAAGAAAATATGGAGGAGGCTATGGGGCTGGTATCCTGACCGTGAACTTCTCGTTCTGCATGTTTGTTTTATGGCGTGGAGCAGAGCTGCAGCAGCTCCTGCATATCCTTCCCTTACTGAAATATGTATTCATTTTACATTTCTTCATGGGCGTGCCCTGTCTAGAGAGGAATTAAAGTGGAACTCAAGGCAAAAATTCAACTGTATTATACAAGTTTTCCATAAAATATGGATGTTCAAACAGCTTCCAGTTAAGATGTTGATGACGACGACGACGACGACGACGACGA
>NW_017306588.1:1105596-1107017 GCF_000935625.1 Nanorana parkeri
AGGAATAATACTAGTTCCGATGCCGGGCCGACAATGCTATTTAGCCACTGTTCAAGTGACTGAATGCAGCGTTGACTGCACCCAGAAGCGGCGTGCTCCAATATGTGTGCAACAGGGACGTGCGGTCAGGTGAGGAAGAGCCTCACCTTGAATTATGGAGGAAAAAGCTGTCGGCTTCATGTCTCCATTCAGATCGGCATCTAACAGGTTACACAGCAGGGAAATCCTCCCTGCTGTGTAACCTGTCATGGACCCTCAGCGGTGAGGTGCAAGTGAGGGACAGGGAAGCTCCTAGTCTCCTCCCTTCCTCCTTTACGCTAGCTTGGGGGCGGAGCTTCATCGGGGGGGCGGGTGGAAATGCCTCACCCCAAACAAGAGGTACCGTACATCACTGGTATGCACTGAGCTCTGTCAACACTCAGTCCACACATAGCAGTCAGGCATTTACAGCTGTTCCCTCCATCACTCGCTTAAGTGGAAGCAGTGTCCAAGGTGGCGATGTCGGCGCTAAGGGGAAGTCTTCTCGCCTCTCAAGGGACAAATACTGTCAGTACTGCAAATGGCAAAAGCAGTTGTATGGCACTTTAAAGGAGAACTATGGGGTCAAGGCTTTTTCCTATAGTTCTCCGGGTAACGGGAGGACACAAACTAGCGTCCTCCCGTCACCCTAAGCTCAGTATATAGAGAGCTACAGCTCGCGGTATACTGAGACGCCGCAGCTGAAGAGGATCCCGACAATTGTCCGTCCGTTCCGCCAGTCAGCGCTGGAGGATCGGAGTGGGGAGGGGGGAATCCAGCAGAGAGCCATGACAGGATCGAGAGGTGAGCGAACGCCGGTTTGTGTTCGCTCACTTCCCGATCTACTGAGCCGACCTGTGACAGTCTCATTGTCACAGGTCGGCTAGAACTATGAGGTGAGTGAAAAGCACCCCCCTCATAGTTCTCCTTTTTAAAAGAAAAAAAAAATTGTAGTGTCAATGTGAACTTGGGGGTCTCATTTGGACCCTTGGTGATGTGTTACTTTCAGTCTACTTTAATAATCAGTATTCTGTTCTTTTCAGATGGTTCAGAACTTCCAGGATGAATCTTGCTTTGTCATCAGCACTCTAAAAGGTAGGTTGACTTTGAGAAGAACTGTATGCATCAAAACCTCATATATGAAAACGCTTGAGGGTCTGTAATGGGTCAGAGTTCAGACACTCCATACATTGATCAATGAATCATTCACATAATGGTTTCTGTAGCAGGAAATGCTGCTGAACACTTTACCAGTGCTTAGTCCTTCAAGATTTTATTTCATACTTTTATAGACAAGTTTTTTATGATATTGCAAATGCAAAGGAAGGGATTCCCTTGTTCTGTTCCACATGCTTTGCTTTTACAATCCAGGTGGTGATGGTAAAAAATTATTGCTGGATATA
>NW_017306588.1:1107084-1139490 GCF_000935625.1 Nanorana parkeri
ATTTAGAACTTTACCAACCAATTAAATGTCTCCAAAAGCAGCCAGCTGTGAAGGTTGCCTGTCTGTTTCAGCTCTCAACCAAACATTCATGCCCTAAAGTGGCTTGTGTCATAGCTGGTCACATGCAGCACCATGGCAACTGCAATCCATATAGAGGCCAAGATGGCCTGTAAGGGAAAAGTTAATGAACCCATCGCACTCCTGACCGCTTCTTCCATGAAAGGATGGATGCTGCGGTAGTCAACGCGTGGCAACCGTTAAATGCATATGTGGAAACAGGGACACCGGCACTCCATTTGCAATTTAAATAGGTCTGTTTATTGGCGTGGGTGCAGCATATCACACTGAAGCAATGTTTCGGGGTCACGCAGGATCCCCTTCCTCAGGCAAAAACATGTGATGTAAGGGAGACGGGGGTAGGCAACCTTGGCACTCGGGCATGATGAAGTTCCACCACAGCATGTCTGTGGTTCAGCCTTCCTTATGGGACCCGTAGTTCCACAACTGGAGTGCCTGAGGTTGCCTGCCCCTGGGATAGGAGGTTGTAGTTCGTTTTAAAATTGGGTCAGTCCAGAAAACGCTAATTTCTTAAAAAGTAATGCTTTATAAAGAAATGAATACTATATATATTTTTTTTTTCCCTCCTAGCTGAAAGTGGTTCTGGATATCACATCATTCTAAAATGAAACGACTGAATGGCACAAGATTGTTTTGGACCATCTTCAGTAGAGTATTACACGACCAGTGAACAAAAAGGCCCTGTGTAACATTTCTGTAGAAGCATAGAAGAGGAATTCTGATTTTTTTTTTTTTTTGGTTTTAAGAAAGAAAGAAAAAAAAAAATTCTCATCAAGCTTCTGTCCAGGATCCATCTCGCTAAGCGTTCTGAGCTGCACGCTGTAAATATTTCTATGCCAGTCTTTGTGTATGATCAAGGTTCAGTGTCTGGAACATGTGAGCTATTGTAAATATTGGAATATCCAAAGCTTTCCTGGTGCTGGAGAATCCTGTGAAACATTCGCTTCCCGCATGGAAAATATTTTGTGTTTATTGTCAATCGGTTCCTGAGATCACCAAATAAATTTTACAGTGGCCCATGTATAAAAAAAAACAGAAGTGTCTGACGCCTGTAGGAACCAGGCTTCAGGTTAATTATTTTTTTCTTTTTTTAAATTGTCCGAAATTGCCATCATTGGGACTCGTTCAGATGTTGCCTTTCAGTCAGACATTAGATGGACACTGTATAGAGTAACCATGACTTCCCAAGGCTGCCTTATGAAGGTAGGAACCAAGGTATGAGGTATAAGTCAGGTTACCCTCATGGAAGGTCGAGTGCTGAATACCAGCAAGGGCTTTTCTATGCCCCACAGGTTGCACAAATCCAAAGGAAAAGACCAGCCTGGGATCTCCTGTGACCACTTTCATCCACAAGTCTGGGCTTAATCGGAGAGGTGAGTTGCAGGAGGTAAGGAGAGGCTTGTACACAATGTAATCGGTATTGCTTTAAGTGTAGTAAAATACAAATTAGGCTGTGTGCCTCTCCTTGCCTGCTCCTCACCTCTTCAATTAAACCCAACCTTGTGGATAAAACGCGTCAATTTGGAGATCCCAAGCAGGGCCCTCTCGGTTCATGCTGTCGGATTTAATTGTTGCCCCGCTTTAATTTTTGTTCACGGTGCAGCTGCTCTTTTCCTTTTGGATTTGTGCAAGGCATAAGGTGGTTGCCCATAGCAACCATTTTGGGGCTAAACCAAGAGAAAAAAAAAAATAAAGCAGAATCTGGCTGCCATTGGCAACGACTCTCTACCTGGCTCCAGCTTTTCCTAAAACAGTCTTTAGACACTACTACGGTATCGAATGTAGATATGAGATTATGAAGTTGTAGAATTAATGCAGTGTGCAAGCTAGTTGCATATGTAGCAAAGGAGCGGCATTTTTCTGGACAAGAACTGCAGGTTTGCAAGCTCTCTGGATCGGAGTGGACTAAGGTGCTTTAGGCAGGCATTGGCAAATAGAGGAGCGTAGACCTGTGGTGGGGCCCAAAGGTTGGAGCTGGAGGACTTCAGATTGGACTACGGATATACGTGTAAATAGCACCTAACACTCAGTACACTCGGGTCTAGAGGAATTCTGTTCCTGGAGTTCTTTGAAGTGGGGAAAGTGCCCTTTTCTATAAACTAAACTATTTATTTTTCTTGTGCACATATGATGCATTGTAGCAGATAACGAGCCTGCGCCAAAAACAATTGCAGTTGCCGCAACTCACTATAGCCTTGAATCTTATCTGCTTTTGTTTTTTGTATTGGTAACTATCAGCAGGTCGATGTGCCACCACCAGAGCGTCTTAATCTGGTCTCCCTAAATTTCAGCTTGCGGAGAGATCTGTTACCAGTTATTTGTTATTGGGGGTTCGGCTTTTAAACTGTAAATGCCATGTAATGGTGTTGTGAATACGAATGTTAAAATCTCTGATCTTGTGACACTTTTTTGGGGCTACATTTTATAGTCATCCCCGTGTGACAGAACCACGTGTCAAATGTTTAAAACTTGTTTTAAAGCTGAACTTCAGGCACAAAAATCTTTAAGGATACTCTAAACCACAAAAGCATACCAATGCACTTTGTGCACCAAATGCCTTTGCAAACAGTTATTACCTTGTAGAACATCACTGTACTGTATATAGCCTGTGCTGTGGGAGGGACCCAGCAGGCCTTACCAACTATAGGCTGCCTACAGATAACTACAGCAGGGGGCAGAGACTAGACCAGTCACCCTGCAGAAGGAGAGAGAGAGAGCAGCAGTGACTAGTCTTTATTACAGGAGGGCACCAGTCACCCTGCAGAAGGAGAGAGAGGGAGAAGCAGTGACCGGTCTTTATTACAGGAAGGGTTGGAGAGGAGACCAGTCACCCTGCAGAAGGGGAGAGAGCAGCAGTGACCAGTCTTTATTACAGGAGGGGTTGGAGAGGAGACCAGTCACCCTGCAGAAGGGGAGAGAGCAGCAGTGACCAGTCTTTATTACAGGAGGGGTTGGAGAGGAGACCAGTCACCCTGCAGAAGGAGAGAGAGCAGCAGTGGCCAGTCTTTATTACAGGAGGGGTTGGAGAGGAGACCAGTCACCCTGCAGAAGGAGAGAGAGCAGCAGAGAGTGGTCTTTATTACAGGAAGCTCCTGCACAAAGTTTCACAAAGCATTACTGCACACATCTGGAAGAAATGAGCAAAGCACACAGATTCACAGAAGGGTTCACATGGATCTTGTATTTGGACCATTTGCTGATCATGGAGTTCAGCTTTAACTTCTGTAGCCACCAACCTGAGCCTTTCCCTGGATTCTAAGCAAGGTGATTCCCAGGGGAACGCATTGCATATCTGATAATACTGGAATCCAAAGTTGGAATATAGAATTCGCTTTTTAAGTTTTAGAC
Source organism: Nanorana parkeri (assembly GCF_000935625.1). NCBI lineage: Eukaryota > Metazoa > Chordata > Amphibia > Anura > Dicroglossidae > Nanorana > Nanorana parkeri. The sequence goes on from NW_017306588.1 coordinate 1,110,511, forward strand.
CAGACTTTGCTGCCTGTTTTGCTGTCTAATGTGAAGCCGATCTCTCATCCAGTAACCCCCTCACCTGTCACGATGCACTGTGCTGGTCACATGCAAACACTGTTAAATTGCCCAATAAGAGCACTTGACTGTGGGACGGCACAACTTCCTCATACTCGCTACTGCTGGAGGGGGGAAAAAATGTTGATGGGTAATTTTTGACATTCAAAAGCTATAAAACGGTGCCGTTAAATTTGCAGCCTTTTGTGAAGTTTCGTCTACGCCCTCTCTCACCCTTTTTTAATGCTTTTAGGTATCTCTGCTTTGGATGAGATGGACGCTTAGCAGGACTGAGTGCAAATGCCAAGGGGATTTATTTTCTTAAGTGCCGTATATAAAACTATACGCTAACTGCAAATCGGGAGATTTGGAGTGAGATTTGGTAATGTCGCTACTGTGCTGCTCACTGTTCTTGCGAGAGGCTGACCTGATGAAGGAAACCCCTGCCTCTACCAAGATGGCTGCTTCCATATGGAGACAGTAAAACAAGGCATGGCAAATTATTAATGGGGGGTGGGTCACAGGCAATACTGGTAACTAGACTTGTCCTCTGTCAATGCCGAACTACTGCATCACTACCCTGGAATTAGGTATGCGGCTCGTGAGTTGGGCAATGGTGCGCTCCCTCAAAGGTTTTTAAGCTGATGGAATCCCTTTAAGACTTTTCTGTATATAAAACTATACGCTGACTGCAAATCAGGAGATTTGGAGTGAGATTTGGTAATGTCACTACTGTACGGCTCACTGTTCTTGCGGGAGGCTGACATAAGGAAGGAAACCCTGCCGCTACCAAGATGGCTGCTTCCATATGGAGACCGTAAAACAAGGCATGGCAAATCATTAATGGGGCAGGGGGAAGAGGAGAAGGATCAGCTGCAGGGAGGTCACAGGCAATACTGGTACCTAGACTTGTCCTCTGTCAATGCCGAACTACTGCATCACTACCCTGGAATTAGGTATGCGGCTTGTGAGTTGGACAATGGTGCGCTCCCTCAAAGGTTTTTAAGCTGATAGAATCCCTTTAAGACTTTCCACCCTTTGCCAGAAATGCGTGTTACTTCACTATGCTACGCAAGTGTTTTCAATTGTGTTTAATTGACCATTTCCTCATATTCAGTTCACTTGCCAAACTATTGCATAGATGTGCATTTATATTTAATAAGAAATATTATAACCACTGCATGACTTTTTCATATGAATCAACGGTTTTATTTTACACGATATGGCCAAAGATTTGTGGACACTTGACCATCACAAGTATAGAAGTTTCTTGGACATCCCATTATATTAATGTAGAGTTGCCCAATTTGTGGCTATAACCGCCTCAAATCATCTGGGAAGGCTTTCCGCAAGATTTTGGAGGGTGTCTGTGGGAATTTGTGCACATTTGTGAGGTCGGGGCTCTGTGCAGGACACTAGTTCCTCCACACCAAACTGGTCAGACCGTGTCTTTATGCAGCTGGATTTGTACATTGGAGTCAGTCATGGTGGAACAGAAAGGTCCTTCACCAGAAGGTTGATGGAGCACAATTGTCTACAATGTCTTTCTATGATGTAGAATAAACAGAATCCTTCACTGGAAACAACTGAACTCAATCTTTCGGATGGGTGTCAACCTATATTTGGCCATATAGTGCATATAGGCATGCAGAAAAAAAAAAAAATCATACCGTTAATATAAAGTTGAAAAAAAAAATGTTACATTCAATTCGGAAGAACAGTCTGTGAGAACTTTTAGAGAATACAAAAAAAAAAAAAGCAGCGAAATGGCTGATGACAAACCACTTGCATTAAAGGAGAACTATGAGGGGGGTGCTTTTCACTCAGCCTCATAATCTGAGCTGACCTGTGACAATGAGACTGTCACAGGTCGGCTCAGTAGATCGGGAAGTGAGCGTACACATACCGGCGCTCGCTCACTTCTCGATCATCTCCCTGCAGAGAGCCGTGGCTGTCACAGCTCCCTGCAGTGATCCCCCTCCCCTGTCCGATCCTGCAGCGCTGACTGGCGGAACGGACGGGGGAGGGGGTGGGTACAGCTGGCTCTGCCTCTAGATAGGCAGAGCCAGCTGTCAGTCACGCAGCTGGGTGGATCCAGACAGAATTGTCTGGCTCTGTTCCGGCTGCGGCGTCTATACCGCGGTATACTGATCTTTGGGTGACGGGAGGACGCTAGTTTGTGTCCTCCCGTTACCCTTAGGAGAACTATGGGGAAAAGCCCCGACCCCATAGTTCTCCTTTTAAGCTTTAGTGAATTGACCCTGTTCATTGTTTTTTAGAAGTGGTTTATTTTACAAATCCTGACACACAGGCTCCTCCTATATCTTATCTCTACATTTTATAGATCTTTATACATGGGCTTCTAAATAATCTATAATCAGTGCCTTCAGTCCATCCATGCCTTCTGCCTCTTTGTATGTTGCTGTGTTTCAGGCTGTACCTGTGATAATTTCGTGTGGGGATGTTCCAGTGGTGGGGTTGTTGGGGATTTGTTGTTGTGTAACTTTCATTAAATGTTAGTATGTTTCCAATGATCGACATTCTCTGCACACTGTCGGGGTGTCTGGGGGACTCTTCAACCACATTGGGTTCTGTCTTCTTTTTTTCTTCATTTTGCCTTTCTACGTTTTCTATGCAATTTTTAGATCGGAGTGAAAGTCCTGTACTGCTGAATGGAGCTCTGACTGAACCAGTTACTGCCAATTTTTGTACCTGTGATGAGAAAAGCATATTTTGCACTGGCTACATTGCTGTTGTACAGAAACAAATTTACAACTGGAATCTTTATGAACTGCAATAAACCTATTTGTACAAAACTGTAAAGGCTTGCAGTGTGGCTTTTTTTTTTTATGAGGAGCATTTGCCAAATAAAGCTTCTTTCATACAAGGTTTGTAACGGCTTTAGCAATCAAAAGTTGTATAGTCCATTTTATAGGTTCATTCGAAAACCTTGGGATCTGTAAGGACGCAATTAGGTGTGCACTAGAGAGCACTCATGTTGGGGAGTGAATTACCAGCAAAGGGAAGGGAGGGTTAAAGTTGAATGAGGACATTTTGGAGGGAGCCATTGCTGACCTTCCCTTCGAGAAAATTGGTTGCCTGGGTGTCCTGTTGATCCAGTAGTATTTACAAACTTCACTACCTGACCCAGACACTTATACAGGTCAGGTGCTTTGACTCTCCTGATCTGCATGCCTGTTTTTGGATTGATAACCTAGAAAAAAAATGTATATGCATAACAGCCAGATAACAAGCAATTTCAGGAGGATAGAAGTCATAGCCCTTTAAAGGTGCGGACTGTGGTTGTCGTCCTGGTCTGGATTTTATTGCCTGGTGGGTCAATGGCCTTTTAGACTTTTCAGCCATCATTGGCTGTATGCTTGTACAAACTTCCATCCTGCATGCTTGGTGTGGGTCATTGCCTCACTAATTAGGGTCAAAACATTGCAATCTTGGTGTACCTTCAAAGGCTTAGCAATGGCTGCTCCTATGTTCCTCACTTTCTAAAATCCGTCTGCTAGAATTGCTTGAAATCTATGCTATGCTCCCATAATGCCTTGCAAACTGGAAATTAGGCTGGCCAGGACGGTTCCTCTAGAGCAGCGGTTCTCAACCTGTGTAACCTCAGGACTCACATTTGTCCTTGGACATTAAGTGGCGACCCAAGTCGCACTGCAATGGAAAGCACGGCATCACGGTACCGTGCGTGCGAACCTCAGCTTGGGGTCCAGTGCTTGGCTGCTGTGACGGAGCTCCATCCATCCATACATGCATTGCTTGTACAACTCCCTGGTGCGCCCTGTAGGTCACATGAGGAAACTAAGCAATGCATGTATGGATGAAGCTCCCTCGCGGCCATACCTCCAGCCCACCCTCACATAGAAAAGTGGAAGGCCGGTGGCGACCCACTTTTGGGTCACGACCCACCAGTTCAGAACCAAGGCTCTAGAGCACATGTGTCAAACTCCAGGGGCTGAATCCGGCCCACCAGGCCATTTCCTAGACCTTCTACTTTCAGATCTAGGTATTAAGTTATTACTAAAACCAGTGATAATGGCATGCAGAGGCAATTATGATAAAGATTAGATACATTTATATAGTCTTACAGGCCCTTTGAGGGCAACCATAATGTTGATGCGGTCCACGGTTAAATTGAGTTTGACACCCCTGCTCTAGAGGTTCCTTAAGCTTTGGCACATTGATCTCCCACCTACAATGACCAATGTAAGGGGGCAATTTCTCACTGACCACCGATGTAAGGCAGCAATCTCGCTTAAAGCCAATGCATGGGTTAATGTCTACACTGATCACTAACATGAGGGGGCATTTTTCTACTGACTAGTGCAAGGGGACCCTACAACTTTCAGTGGTTCTATTCTGGCCATTCTGATTGGTTTCATTAATAATTTTTGCTGTATAGAGTAGGGGAGTGTTGTAAAAGCTGATCTGTGTGTGCCGCTTTATTCATTGTAAATTCCACACCCTACTGATCACGTCGAAATCCGGTCACCTTTTAGCTGTAGTAATTTTTAGCAAGTGTTCCCTGAGACCTCAATTATTATAAATGTTCCTCTGGGGTACAATGTTGTGTTGAGCAATTTTGAAGAAAAAAAACAAACAAACTTCAGGATTCCCAAACTTTTTGGCCAGTCCAGCGTTGAGCCTCAATGAAGAAGAGGCATCTTGGAAACTTTAAGTATTGGCTGGTTTTAATACCTGCTCTGATAAATAAACATGATCTGGACTATCGACAATATCTTGGCCCTCTCTTCTACAAATTTGGGAGCTGTTCTTCCTGAGGGTCAAGTCCAGTTGTGCCCAATACCTGCTTCACCAGCTTGGAATAATCTTACACAAGATCCACTGCTTCTCCTTCATTCCTCTGTGGCTCCATTCAGATACCAGGAGTGAAAAAAAGTCCTGTGTCAGCTACAAGTTGTCACAATCGTAGCTTACACAAGCGTATGGATTTCCCTGGGCAACGGAACCCTTTATTCCAGTGCTGTCACATGATCCATCATACCCAGAAGTGCAGTGTATTTTCTTTTGCTATCAGTGTGGAACGGAGTGGTAATGGAGCAAAGGAAAGATAAGCACATCTGGCTGGGGACAGAGTTTAAAGGAGAACTATGGGGTCAGGGCTTTTCCCCATAGTTCTCCTTAGGGTAACGGGAGGACACAAACTAGCGTCCTCCCGTCACCCTAAGCTCAGTATATAGGGACTTGATATGACCAAAAATTTGAAGACAGACCTGACCAACACACCTATATCTTGTCACACCTGCAGCTTGTTGGACATCCCATTCCGGAACCATGGCTATTAATATGAAGTCCCTCCTAACCCCTTGTGGCTGCAGTCTCCACTCTCCTAGGAAGTCTTTCCACAACATTTTGGAGGGTTTCTGTGGAAAATCGGCATTCCAGTTTATCTCAAAGGTGTTTAGTAGGGTTGAGGTCAGGGCTCTGTGCACTACACTCGAGTTCCTCCACAAAACTGGTCACACCGTGTCTTTATGGAGCTGGCTTTGTACATGGGACAGTCATGCTGGAACAGAAAAGGGTCTTCACCAAACTTTGACCACAAGGTTGTAAAAGGACAATTGTCTAAATTGCTTGTAGACTTCACTGGAAGCACCTGAATGCAATCATGGCCTTGGCTTTCCTTGTTCACACCATGTCCATTGAGCTGTGCGGATGTATGTTGTGAACAGGGCACACAGAATACAATTGTTTTGTATGTGCCCTGTTCATACTACCGTGTTTCCCTGACTGTCTTATATATTTTTTTTTTCCCCTAAAAAAACACACTGGGTCTTATTTTCGGGGGATGTCTTATTTGAAATACTGTCACACACAGTGTCACAATACCTGCAGGCTGCAGCTGTCCTGGAGCTCTCCTCCTTGATGCCGTCCACAGTTCTCTGTGCCAGGGAGCCACCTTTTTCGTTGTCAGGCTGGACTGCACGGACCTCCAGTCAGAAGTTCCCTCAGTGACCTCACCTCACTCCGACAGCATGCAGGTCTCAACAGGGCTGTGTTTGGGTGTCACCAGAGCAACGTTTGCGCCTTACCAGGGCTGCATGTGGGGACCTCCAGGGCTCTTCGGGGCTGTATGGGTGGGTGTGGGGCTGTCCAGTGCTGTGCTGGTCTTGGGAAGGAGGAGATGTACGACTGGACCGGCACTGTCAAAGATAAGCACGGGACCTCAAGGCAGCCGAATCTATTAAAAAATTTAAGGTGCCAGTATCGGCACTATGTATCGGGGCATTTTCAGGAGAGCGCAGGAGATGAAGCTGATTTCCCTACTCTGTGAGATGCCGTCCACAGTTCTCTGTGGAATACCCGCTAGGGAGCCACCTTTCTCGTCGCCAGGCTGGACTGCACGGACCTCCAGTCAGAAGTTCCCTCAGTGACCTCACCTCACTCCGACCCCACTGGCCATACATTCCTTGCCGTGCTGTGCCGCTGCCTGCTGGGAAATGTAGTTTTCTGCACCGGCGGCAGCTCTCTAAGCAAAGGCCGAGGCAGACAGGTGTCTGCTGATTTCGTGACAGGGGGCGGCATTGCGGGAGCTGCGGCGCTGCGGTTAGTCCCTGCCATGTACTCTGGTTGCCCTCTGGGCCACCCCCACCCCCAAACTAGGTCTTATTTTCGGAGTAGGCCTTATATTACAGTAATTTTTAAAAATAGTGCTAGGTGTTACTTACTTCCAAGGGAAACACGGTATACATGTGTGGTAGTGTGCAGCTCAATGGACGTGATGGTCAGGTGTCCAAAATATTTGGTCATACAGGGTAGCACGGGTTTGGTTGCTGCATCTGACTTTTTTTTTTTTTTTTTGGTAGTGAGAGTTAAAATGTCTGTTTGTATTTCTGTCTGTGACTCCACTAGGAGGGTTGTCTGTACTTCTTGTCCCTTTGCTGCCCATACAAGAAATGAGGGGTGTGGTTATCACCAGTACAGCAAGGCACAGACAGTAATCATAGTATTACCAAAACGTCTAACCCTTCCCCAATCTAACATAATTTCTTTCTGTCTGTGCCTCCTTTGGGTCACCCATGGCAATAACAACCTGAGAGAGGCACTTTTCCACTCTATCAACTCTATAAAAAAAATTATATAAACTGCCACCAAAACATTTATTTTGCTTTATTTTAGATAGAGTTGGCACTGTTTAGTTTTTGTTCTTGAGTATTGCTTTAAGTAAAAGATATACCTACTGAGATGCGGTCAGAGGATACGGCAACTTCCTGACTCAACAAGATCCACATGCAGTTTAACTCTCCAAGAAGACAGAGAATGTATGTTTTCTTCGTCTTTCTAAGTATATAACGAATTCCTAAGCCTGATTGCCAAAGTGAAAAACTAAATTAATTGGAAACATGAAGAGGGAGGGATTTTCTATGGGCTGTACCATCTAACACTATATGGAAGCGGGTTATGCAGGAAGGTACGAAACACAAATAAAAGGAACAGGATGCTGTGGCAGCACAGTTAGAATCTCTGTCAGCTATACAGTATATAGATGTCCTGGAACTAGGGATGCAACCATATCATTTTTTTTAAGACAAGTACAAAGTACTTTCCCTCAGGTACTTGCCGATACCAATTACCGATACTTTTTCTTAAGGGGACATGTGACCTTTCTTTCTAAAACAATACAGACTAATGATTTTAGGGCAGTTTTTTTATAATTATGAAGAACTGTAACACAACCCATAAATATTCAGCAATGGAGAATGGAAACCAGCAATAGAGGACTACAGATCCCATCAATACATAATTATACAACAATGGAGAATGGCAACTAGCAATCATGGATTGCTGAGATTTGTAGTTCTCTATAGCTAGTTGCCATCCTCCATTGCATTTGATTAGCACTGTGACATACACCAATAAGAGAAGAACAATAGGCAGCCGCAGTATAACTGTTTATTTACCTACTCTCAGGTGGGTATGGCAGGCTCCAGAAGGGCTGCGAGGGTCACTCAGAAGTGCGTGTCTGCGGGCATTCATCAGGGCTTTATGCGGGTCTCACCAGGGCTGCGTTTGCATCTCACCAGGGCTGCGTTTGCGTCTCACCAGGGCTGGATTTGCGTCCCACCAGGGCTGCATGCAGGTATCACCAAAGCTGCGTTTGGGTTTCCCCAGGGCTGCATTTGGGTCTCAGCAGGGCTGTGTGCAATCTCACCAGGGTTGCATTAGTTTCTCACCAGGGTTGCATTTGTTTCTCACCAGGGCTGCGTTTGGATGTCACCAGGGCTGCGTTTGGATGTCACCAGGGCTGCGTTTGGGTCTCACCAGGGTTTCATTTGGGTCCTCCCAGGGCTGCATTTGGGTGTCACCAAGGCTGCGTTCGCATCATACCAGGGGTGCATGTGTGGCTCTCCAAGGCTGCGTTTGGGTCTCACCAGTACAGCATGCAGGTCTCAACAGGGCTGTGTTTGGGTGTCACCAGAGCAACGTTTGCGCCTTACCAGGGCTGCATGTGGGGACCTCCAGGGCTCTTCGGGGCTGTATGGGTGGGTGTGGGGCTGTCCAGTGCTGTGCTGGTCTTGGGAAGGAGGAGATGTACGACTGGACCGGCACTGTCAAAGATAAGCACGGGACCTCAGGCATCCGAACCTATTAAAACATTTAAGGTGCCAGTATCGGCACTTTGTATCGGGGCATTTTCAGGAGTACAAGCACTCGTGAAAATGCCCAGTATCGGCACGGATACTAGTATTGGTATCGGTGCATCCCTACCTGGAACTATTCCACTCACTTCCAGCATAGTCACTGAGACAGGAAGTAAGGAGAAATCTCAGGTGGATCAAACCCTTCCACACTCTGTCCAACTGTCTGAAGTTTTTGAACCCTGGACTATCAATGTGCAAATGACAGAGGGCTTCCATCTGTGGTCAATGCTCCCCCTTCCAATAATGTAATACGTCATGTCTCTCCAACCCCTAGCGAAGAGCACATTGTTGGCCGGGGCTCGCCCGCGGGCATACAGTATTTCTCAGTGGCTGTATTCTCAGATTGGACCGGCTGCCAGTCTCTGTACAATGTTGGAAGAATTTAGCACGTCAGTTCCGCTTTCTTTCCACCATTTCTTAATTTTAGTCTAATGAATCAGAGCTCCTGAAAGAACATTTAATTACCCCGCTATTTGAATAAATCATAGGGCGTAATAGCAACGTGATCCTCCAGTTTATCTTCAGCTTGTTTAAACCGCTTTGTTTTTAGTAGCGCGGGAGCCTACCTGATGGTGAGGAGAGTACAGAGGGTGTCACTTCCTAAAATGACTAATTCCAGTGAAATGGAAGGTCCAGGGCAGCTTGAGGAACGGTCCTTCACCTGCTGATGTTTGTGGGGCCGTTGCCAGCCCTGCACTGCAGCCCCTCCAGCTGCCCTGGACCTTCCATTTCACTGGATCCCTCCTCACCACTGGACACTCTTTCAACCCTATCCTGCGGAGTCCAGGCCCTGTTTGGTTGTGCCCATTTCACCTTCCTCCACCCTGGGCCCACATGCCCTTGGTCCGTTACTTGCCAGTGCCAAGCACTTGTTGACCTCACACTGAAGGGACTACCTCCCTCCCCTCCTGATGAAGCGCCCCATGGCACAAAATGCGTTGAGCCTACAAGCATTGCTCCTCTAGCATTGCAAGCAATTTATCACCCCCATAAGCATTGTTCTTTCCACCCGAGGTTCACCATTATGATCAATCAATACCTGTTTCTTTTGAGTTGCCTATTAAGTTGTATTTCACATGTACAGATTCATGATCATTTAGACAAACCTCGATTGTGGTGTATAGGGGGTGATAGGAGGTATTTTCCTCTGAGCTATATGTCTTTTTATATTTTCATGCATATCTAATGCTTTTTAAAGAACTATATATTTGTTCAATAAATTAATATTTTTTATATACTTACGAGACTGAAGTTTATTGGACTTGTTCTTTCTGGAGCCAGCAAAAACCCCATCTTTCTCTGTCCCTTTTTTTAACTTTCTGTTCTAGGGTGTCACCCACTGGTGCTCCTGTGTTGTCACCCTGTCACAATGGCCTCCGATGGAGAGGGAAGTAGCCATTTCACCACATATTGCACAGGCGTGGTCCACTCTTGTCACCGTGATGAAAGCTGTCTTGAGAAATGCCATGCAGCCATCACCGGAGTGCACGTAGACAGGAAGTGGCTGCAAATGGGGCTGCAGAAGATCAGCAGCAATGAGATGCAACAATGGATGAGAAGAGGGTGAAAACACAGATTTTTTTTAAAGGAAGGAATAGGGCAATGGTATATGATACAACATGATTTAGAAAAGTAAATGACACCCATTTCTGGTTTAGAGGTTAGGTCAGGATTTAAAGCGAACTGTGCAGTAAAATATAGGGTACGCTCAAATTGCCCAGAACCCCTCCCTCTTTGTGCATCGCCTAGTAGGTGTAAAAGCTAGGATTTATACTCTCAGGAAGACAGGACATGGGGAAAAATCTTACCAACAGGCAGGGTTGTCCCTATCGCCGAGTTCCGTAGGGGGGGGGTTGCTGACAGGGAACACTTGTTGTGGGGTGGGGCGACAGAGGATGCTGGACTGCGTTGTCAGTAGCTTTGTCTGGCATCCCGCTCAGCTCACTGACGTCAATTGTTGCCACAGGAGCTTGTAGGGATGCAATACAGAGCGTCCCGCCCAGCTCTTGGCAACCGGTGAGGTCAATGAGCACGGCAGGATGCCAGACACAGCATCACAGGTTGCTAAGATCCCTCAGCAAATTGGGACGCTGTAGCCGCCCCCACCACCACCACCCAGCTGCCCCCCAATTAGATGCTGCCTCATTGTTTAGTATACATACCTTTTTTCCTGCCATTTTTTCTAAGGTCATGTGATGTGCGGAGTCTTCCCTCCAGCAGCGAGTGGTCCCACATCATCATTGAGTACAGCAGTACTTTGAGCCCAGGGCTGTGTGGTGATGCATGCCCAGGGGGCGGGCAATTGGCAGGGGAGCCCCTAGGGAGCCCGAAGCCAATACTTAAAATCCATAGATTCCCAGCACCAAGGAAATTTGTATTACTGTTCTACCTAGCATATAGCTGGGTGCATGCCATTCGCATGGCACTAGCGCCACTAGATGAGGCTGAGGAGCACAGGATTTCCTATGCTCCTCAGTGCCATCTAGGGGCACTAGTGCTGTGTGAATATCATACGGCCAGCTATACTATGGGTAGAACAGTAATACACATTGTCTCGGTGCTGGGAATCTATGGCTGATAGCTAATAGCACGGGGCTCCCTAGCCAAGAAGAAAAACATTCTGTGACAATCCTTTAACAGTAATTGAGAAACATAGAAACCAACAACATTTTTTGCAACAGATGTAGCAGGCGGGCCGGTCGTGTACACTCTATAAATGTTCTCCCAAGCATAAGCTGGGCGAATGCCGTTTGCATAAGAATTTCCTATGCTCTTCAATGCCACATATGGGCGCTTCTTGCTGTGTGAACGGCATTCACCGAGCTATATGCTGGGCAGAACATTTATAGAGCGTGCACTCCCGGCCCACCTACTACCCTGTTTCCCCGAAAATAAGACCTAGTTTGGTGGTAGCATGTGAGGGGGAACTTTAAGAGCAGGAGAAATGGTATCAGCCTGCAGGGACATACTGTATTAAGGGGATGACAGGGGACTCCCTCCGGCCAGCGCGGTGACAGAGAACACTCCAGTACCATACTGCACCAACTGCTGTCCCCCTGAAGGTACTGCTTAATGTAATGGTACTGTAATGTGTACCGGTAAATGGTACCGTACTTTACCGCACTGTCCACTGTCTGATGTCCCCACTGCTGCACCGCTGTCCCTAATGGCAAAGGAAGCTGGCGCTGTAGAAAGCAAGGCTGCGGCGGCGGAGGGAGCACAGCCGCATTAGCCGATACTTCCTCTACAGCGCCGGTTACTGTGACTGGCGGAGTTATACCAGATGCACTCCATCTGTGAAAGGGAAAGAAAGAGATCAGCATTACCAATACTGACCATTTTGTTGCACATAAAAAATAAATACATTTTAAAAAAATAAGACCTAGTGTGTTTTTTGGGGCAAAAAAAATATAAGACAGTGTCTTAATTTTGGGGAAACACTGTACATCTACTGAGTGCCCAAAACGTATCCAGAGTGTATTGGATACTTTGTTTCTCAATTACTGTTAGGGGATTGCTACAGATTTGTATTTGTTTGACTAGGGAACACCATGCTAATAACTACCAGCCATAGATTCCCAGCACCCAGGAAACGTGTATTACTGTACAAAGTACCACCCTTTATTCCAGCTATAGATTGCTTTAGAGTACAATGTATGATTCTCCTGGAAAAGACTTCTCTGTGGAGTACAAAGTAGGACGTGCGTGATGATCTCACAACAAATAGTTAATTACACATTGTGAGGGAGTGTAGAACTTTTTAATTATCGACTGCTCATCATCTCGGTGTTCACGGTTGCCAGCTCGACGTGCAGCTTTAAATTCTGTTCTCGGGCTGATGATTTTGTGCTAGTTTGTAATAGAGAAAAGGGAGACTGATGAAGGAGCGCCGCTAGACTGAAGACTTCCAGAGCGATGAGACGTTTCCCCTAAAATTATGTTTGTAACAATTCACATCAATTTAGGTAAAATAAACAATTTTATTTGTAAATAATCAACGTCTCTATAAACACACCTGATTTCTGTCATTAAGATTCAGCTGAAGAGTACACATTGTGATATATGGTAATTGATTGCTAAATTTTGACACAAGGCAGCGCGGCATGCTGCAGCTTACCGAGATTTTGAAAGTCCCTTCATCAAAATTGGGGAGAACTGGATCAACCCAACAAGGAAAGTAGAGGTGTGGGCATTTCCCACATATGAATTAAATGTTTCATCAAAGCCCTTGGAACTTACATGTACACTTTTGTACAAAATGTTGCAGGCTATCGCAGTAGTTAGCTTATTAAATTCCCCCTTTACCCTACTTTATCCCTTTAAATGCATACCAGCTTTTGCTGAGCCTCATTTTGTTAAGGTACAGTATCTGCCCACCCCAAAGTTTGAACTAAAGGGTTATTCAATGGCCAAAAAGTTTGTGGACACCAGACCATCACACCTACATTATACTGTATGTCTAAAAATATGTGGACGCCACACGAAATTATGGAGTTCAGGTCTTTCCAGGGAAGGTTCTGTTAATACTACATCATACAAAGACATTGTAGACTATTGTGCTCTTCCAGTCTTGTGGTCACAGTTTGGTGAAGATCCTTTTCTGTTCCACCATGACTGTCCCCTGTGTACAAAGTCAGCTCCATAAAGACACGGTGTGACCAGCTTGGTGGAGGAACTCCAGTGTCCTGCACAGATCCCCGACCTCAACCCTGAGGATGAATTGGAATACCGATTTTCATCCAGGTCTTCTCATCAAACATCAGTACCTGACCTCACAAATGGGACAAAGCCAGCTCCATAAAGACATGTTGTGACCAGTTTGGTGGGGAGGTACTCGAGTGTGCTGCACAGAGCCCTGACCATAACTCTATCACAAACCATTGGGATTATTAAGAATTCCGAGCAATCACTTCTCATCCAGCATCAGTATCTGACCGCACAAATGAGCACAAATTCTCACAGACACCCTCCTAAACCATGTAGAAAGACGTCCCAGAGGGGTGGAGGATGCTGTAGCTGGGGATGGCGGTTGGATCTCCCTTTTAATGGCCATGGTTTTGGAATGTGATGGCCAGGAGTTCCCACACCTTTGCCTATATAGTTTACTGCAGTTTATTTCAAACGCATAGTATATAGTGATTTATCAGATTTTACTATGAATGTTAAGGAACATAAGTGTACTGCCAGTGGCGTAACAATCGCCATAGCGACCCAGGCGAAAGCTATGTGGCCAGGGGCACAAGGGGGGCCCGGCCAGGACACCCCCCTGATGCCGTGCGGGCCGCCTGGGTCGCTATGGCTTCGAACGCGCCGCTGTTCAGATCACTGTCAGTGATCTCCACAGCCGATGCTGAGTCAATGAGAGCCAGCAGCGGCGGTGAACGAGGTTGGACCCGGCAGGGGAGGAGGAGGCGGGGCCCAGGGGTCAGCAACAGAGGAGGAGGCGGGGCCCAGGGGTCAGCAACAGAGAAGGAGGCGGTGACGGAGGAGTGAGCGGGCCCGGCGACATAGGAGGGAAGACGGAGAAAGAAGAGGCTGACAGGTAAGGGGTGTGACCAGCCCACCTGAGGGTGACCCTGCAAAGCCCACCATGGTGGGATCTGCAGGGTCACCCTCAGGTGAGCTGTGTGGGATTTCAAGTGGGCTCTTCAAGGGGTATAAGTAGAAATCACAGGGCCCCATACAAAATTTTGAGAACTATGAGGCAAGTGTTTCCCCACATAGTCAAGGGAGGACATAAACTAGCGTCCTTCCGTGACACAAAGTTTAGTATATCGCGAGCTACAGCTCGCGGTATACTAACCGCCGCAGCCGGGACGGATCCCGACATTACTGTCGAGATCCACCCAGCTGTGTGAGTGACAGCTGGCTCTGCCTATCTAGAGGCAGAGCCAGCTGTACCCGCCCCCTCCCAAGTCTGTTCCGCCAGTCAGCGCCGGAGGATCGGAGGGGGGGATTCCCTGCAGGGAACCGTGACTGACAGTCACCACTCTCTGCAGGGAGATGGTCGAGAAGTGAGCGAGCGTCGGTATGTGTTCGCTCACTTCCCGATCTATTGAGCCGACGTGTGACAGTCTCATTGTCACACGTCGGCTCGAACTATGAGGATGAGTGAAAAGCACTCACCTCATGGTTCTCCTTAAAGTCTACCCTGACGTCACGCTGCGCTTCTCTAGTACAGTTTGTGAATTTAGTGCAATATAAAGGCGAAAATTGTTCTTTAAACTTGATGTGAATAAAAGGTAGAGGAGGCATGAACAGGGGGGTCTGGAGAAGCACAGGGCTGTCGCCACTTCCCTGGGGGAGTGGAGGGAGTGATAGCCATCTGCTGAAACGTGTGTTTTGCACTTTTATTAGGGACTTCCATTAAAGCCTAAAGTGGGGTATGCACAGAATTTCGCACAAAAGTAATTGAATTTGAAACGTTCGTTCGACTTTCTAATCGTTAATAAGGTCAAATCAACGATCGATTTCTAACACAGTGACAAAATTCAAAAGGAGCATGTTGGAAAATTGTTCTCGATCGAACTAATTTCTAACAGCGAATGTGGCTTTTGTCTGGAAACTCCATTCGTTCCAACATTGAATGTTAAAGTGACATTAAACCCTCAGATTGTTTAACATAAACCAATACTGTAATGTGCGCCTTACTGTAATCCATGGTTGTTTCCCTTCTCTTTGCTGCTCTTCCTTTTAAATCCTCATGTCTTCTCATGCTGGGGGAGAACTTCTGTTTTGCAGCAGACTGCCTTGTCTCTGAAATGGATACATGGTGTCTGTGTGCAGATTCACAACCTGAGCCAGCACTACAGGAAGAGGCGCTCAGCTGCAAAGGGAAGTTCTCCCCAAGCATGAGAAGACATGAGGATTTAAAAGGAAGAGCAGCAAAGAGAAGGGAAACAACCATGGATTACAGCAAGGCGCACATTACAGTATTGTTTTATGTTAAAAAATCTGAGGGTTTAATGTCACTTTAAATACAAATGTTTTATTAAGTGCAAAAGTTATAAGTTTCATTAAAAAAATTATAACTTTTGCACTTATTAAATATATATAAAGAAACGTTTTCAATTGTATATTTAACAGATGAAAAAGGAGCGAATAAGATAAACTGTGCAAATACTTTAAAGCTCTTTTAGTGCTTGTTAAAATATATCAAAACTTTCATGTGTTTAGTCTGGACACAAGACGCACTTCACGGTAAACACTGCAATGATAATTCCAAATATGTTTTTACTGTAAATATACTTTATACCTCTACTCTGATCCCCGCACTAAGCACTCATTGCAGGGAGGGCCCTTATGGCACCTAAAGGGGAGCTTTAAAGGTTTACTATACACAGTAGGAGACAAAAATCTATTGACATTTATCAATGAATATATACAGACAAAAGGAGGGTGAAGGTTGCTGTATGGTGGAGAAGGTTATCCAAGAGCAGGGGCACCTCCCAGCGGACCACAGGGAACAGCCACCAACAGACATTTGACGGTCCCCCGGTGACAAGGGGGCTAAGTTTGCTAGGTGTCTGGGAAGGTTCTCATTCATCCAGGTCATTGTATATCTGTAAAAAAATAAGTAAAGGCAACTGGACTTGCTGTATTTTTCTTGAAGGCGTTTCACTGGACAGCCGGCCAGCTTTACTCAATTCTGAATTGAGAAAGCTGGTCGGCTGTCCAGTGAAACGTCCTCAAGAAAAATACAGCAAGTCCAGTTGCCTTGACTTATTTTTTACAGATAAGTTTGCTATTCTCTTCTTTCCACCATTTGCAGGTTTCGCTAGGCCTTTTCTACCTTCAGGAGCAGATCGCACTGGAGTGGCAGATCATGGAGAGAGCATTGAGCAGGAGGGAACACACACCACTTTACAACACACACAGGGACCATGGGGAACAGACGTAGCCCCCCCTCCAGAAGGAAGGACAGTGTCAGATATGATTGGAGGATCTACAGCCAAGTGATACACAAATAAGATACATTGTTGTTACTAGTTAAGATACTTGAACATTCTATAGATTTAACTCCTGAGTTTAGTGTAATTTTAAGTTGCTATTTAATGCTTATAATCAACATTTACACATGCTTTTTTAAGATTTAACTCCTGAGTTTAGTGTCACTTTAAACACTGCAATAACTCATAATATGCATTCACTGAAAATATACATTACTTTCTAGACATGTGCATTCAGATTCGGACGAAAATCGGTTGATTCGGCGGTTCGTCCATATCCGAAATAACAAATTAAATAAATGCCCGAATATACTAAAAGGATATTTGGCCATAAATACATTTGTTTTCAGAACACGCCGGCGGCCATATTGGCCGCCGGTATGTTCTGCGCATGCCCGTCGCCATCTTGGAGGCTGATTGTATGACGTCACATGACGGTGATGTCACACGCTGAGCGAGCAGGGGCCATATCGACCGCCGGAGCATTCTGCGCATGCGTGCCGCCATTTTGGAGTAGATCTTGGTATACACCAAGATAGCGGCGCTCGAAGATGCGGGCACCGCCATCTTGGTGTATACAAGATCTACTCCAAAATGGCAGCACGCAGAAAGTGCCGGCGGCCGATATGGCCGCCGCTCGTTCTGCGGTCTCAGTGTGCGGTTTCGGATTCGAAAGGCTCATTGCCCCCGATTCCCGAAGCAACATAAAAATGTGTTTCCTTTGACCAAACGAATTAAAACGTTTTTCGTTTTCATTTGCTTGGTCTGGAAACAATTTTATTTTGTTGTGCACATGTCTATTACTTTCCCTGTGAGTGTTCAGAGACTGTAGAGACAACTCTATATTAGCTCTGAGAAAAAGCCCGGAAATAATATTTATCTTCAGCTCGCAAGGGATAAGAAACATTGTAATATTATTACTTCCAGTATCATGCCTGACATTATTCTACTGGCGGTACATACCGGCTACATCTGTATCCAAAGAAACCACTTTCACCATCAATTAAGTTTCCATTTGAGATTCCAGCAATTTAATCCTAATATTTTCTTGCTATAGAAAGCTGAAGCAGATGTTTTGTTGAGATGACAATGGTACATGGGGCCTCGTTCACATGGGCAGCAAAGGGGGAAATGTTTGTACTGCCCCCTGATTGTCTGCCTACAATTTTACACACAGTTATGGTCAGAAGTAAGTAACATACTACATAGTGTAAAGAGTGCCGCGGTCAGAAGTATGTAACACACAACATAGAGTACAAAATGCAGTGGTCAGGAATATATAACATACAACATAGTGTACAGAGCGCAGGGGACAGAAGTATGTAACATACAACATGGTGTACAGAGCGCAGGGGTCAGACATATGTAACACACAACATAAAGTACCTAATGCAGTGGTCAGGAATATATAACATACAACATAGTGTACAGAGCGCAGGGGTCAGAAGTATGTAACACACAACATAGTGTAAAGAGCGCAGGCGTCAGCAGTAACATACTACATTATGTAAAGAGTGCAGGGGTCAGAAGTATGTAACACACAACATAGTGTACAGAGCGCAGGGGTCAGAAGTAACATACTACATAGTGTAAAGAGCACAGGGGTCAGAAGTATGTAACACACAACATAGAATACAAAGTGCAGTGGTCAGGAATATATAACATACAGCATAGTGTACAGGGCGCAGAAGTATGTAACACACAACATACTGCACAGAGCGCAGGGGTCAGACGTATGTGATAGTAACTGCCAACATTAGTGTCATGGAAACATGGGGAAGGCTACTCAGCATTTGGGTTGTAGTGGGGTACTTTGCTTTTCTATGTTTTAGACACAATAGGGCCTGGAAGCACATTAAAGAGAAGGTGTTCGAGTTGACAACGCCAGTATTCACTGTACTGTGAGAACAGGACAGGACAGCACTACAATAACCTCCACTTCTTCATATCATAGGGGGGAGGGCTTCTGTGTTCCTTGGAGACAGCTGGTAACAATGTCCCTGATAAGAGAGTGGTGCAGGTAGAGAGCACAGGAAGCTATTAGCTTACTAGATTTCTGGAAGGATGAATAGGTCTTCTTTGCTCGTATCAAACAGATACAACACTTTTTCAATGGTATATTTAACATCCAAAAGGTAGCAAATAAGAGTAGAAACATTTGGCTTGAATTACATGTAATGCGTGCAAAGGTGTTTCATCACATTTAGTCACATAGAGATGTCATGTATGGTGAATTATGATACGTTAAGCCCGGGGCCCACGCGGCCGATTACATTTCTTTTGTTACTGAGAAAATCAGCTTGTTGGCAATCACCTCGTAGGGTGCGCTCAGGATTCGGTGATGTCAGTGGGTGTAAAATTGAATGATAGTTGGCCCAATTTAAAAACAATTAGGAGGGGCAATTATAATAACCCCAATTTTACTGTCAGTGGCAGTAATATTGACCCCAACACTGGTGTCAGTCATAGTAACCCCCAACACTGGTGTCAGTCATAGTAACCACCAACACTGGTGTCAGTCATAGTAACCCCCAACACTGGTGTCAGTCATAGTAACCACCAACACTGGTGTCAGTCATAGTAACCACCAACACTGGTGTCAGCAATAGTAACCCCCAACACTGGTGTCAGTCATAGTAACCACCAACACTGGTGTCAGTCATAGTAACCACCAACACTGGTGTCAGCAATAGTAACCCCTAACACTGGTGTCAGCAATAGTAACCCCCAACACTGGTGTCAGTCATAGTAACCACCAACACTGGTGTCAGCAATAGTAACCACCAACACTGGTGTCAGCAATAGTAACCCCCAACACTGGTGTCAGTCATAGTAACCACCAACACTGGTGTCAGCAATAGTAACCACCAACACTGGTGTCAGCAATAGTAACCCCCAACACTGGTGTCAGCAATAGTAACCCCCAACACTGGTGTCAGCAATAGTAACCCCCAACACTGGTGCCAGCAATAGTAACCCCCAACACTGGTGCCAGCAATAGTAACCCCAACACTGGTGTCAGCAATAGTAACCCCCAACACTGGTGCCAGCAATAGTAACCCCAACACTGGTGCCAGCAATAGTAACCCCAACACTGGTGTCAGCAATAGTAACCCCAACACTGGTGCCAGCAATAGTAACCCCCAACTTTGGTATAATTTCCCCGCGCTGCTGCCATTTCCCTACGCTGTTACCTCTTCCTTGAATTGCTCCCTCTTCCTTGAACTGCTTCTTCTTCCCGGCACTGATCCATCTTTCCTGTACTGTTCCCTCTTCCCTTTGTTGCTCCCTCTTTCCAGCACTGCTGCCATTCCCCTGTACTTCTCTCTCTTTTTCTTGCTGCATCCTGCCCACGTTGCTCCCTCTTCCCCACACTGCTCCCTCTTCCCCACACTGCTCCCTCTTCCCCTGTTGCTCCCTCTTCCCCGCACTGCTCCCTCTTCCCCGCACTGCTCCCTCTTCCCCACACTGCTGCCTCTTTCCAGCACTGCTCCCTCTTCCCCGCACTGCTTTCTCTTTCCAGCACTGCTCCCTCTTCCCCACACTGCTCCCTCTTTCCAGCACTGCTCCCTCTTCCCCGCACTGTTCCCTCTTCCCCACACTGCTGCCTCTTCCCCTGTTGCTCCCTCTTCCCCACACTGCTCCCTCTTTCCTGCACTGCTCCCTTTTCCCCGTACTGCTCCCTCTTCCTCACACTGCTCCCTCTTCCCCTGTTGCTCCCTCTTCTCCGCACTGCTCCCTCTTCCCCGCACTGTTCCCTCTTCCCCGCACTGTTCCCTCTTCCCCGCACTGTTCCCTCTTCCCCGCACTGCTGCCTATTCCCCTGTTGCTCCCTCTTCCCCGCACTGCTCCCTCTTTCCTGCACTGCTCCCTCTTCCCCGCACTGCTCCCTCTTCCTCACACTGCTCCCTCTTCCTCACACTGCTCCCTCTTCCCCGCACTGCTCCCTCTTCCCCGCACTGTTCCCTCTTCCCCGCACTGCTGCCTATTCCCCTGTTGCTCCCTCTTCCCCGCACTGCTCCCTCTTTCCTGCACTGCTCCCTCTTCCCCGCACTGCTCCCTCTTCCCCGCACTGTTCCCTCTTCCCCGCACTGTTCCCTCTTCCCCGCACTGTTCCCTCTTCCCCGCACTGTTCCCTCTTCCCCGCACTGTTCCCTCTTCCCCGCACTGTTCCCTCTTCCCCGCACTGTTCCCTCTTCCCCGCACTGTTCCCTCTTCCCCGCACTGCTCCCTCTTCCCCGCACTGTTCCCTCTTCCCCGCACTGCTCCCTCTTCCCCGCACTGTTCCCTCTTCCCCGCACTGTTCCCTCTTCCCCGCACTGTTCCCTCTTCCCCGCACTGTTCCCTCTTCCCCGCACTGTTCCCTCTTCCCCACACTGCTCCCTCTTCCCCGCACTGTTCCCTCTTCCCCACACTGCTCCCTCTTCCCCGCACTGTTCCCTCTTCCCCGCACTGTTCCCTCTTCCCCGCACTGTTCCCTCTTCCCCGCACTGTTCCCTCTTCCCCGCACTGTTCCCTCTTCCCCGCACTGTTCCCTCTTCCCCGCACTGTTCCCTCTTCCCCGCACTGTTCCCTCTTCCCCGCACTGTTCCCTCTTCCCCGCACTGTTCCCTCTTCCCCACACTGTTCCCTCTTCCCCACACTGCTCCCTCTTCCCCACACTGCTCCCTCTTCCCCACACTGCTCCCTCTTTCCTGCACTGCTCCCTCTTCCCCTTACTGCTCCCTCTTCCCCGTACTGCTCCCTCTTCCCCGCACTGTTCCCTCTTCCCCGCACTGTTCCCTCTTCCCCGCACTGTTCCCTCTTCCCCACACTGTTCCCTCTTCCCCACACTGTTCCCTCTTCCCCACACTGCTCCCTCTTCCCCACACTGCTCCCTCTTCCCCACACTGCTCCCTCTTTCCTGCACTGCTCCCTCTTCCCCACACTGCTCCCTCTTCCTCAAACTGCTCCCTCTTCCCCTGTTGCTCCCTCTTCTCCGCACTGCTCCCTCTTCCCGCACTGCTCCCTCTTCCCCGCACTGCTCCCTCTTCCCCGCACTGTTCCCTCTTCCCCGCACTGTTCCCTCTTCCCCGCACTGCTGCCTATTCCCCTGTTGCTCCCTCTTCCCCGCACTGCTCCCTCTTTCCTGCACTGCTCCCTCTTCCCCGCACTGCTCCCTCTTCCTCACACTGCTCCCTCTTCCTCACACTGCTCCCTCTTCCCCGCACTGCTCCCTCTTCCCCGCACTGTTCCCTCTTCCCCGCACTGCTGCCTATTCCCCTGTTGCTCCCTCTTCCCCGCACTGCTCCCTCTTCCCCGCACTGCTCCCTCTTCCCCGCACTGCTCCCTCTTTCCTGCACCGCTGCCACAGACTCTCTGCCATAGCCAGGACTATAATTTAAATGTTGGGCAGGAGAGGAGATCACACATCCCAGCAGAGCCAGATAGAGGAGTTGTAGTGCGGGATTGCTGGAATGAGGCACACCTTACTCTTTGCCTAGCACAGCAGAGGCCTACCAGAGAGGAGTCCAAGCCTGTTAGTACGTAAATCTTACTTGGTATCAGCTTCTTAAAGAGATAGGAGAAGAAAGAAGAGAGATGAGCTCATCGGTCTGCTGATCCTCCTTTCACTCTCCAATCACAGGCTGGGGGAGGGACAAGACCTGTAAGTGTTACTTACCTGCAGCGGAGAAAAATCAGGCCTCCTGCATGTGCTGTGTTGCACTGCTCAAAGTTAAGGGTTCATTTAAGGGGGAAAGTTAAGTGTTAAATGTTTGGTTTGGAAGGGAGTTAAACCTAAAGGTTCGGGTAGGGTTAAGGTTAGGGATGCACCTTACCTGAAACTTTAGGTTTAACTCCTTTCCAACCCGAACATTTAACACTTAACCTTACCCCTTAAGTGTCATGACCCGCCGTCTAGCTTCCTGATTGGTCAGGCTGCCTCACAGTGTCCCGAGGGAATGTGAGGCTGCCTTCCTGATTGGCTGGGAAGCCGGTCCCACGCTACCTTGGGATGCCGATATCAGTACTCAGTATTGGCCAGTACTAATTAAAAAAAAAATATTGGTACTCGTTATGTGCAGCTATGGACAGGGAATCCTCCGGGTTCAGTGAAAGGAGCTTCCTTCTGGGTTTGGAGAAGACCGAACCCGATCCAAACATGAGCTCATCCTTATTTCATATAAAAAAAGGAGCGAAGAGTAGAAGTTCATCATCAGGGTTCACATACACATTAAAGGAGAACTATGAGGTCGGGGCTTTTCCCCATAGTTCTCCTAAGGGTTACAGGAGGACACAAACTAGCGTCCTCCCGTCACCCTAAGCTCGGTATATAGGGAGCTGTATCTCATTGTATACTGAGACGCCGCAGCCAGGACGGATCCCCACAATACTGTCGAGATCCACCCAGCTGCGTGATTAACAGCGTGCTCTGCCTATCTGCCCCATCCCCCTGTCCGTTCCGCCAGTCAGCGCTGGAGGATCGGAGCGGGGAGGGGGGGAATCCCTGCAGGGAGCCGTGAGTGACAGTCACCACTCTCTGCAGGGAGATGATCGAGAAGTGAGCGAGCGACGGTATGCGTTCGCTCACTTCCCGACCTATTGAGCCGACGTGTGACAGTTTCATTGTCACACGTCGCTCGAACTATGAGGATGGGTGAAAATCACTCGCCTCATGGTTCTCCTTTAAGACAATTTAATTTTTGCCTTTTTGGATGCCGAAAGTCTGTCCCGAAAATGAACGTAGTGGAAGGTCTACAGAGCGAGGACACAGGAAGCCACAAAACCCAACAGGGTTGTCACCTCGACCCGACATATCGGAGAAATAAAGGTTGGCTGGAATGACATTTAGTGCGTGCAAAATGTTTCATCACACTCAGTCACGAGTTGTCACGTACGGTGAAAGATGACGAGGCAAGCCCGGGGCCACGGGGCCGATTACATCTCTTTGTTACTGAGAAAATGATCAACTTGTTGGCAGTCACCTGGTGGCGTGCGCTCAGAGATCCGTATACTGCTAATGAGTTGACTGTCAACAAGTCATCATTTTTTTTATTAGCAGCAAAGAGATTTCACGGCCGGTGTAGCCTCTGGCTGAGATACATTCTCATATCTGCTTCCAACTCTGTCAGCGTGTAATCCCGGAATGTATTCGTACTAGCTTGTCTACACACATGTGAAGGCGGGCAGAGAAAGCACGGCAACATGTTAACGCAGATATCTCAATGTCGTGTGCCCGGCATGCCAAAACCACAACTCCGTTTCCCGGCATGTGAGAAGGAGAAGCAACAGAATGCAGCGTGGAATTCCCTATTCCTGTCCTTCCCTTCAGTCTTCTATCTGACCTCCGTCCTCCCCTTCAGTCTTCTATCTGACCTCCGTCCTTCCCTTCAGTCTTCTATCTGACCTCTATCCTTCCCTTCGGTCTTCTATCTGACCTCCATCCTTCCCTTTAGTCTTCTATCTGACCTCCGTCCTCCCCTTCAGTCCTCTGAGAGGAGGGGACGTTCACCCGGCGGGATGAGGTATGCCACTCTCGGTCATTTCGGTGTCACCCCTCCAATGGTGGCACCCGGGTGCGAGCCGCACCCCCCTTGTGACACCACTGCTTCAGTCTTGCACAGTTGTACCGGCTCCTCTGATGTCACTGCACACAGCGAGCTTTTCACAATGTGCATTAGAAGCTGCAGCAAGTCAGACAGAGCCCGCCTCATTTCCCGGCTGGAGGATGTCCAACATCACCCCGCACTTTCCTCCCCAACCTGACTGTCCCTGGCCCCGGACCTTTCCTTAATTGGATATCAGTTCTATCAATCATGGAGGCTCAGCATCACATGTGGGCGTTACCTAGGGCGGTCTGCATGCAAATAAAGCCTGCCTAGGAACGCCCACTCCTCCAGATTGACATAGATCCATCAAGGCCTTTTGATATTTGCAAAACTCCTCCCAAGGGCCAGCCCACTATTTGCATCAGGGCTGAGTGCCTTATAGATTGTATGGCTGGAATCTGAGTACACTACCTGGTGATGGGGGTTCCTAAAAGGTCCTGGCTATGGGAAGGAAACCGAATGAGCGTCCACGCACGTATAGAGTGGGGGTCGGGAGTACTTATTGGCGCTGGGATCTGGCAGGGCCCAATTCCTCCTGATTTGGACGCGTCTACCTTGTCTGGCCATGGGCTGGGAAGGCACGTAGCATGTGGTGTTAACACCCCCTGAAGTGGGGACCCAGGGTTGCTCGAGTAACACTTTGGGTTTGGGACCCCATTGATGCGAAAGGCACTTTGGTACGGCACCTTTTGCTTTTGTTGCACCTCACCTCTTGGGCTAGGCCTATTGGCTGAGACCAGGGGTAATTTTTATTACCGGGCCGCAAGGCCTAGCCATTGTATTGGCACTCTAAATTATTTTTCTCACTGTTTGTGCACCTTTCACTTTATTTTTGTGTTTTTTCACTCCACAGGATGGAGGGTGTGGGTCTTCGAGCCTACCCTGAAGTCTAGATGGAGGATGTCCCAGATAGCGAGGATAACTTGCCACAAACTTGTGTCCGGGTTAAATTGTAATTCTTGTTAACTTGCTGCGCACATTCCCGGCAGGTTGTAGCCTTGCAGAACACTCGCAGCACAAGTTCTAGGCGACACTTTTTAAATTTGTAGCAAATTTGCTCGGCAGGTCTACAGCAAGAATCCTGCAGGTCTTAGCAAGAGCTCTGCGAGTGTCCAGCACTTTTAAGGTCACCTTGCGATAATCGTACGATAATCGCGGGAAATCCCACGATTGTACGATTATCGTAAGGTGTGTGGAAGCCGTGCAACCTCTACTACTGTAAGGTCGCACGACTTTTACCTTCCGAACATGTTCGAAAACCCGCCGAGCATCGTACGATGTTCGGCGGGTGTGTAGCATGTTCGTACGATAAAAGCCGGACGGGCCGGTGTGCGCAAGCGCACACTGCCCGTTCGGCATTGCGGTCATAGGAAGCCCGCCCCTCAGGGCGGCGCGGCTTGCGATCATCGCAAGTACCATCTGCCTGTCCAAGATGGGCAGATCGTACGTTTTTTAAATTACCTTACAGCCATTGCAAGACAAAAGTCTTGCGATGGTTGTAAGGTGTGTGCCCAGCATTACAAAGCACGTGGATCCGGAGACTTGCAATGCAGACTTGCTGTAATTGTGCAACAAAATGGTGAAGCTCGGCAAGTCTAGCAATAGTTTAGCAAGTCGTTTTCAAGCTTGCAGCTCAATTGCTTGCTATCTGGGGTGTCTCCCTTAGGTTCCTTCCTCCCCTGAATCAGGGGTCCCCCTTTGGGGGGAGCCCCCAACCCTGTACTCGGTGGTCGGCTTCGGCTGACCACGAGGAATGGGTCCGTCTGCTTTCGGCCAGGTGGACATGAGTGCCTTGCCCCTGTCAGGAGCCTTGTGCCCCGGGGGGTCAGGGATGGGCAGACCCTTTAGACAGCACCCCTTCTGTGCACTTTTTTTGTGTGTGTTTCACATGCACCTTTTTTGTTCACTTTTTGGGTGTTTCGATGCACGCTACACGGGCTTCAAAAAAAAATAAGCAGAATAAACTTTTGCTTCTTAATGCGTGCTTATATTTTCCTGCATTGGCATATTAATTATAAAAGTAATAAATAAATAATATGATGTAAAATATAATTATATTATAATGATATATATACACACAGTGGTTCTGTTGCTACGCACATGTGAGGTGGGGGGTTTGGTGCAGTTCTCTGGCCTGGAGCTTTTTTCCATGTCACATATCCTCCCACACTGTGACGGGCCGGCTCCTATTCTCCGAGTTGTCTGAAGAACTTGCAGAGACTTTCACACTTTCTCAAGGTGGTGTCCATTCCAGGTAAAAGTTTACAGGAGAGCTACATTCTCTCGCCTCATTTCACATTCAGTAACTAGTTCTCCTCCATTTGCCTCTAGGAAGGTTTTTAGCTGAATAAAGAATTAAAATACAAACGTTTGGCCACATTTTTTGTTTTAGGTAAAGTGGAAAAGGGTCAGAAGAGGCATCAGCAACCCCCGACACACCTGTGCAGGCAGGCACGCAATATGATTTGTGCTGGCCCCCGTTGCCATTACCTGTAATTACATATACGGTAGTTACAAAGTATTTGGGGTTGAATAAAGACATACGTCCATCAAGTCCAACCCATATAGGTCCACACATCATCTCATTCTTAGGGATACTGGTATCCCTGGATATTACGGTCCCTCAAGAAATTGTCCAAATGTTCCTTGAACAAATCTACACTCTTGGCTGAAATCACTGCCAATGGCAGTGAGTTCCAGACCTTAACGGCTCTTACTGTAAAGAACCCTCTTCGCCTAATTGACAGCTCATGAGGCTGACACCTGCCTGGCACCACTGAAAGACCACCGGCGGCTGGGGACCTGCGCATCAGATGCCCCTCTGCATGCTTACAGCGGTAACCTGCATTCCTAAAGGGGCAGAGTTTGGGGCTGATCCGAGGTCTGATCTGAGCGGGCTCCGAAAAAAACATAAACATTATATAATATTAAATATTAGTGACAGACTACATCATATATGCAATTTTTTGATTGTTCTCATAGCGCCACTTTAAAGTGACAGTAAACTCCGGAGTCAAAGGAGAACTATGAGGTGAGTGAAAATCACTCAGCCTCATAGTTCGAGCCGATGTGTGACAATGAAACTGTCACAGGTCGGCTCAATAGATCGGGAGGTGAGGGAACACATACCGTCGCTCGCTCACTTCTCGATCATCTCCCTGCAGAGAGCCGTGACTGCCACTCACGGCTCTCTGCAGGGATAGATCGAGAAGTGAGCGAGCTGCGTGATGTGTTCGCTCACTTCCCGATCTACTGAGCCGACCTGTGACAGTTATATTGTCACAGGTCGGCTAGAACTACGAGGCTGAGTGATTTTCACTTGCCTCATAATGGACATGTTTTTTTTACGTGCTCATCAGCCATAATTTTTTCATGCACCACAAACAAAGAGATGCTCGAATTATGAATATTAATTATTGATACTTCATGATGAACAGCTCACGTCTATGGTCACCCAAAGGGTCATTCCACCCAGAGTGGTAGGCTGAGTCAGTGCCTGGCTTCTTATAAGTCTTAAAAACTCCAACAAAATCTCCCTTTCATAATTCCTGACTATGCTCCTGGCTGCCTGAAGATTTTGTGTGTTCCAGTTCCTCCTGATACATTCTCCATACTAAAAAAAAACTCCACGAAATCCAGCAGGCAGCGTGCAAACCTTCATAATGGCTCCAACAGGTGTGTAGATTCAGGAACTCAGCACAGAGATCTTACCAAAGGGTATAATTAACTGTCAGCCGGTTTACCTCTCCAGCATTATATAATATAATATCACTTAAGGGTTAGTTCACACCATATGCGGTGCGTTCCAGATCGATTCTGGCCGGAGCGCACTGCATCGCATTGCGGCCGGCTCACTTTTTCG
Organism: Nanorana parkeri; assembly: GCF_000935625.1. Lineage (NCBI taxonomy): Eukaryota > Metazoa > Chordata > Amphibia > Anura > Dicroglossidae > Nanorana > Nanorana parkeri. The sequence continues at coordinate 1,138,631 of NW_017306588.1, forward strand.
TAGGGCAGGAGGGGGCGTGGCGGGCCATTGAAGTGAATGGCACCGTAGCCACGCCCAATGCGATCGCCCGCACGGGATAGCAAGGCACATTGTGCCTGCAGTCTGGTCTGGTGCGGTGCGGTGCGATCAAAATGCTGCAAGCACTATTTCCTTTCACTTCCTGTCCAAGAGATGGAAAAGGATGTACCCCCCCCCCTGCTCCGATCCTCCAGCGCTGACTAGATAGGCAGAACCAGCTGTCACTCACACGACTGGGTGGATCTCGATAGTGATGTCGGGATCCGTCCCGGCTGCGGCGGTCTCAGTATACCGCTATAGCTCATGATATACTGAGCTTTGGGTCACGGGAGGACGCTAGTATATGTCCTCCCGTGACCCTTAAGAGAACTATAGGGAAAAACACTGATCCCATAGTTCTCTTTTAAATCTTGAAAATGCATTCAAGTCCCTTCACTATAGTTACATAGTATTTGAGGTTGAATAAAGACATTAGTCCATCAAGTCCAACCTATTAGGATCTCATTCTAGGAGTACCCGTACCCGTGTATATTACCTGTACCCCTGTATATTACCTGTACCCCTGTATATTACCTGTACCCCTGTATATTACCTGTACCCCACCGTACCCCTGTAGGTTACCCGTACCCCTGTATGTTACCTGTACCCCTGTATATTACCTGTACCCCTGTATATTACCTGTACCCCTGTATATTACCCGTACCCCTGTATATTACGGTCCCTTAAGAAATCATCCAAAAGTTTCTTGAACAATTCCACATTATTTGCTGAAATCACCGCCTGTGGCAGTGAGTTCCAGACCCTAACTGATCTTACTGTGAAGAACCCCCTTCGCCCCTTGT
>NW_017306588.1:1141734-1142816 GCF_000935625.1 Nanorana parkeri
AACTACCTTTCAGTTTGTGGTCTACAATGACCCCCAAATCCTTCTCCATTTCTGACTTCCCCAGCGGCATACCCATAATTGTATAACCCATTTGTTTATTTTTAATTCCAAAGTGCATTACTTTGCATTTATCGACATTAAACCTCATCTGCCACATTAATGCCCACTCCCCTATTTTATCCAGGTCCTCCTGTAATGTTATAGTGTCTAAGTCCGTGTCTATTACCCTCCCTATTTTGGTGTCATCCGCAAACACGGAAATATCGCTGTTAACACCCTCCCCGATGTCATTAATAAATAAGTTGAACAATATGGGACCCAGCACAGAACCCTGAGGCACACCGCTCATTACACTAGCCCAGTCTGAAAAGGTGCCATTTACAGATACCCTCTGGACCCGTTCCCGTAGCCAGTTCTCTATCCACGTACACACCACCTCATCTATGCCCATAGCCCTTAGCTTGTGTAGCAACTATGAGCAACAATGTATCGTATTTGTGTATCACTCGGCTGTAGATCCTCCAATCATCTCTGAATTGGTGCGGAGACACTGTCCTTCCTTTTGGAGGGTGACTACTTTTGTTCCCCATGGTCCCTGTGTGTGTTGTAAAGTAGTCACCGCTCCAAGCTCTGTCCCGGGATGTACTACAATCTCATTACAAATTAGTAAACTAAACATGAGATTGCGGTGATACACAAATAAGATACAGTGGTACCTCGGTTCATGAACGCTTCTGTTCGCGAACAATTCGGTTCGCGAACAGGAAGTTCGGCAAAATTTTGCTTCCGTTCACGAATTCCGCATCGGGTGACGAACACAACCGCAGCCATTTTCCCCGCTCTGACACATGGTCGTGGCTACCTCTGGTCGAGATCGCGGTCTGATCACAGTTTGATTCGGTTCACGGCCAAATCGGTTGGCGACCAGAATCGCGGAACAAATTAGCTTCGTGAACCGAGGTACCACCGTACATTGTTGTTCAGAGTTCAAGGACTTGGATGGATTTTTAGGATTTATCTCCTGAGTTTAGTGTCACTTTAAATTGCTTTTTAGCTGGACTCTAAATGGTTAATAGAGGGTT
>NW_017306588.1:1143098-1144534 GCF_000935625.1 Nanorana parkeri
GGGGAGGGGCTGGATTCCCCCCTCCCCGCTCCGATCCTCCAGCACTGACTGGCGGAACGGATGGGGGAGGGGGCAGGTACAGCTGGCTCTGCTTCTAGATAGGCAGAGCCAGCTGTCAGTCACGCAGCTGGGCGGATCCCGGCACAATTGTGACTAGCGTCCTCCCTAAGGTGACGGGAGGACGCTAGTTTGTGTCTTCCCGTTACCCTAAGGAGAACTATGGGGAAAAGCCCTGACCCCATAGTTCTCCTTTAAGCCCTGATAAAGGGGGAACCTAATAGCACCTAAAACGTGTTGACTTGTCATGTTTGTTCTGTGATGGAATAAATATACCGGGACTTCTGTACATTTGGGGTGGTGCTCCTATTCTCCTTGCATCTTCCTGCAATAAAAGCCTGACAGAAGTTCTCAGCCTTCCATGCTGAAAAAAAGTTTTGTCTTGAGTTACACTTTAAGGGTCTTTTTACTTATAAATAATTATGTCAAATTCACATTTTAACCGGAAGTAATTTGTGCGCTCCAAAAACGAATTGTGTCGTGTAATCGCTGTTAGATTTACTGTATATTCCTTCATCATTTGTAATTACATTGCACACTTCTACCATAGGAGATTCATACCCAGGAGGAAGTCTGGAAGTCTCAGTATATGAAGGCTGCAATTGCTTCTGAAAATGTGAGTTGCCTTGCTCTTCTGCTCCTCCAATAGCTTCCTATCTTCCTCCTTCTCCCACTCCCTCCCTCCCATCCTTTCTTCCTTCCTCCCACTCCTTTGCTTCCTTCCTTCATTCTTCCTCCATCCCTCTTTCCCTCCCTTCCTTACATTTTTCTTTCTTCCCCCTCCTTCCCTTTCTTCCTCTGTCCCTCCTTTCCTTCTTTTTTCCTTAATTTCATCCTTCCTTGCTCCCTCTCTCCCTCCCTTTGTCCCCCTCCCCTCCTTCCTTCCACCCTCCCTCTCTCCCTCCCTTACTTCTTTCCACTCTCCCTTCCTCCCTCCTTTCCCTTATCCCTCTCCCCCTCCCCTCCTTCCTTCCTCCCTCCCTCCCTCTCTCTTTCCCTCCCCTCCTTCTTTCCATTCTTCCTTCCTTCTTCTCTCTCTCCCTTCCTCTCCTTTTCTTCCTCTATGCCTCCCTCTCTCCCTTTATCCCTTTCCCCTCCTCCCCCTCTCCTTTCCTTCCTTCCTCCATTCTTTATTTTCTTCCTCCCTTTTCTCCCTCCTTTCCTTCTTCCCTTCCTCTCTTACTTCCTTCCCTCCTACCTCCCTCCCTCTCCCTCCACCCTTCCTTCTTCTCCCTCCCTCCTTTTCTTCTTCCCTCCCTCTTTTCCTTCCTTCCCACCTCTCTCCTTCCTTCCCTCCTACCTCCCCCTCTACCTCTCCTTCTTCCCTCCCTCTTTTCCTTCCTTCCCACCTATGTCCCCCTTCCTTTCTCTCTCCATTC
>NW_017306588.1:1144893-1147653 GCF_000935625.1 Nanorana parkeri
AGGTAATGTGGGGGGGCGGGGGGGGGGTTTCACAATGAAGCTTCTTCTTCAGCAGCTGGTTGTGAGAGATTTAACCCTCTATTCATTATAAGACTCCAAGCAAATCAGCAATTTAAAGGAGAACTATGAGGGGGGGTGGTTTACACTTAGCTCATAGTTCTAGCCAACCTGTGACAATGAGACTGTCACAGGTCGGCTCAGTAGATCGGGAGGTGAGCGAACACATATCGGCGTTCGCTCACCTCTCGATCCTGTCACGGCTCTCTGCCGTGACAGGGGGAGGGGCTGGATTCCCCCCTCCCCGCTCCGATCCTCCAGCACTGACTGGCGGAACGGATGGGGGAGGGGGCAGGTACAGCTGGCTCTGCTTCTAGATAGGCAGAGCCAGCTGTCAGTCACGCAGCTGGGCGGATCCCGGCACAATTGTGACTAGCGTCCTCCCTAAGGTGACGGGAGGACGCTAGTTTGTGTCTTCCCGTTACCCTAAGGAGAACTATGGGGAAAAGCCCTGACCCCATAGTTCTCCTTTAAGCCCTGATAAAGGGGGAACCTAATAGCACCTAAAACGTGTTGACTTGTCATGTTTGTTCTGTGATGGAATAAATATACCGGGACTTCTGTACATTTGGGGTGGTGCTCCTATTCTCCTTGCATCTTCCTGCAATAAAAGCCTGACAGAAGTTCTCAGCCTTCCATGCTGAAAAAAAGTTTTGTCTTGAGTTACACTTTAAGGGTCTTTTTACTTATAAATAATTATGTCAAATTCACATTTTAACCGGAAGTAATTTGTGCGCTCCAAAAACGAATTGTGTCGTGTAATCGCTGTTAGATTTACTGTATATTCCTTCATCATTTGTAATTACATTGCACACTTCTACCATAGGAGATTCATACCCAGGAGGAAGTCTGGAAGTCTCAGTATATGAAGGCTGCAATTGCTTCTGAAAATGTGAGTTGCCTTGCTCTTCTGCTCCTCCAATAGCTTCCTATCTTCCTCCTTCTCCCACTCCCTCCCTCCCATCCTTTCTTCCTTCCTCCCACTCCTTTGCTTCCTTCCTTCATTCTTCCTCCATCCCTCTTTCCCTCCCTTCCTTACATTTTTCTTTCTTCCCCCTCCTTCCCTTTCTTCCTCTGTCCCTCCTTTCCTTCTTTTTTCCTTAATTTCATCCTTCCTTGCTCCCTCTCTCCCTCCCTTTGTCCCCCTCCCCTCCTTCCTTCCACCCTCCCTCTCTCCCTCCCTTACTTCTTTCCACTCTCCCTTCCTCCCTCCTTTCCCTTATCCCTCTCCCCCTCCCCTCCTTCCTTCCTCCCTCCCTCCCTCTCTCTTTCCCTCCCCTCCTTCTTTCCATTCTTCCTTCCTTCTTCTCTCTCTCCCTTCCTCTCCTTTTCTTCCTCTATGCCTCCCTCTCTCCCTTTATCCCTTTCCCCTCCTCCCCCTCTCCTTTCCTTCCTTCCTCCATTCTTTATTTTCTTCCTCCCTTTTCTCCCTCCTTTCCTTCTTCCCTTCCTCTCTTACTTCCTTCCCTCCTACCTCCCTCCCTCTCCCTCCACCCTTCCTTCTTCTCCCTCCCTCCTTTTCTTCTTCCCTCCCTCTTTTCCTTCCTTCCCACCTCTCTCCTTCCTTCCCTCCTACCTCCCCCTCTACCTCTCCTTCTTCCCTCCCTCTTTTCCTTCCTTCCCACCTATGTCCCCCTTCCTTTCTCTCTCCATTCCTTCTTTCCTTCCTTCTTCTCTCCCTTGAGTTGAGTTTGTTGGTTGATCTCGGTGATATTTTTTCCTGTTACATATTAATCCGTGAAATGTTATTTATTAATAGGCGGTGTACACGGTTCCGGGGGGATGTGTTTACGTTTTCCTGGAACTTCCATCTAATTGCCTTCAGCTCCTAAATCACCAATATAGAAATTTTCACCTGTAATGGTTATAATTATAATAGCTGGCGGCTTCTTCCCGCTTCAGATTCTCAGCGTTCGGGTCGTTGATCTCTTTAACCTTCCATGTAATCAGTTCATACTTATGTCTCACAATGGTTCTGGTTGGGTTCCTTCGCTTACCCCACGGTAGTGCCTCTGTATACATGTGTCCATTTGAGTATATTATGTAAACCCCCCCCCCCCCTTCGCCAATATTTGGTGTGGAAATATGATGTGGAGGCTTCTCTATAAACCGGTCTCCGTTGGCTGAGTCCAGCCGCTCGACACATTTCAGGAATTCAAGGCAAACCAAACACAGGCCAGTCCCATCTAGTTGTGCTGTTCGTGTCTCCAGCGCTTTGTATATGTACGTTTGGGAGATCTGTAGCTTGGTGGCAGAGGTACTACAAGTCCCAGCATGTCCCTTGTGCCCTGTGTGGTATCTCTGTGGATCTAAACTTGTTTTCCCACCTTCTCTGGTGGGAATTTTTACAGAACCATCAAACCTCTGCACTAAAATGGTACGATAGCAATGAGCAAATTGCCACATCCCAGAACAGTCTAGGGATCACTAGATGATACAGGTTGCTCTCTGTTGCACATGGAGTCATGGGGACACACAGGAACACATAGGGGTCACTAGATGACACAACTTGCTCTGTAGTGCACTTGGAGTCATGGGACCCACAGGGTATTCTGTGGTTATTGAGTGGTACTGGATGCGCTAGGGCAGTGGTTGCCAACCGGTGGTCCAGGTAATAGTGGCTCAGTGTGGGGGAAGGGGAGGCACGGGGGTGGTTGGGGGGCAGTGCTGAAGCTAGGGAGGGCATGTGCCCTGGGCGCCGCC
>NW_017306588.1:1148854-1163860 GCF_000935625.1 Nanorana parkeri
ACATACACGCACACACACACATATGAGAATATATTTATATATGAGGAAACAAAAAATATAAGAATATATCAATATTTTTTTTAAATTAATATCAGTGTTCCGCGGGATTTAAAATTATGAATTTAGTGGTCCATGAGGTCCGAAAGGTTGGTGACCGCTGCTCTAGAGTCACTGGAATCATGAAGCATACACGGTTCGCTAGAAGACTCTGGGATGCACTGGTGACACTTGGAGGCACAGAGCCTAATGGAGTCTCTGCATCGGATGCATTGGGTGCTCTAGACTACACTGAAGCACACAGGGTGCACTACAAGGCTCTGGCGTGCACTTGTGACACCTGGAGGCACAGGGTCCATCAGTGTCAATGGGACACACCGGAAGTTCTGGTGTGCACTGGAGTCATGGGGCACACAAGGCTCAATGCATTTTGGGGTGCATTGGTTACAACTGGAGGCAAGGTGTTGGACAGGGTGCACTAGACAACGCTGGGGTGCAATGGTGACATTTGGTGGCACCTGGGGGTAGGTAGTACAGCAGCATGGGGGCCCAGCTAAAGTGTAGCACCTCATTGCTCAAACACCAGGCTATGCGCCACATAACAATTTAAGACTGTGCCACTCAGGTGAGCTGTCTCTTGATTGGCTGTGGCACCAAAAAGGAAACCTATTTTCTGATTGGCCCTGGTGCTGGCGCCCTGGGTGAAACCTGCAAGTGCTGGCGGCCGATCTCTGGAGAGGTGACCCGGAACTGGATCCAGGTACGCATCCGTGTACCTGGATCCTTTTATCAAGCCTCAGTGCACAATGAGTGTGTGGTTTCGGTGGTTGTCTTATTCAGTCGTAAAGCTCAGTGTAGATGCAGCATCGTACCCTTCATATAATTATTACCAATCAGATTCACACACAGGTACATTTCGATTGTTGCGTGTTAACGTGTGGCGCATAAAGGCAGCCCATTAATATAAATAGGCTACCAAGGCGTCGCAGCACACAGAAAACCCCACTTGATCATTTTTTTTGGGGGGGGAGGGGGGAAAATAGAACGCATGGCAGGGCTCTACTGTGCATTGCAGAATTCTGCAAAACATATGTGGTGATTTAGTGCACTGAGATGCCATTCAAATGAATGTCACCGTCATGCACTAATGCATCCATGGTGTGTCAATGCAAAGGAGTCATTTCGGCCTTTTAAAGTTTAAATGTATCTGGAAAGTAACAATGTGGCCATTCCAAGGTTTATATACATTGTGCAGAGGGTAATAACCCTTCATCTAGTTAAGGTTTAACCAGAGAGTCTATCAATCCCAGAATGTTAGCACCTTGAGGGCAGCGCGGACGTAGACTGCCCTGTTATGCAATGTTTGGTTATATATAGGTGAGCCTAATAAAACTATCACACGTGTAAGACCTGTGCACGCCTTCTAAATGTTGTCTGATCTCCTCAGAATGCTGAATGAAAGTGAACCTGTCATGAGAAATGAATGCTATAAGCCAGCGGTCCGTGGACCACTGGTGGTCTGCGAGATACATTTTGGTGGTCCGCAGAAAAATCTGGACATTATTTGCATTTTTTATGTCTTATTAATAATAAAACGAAAATCATATTCTAAGAAATTCTTATATTCTGAATTACAATTTTCGCCTTTATATTGCACTAAATTCACGAACTGTACTAGAGAGGCGCAGCGTGACGTCAGGGTAGACTTAAAGGAGAACTATGAGGGGGGTGCTTTTCACTCACCTCATAGCTCTAGCCGACCTGTGACAATGAGACTGTCACAGGTCGGCTCAGTAGATCGGGAGGTGAGGGAACACATACCGGCGTTCGCTCACCTCTCGATCCTGTCACGGCTCTCTGCCGTGACAGGCGAGGGACTGGATTCCCCCCTCCCCGCTCCGATCCTCCAGCACTGACCGGGGGAGGGGGCGGGTACAGCTGGCTCTGCCTCTAGATAGGCAGAGCCAGCTGTCACTCACGCAGCTGGGCGGATCCAGACATAATTGTCGGTATCCGCTTCAGCGTCTCAGTATATAGGGAGCTGCAGCTCGCGGTATACTGAGCTTTGGGTGACGGGAGGACGCTAGTTTGTGTCCTCCCGTTACCCTAAGGAGAACTATGGGGAAAAGCCCTGACCCCGTAGTTCTCCTTTAATAATAATAAAACAAAAATAACATTCTAAGAAATTAGAATTTCGTGATGTCAGGGTAGACTTAAGTTGTATGAGGCAAACGTCGCCGAGACGTACGCTTCAGTATTGTTTCGACCAGGGTCCAGGGAGGCAATTGCCCCCTGGGCCCCTCTGATGCCGTGGATGCTGGGCCGTCATTGGAGCGGCTCGGGGCTGCCTCTCACTGACTCAAGCAGCGGCTGTCACAAGGAATCTGAGAAGCGGCATGTTCCTTATCATAGCCGTAAAACATTTATAATTTTGTTATATTAAATAGTTGCATTTCATATTAATAAAATGGAAGTTCTCTGATCATTATTTTACAAACGTATTTATCTTTTTAAAAAAATTCATATAAGTGGTCCGCGGGATTTAAAATTATGAATTTAGTGGTCCATGAGGTCCGAAAGGTTGGCGACCGCTGCTATAAGCCATGTTACCTGTGAAGGAAGAAAGGACATACTCACCTTTGCCATCACCCTCGGTAACAGACGACGGTTATGTCTAATGCGGATCTCAGCTGCGGAGTGTGTGTGAAGTGTAATGTTTGGGCTCAGTTTACTCGCTGCCGACCATCTCCCCGATCCAGAGACATCGCATCCAAAGATTGCTGGCAAGCCAACATTTCCGGGAGTGTCCATCTCTTGGGTAGCACTTAGTGCTCACTGGTTCCTCACTCTGACCATCGCCTATTATTGGACACAGTGGTGATGTGGAGGTCAACAGAAGGAACCGCTGAGAGCTGAGGGGGGCTCAGGAGACTTCTAGAAGTTTCAGTTTCCCCGCGGATTTTGGGGGGACCATTTCTCAGGATCCGGCAGCTTCAGCAGCATGGATGCGGGAAAGCAGACTCTTCACCTTCTTTTTTTGGAGACAACATTGCTTCTACTATTTATTTATTTATCATGATCGGTGTTATGCAGCTGCAGCTACTTTATCTTTGCAAACATACAATGTATTATATAACTTTGAGATTCTATCTGGGCAGCAAACAATAGCACTTAACTGATATTCAGGACACATTTCAAATGCTCAATAAATCAGCTCGGTTTACTGATTCTAGGCAGGACTTCAGCAACTTGTCACATGATTCCATGGATTATAATGTTGCTCTCAAGCTTCAGTATGTGTGTGTTTGGGGGAGGGGGGAAAATGCTGCGGCAGATTTAGGGAAAAGCATGGGAACTGCCATTGTGGACTTACTTTTGCAAGTCCAATGCTCCAGATGTGCATAGGGCAGTTGAAAGGGGAGACAACCTCGCCACCCCAGCCATGATGCATTGCATGACTGTGATGTCCACAGGTATGACTCCCAGAGGCATGAAGGGAGTTGTAGGCTTACCACAGCTAGACTGCCGATGTTGCCTACCCTTGCTCTAAACACAACAAACATAGAGAGCCTCCAGTGGTCAGTGATGGCCTTGGCTGGCTGAGACTAGTCCATTCCCATAAGACATTCTATTTTTGACATTTCAGATGGGTTGGCCTGGTGTGTTGAGTTATAGCTCTGAATTGCCCTTCCATCCTACGTTCCTCCTCAGCTCTCTAGATCCATCATGGAACCCGGTCTCCACAGGCAGCTCAGCTGCTTTATTAAACACAAGGTTCATATTATGCATATTTGTGTTCTCTCATTTCTTGTTGAGAATGTCATTGTCTGAAAAATGTTTCATGTGTATTTTTTCCCCAGAAGGAATTATTAGTCTAAAACAGTGATTCTGAACCTTCTTTTAGTCATGACCCCCCTTAAAAATATGGAGAATTAGAGTCCCCTCTTCATATCAGGAGCCCCACCACCCTGCACATCAGAAGCCCTCTTCACATCAAAAGCCCCACCACCCTGCACATTAGGAGCCTCCTTCAAATTAAGAGTCCCCTTTCACACCAGAAGCCCTCTTCAAATCAGAAGCCCCACCACCCTGCACATCAGAAGCCCTCTTCACATCAGAAGCCCCACCACCCTGCACATCAGAAGCCCTCTTCACATCAGAAGCCCCACCAACCTACACATCAGAAGCCCTTTTTAAATCAGCAAACCCATCTTTCACATCAGAGTCCCCCCCCATTACATCAGAGCCTTCCTTTTATATCAGAGACCCCCCTTCACTTCAGGAGGCCCCTTCCCATTAGAGCCCTCAGTTCCCTTTCACATCAGAGTCCTTAGTTCCATCATCCCATTGTGAGCCGCAGCAACATGACAGAGAGTGGGAGGCAGAGCTGGCCTGGATAGAGGTGGATGGGAATAGATCCCACCTTCCTTGGATCAGTGTCTTTTATTTAAATGGTGATGATGGCCAGCCCGCCGGCACCATAGAAGGCATCCGCTTTCGGGGGCCACACATTGATGGTCAATGCTAAGCCTGATGAAGGGACCCTGTGTGGCCCCGAAAGCGCTTGTTTATAGAGACCCAAGTTGCACTGCAATGTTGTGGTACTGCTCTTTCCGGTGCAGGCGATCGAACTGTGGGTTGGAGGTTCATTTGGGTTACCATTACGGAAACCGGAGTGGATCCTCTGCCTGGGGTCCAGTGTGGGCTGCTGTGCTGTGATGAAGCTCCATCCGTATGTGTATTGCTTGTAAAGCTCCCGTGCGCGCCCGTAGAGGTGCCCAAAGCCAGAATCTGATGAGCTGTAAGCGATGCACGTATGGATGGAGCTCCCTCACGGCCATAGCCCCAACCCATCCCATCTCACCTCACCCCAAGTCGACAATCGGCACCGGGCATCATATTTTTGAATTGCTGCTCGGTAGACTTGTGCGCCGTCAAAAAAATTGTTTCGTTTCGTAATATCCGTTATTTCGTATTTCGTGTCCGAAGCTCAATTCGGATTCGTACGAAATACAAATTTTCGTTAGTTTCGGCACTTTTTCGTAACGTTACGAACATTCGTTATGATGAAGTTAAAAAGCAAAAATACCTTTGTTAATATTGGAGTCGATGGTAGTTTTTTTTAATTTATCCGAAATACGAAATTCCGTTGACGAATTTCGGGTTCCGAATCCGAATTCCGTTACAACGGAATGCTGAGGGTTGCATTACAGGCACGAAATACGAAATTCCGTTAACGAAATTCGGATAGGAAAATCGTTAACGGAATTTCGCATTTAAAAATAAATCTTATCATGTTGTTCAACCTCGGTCACAGAGGTAATATTAGATCCCGTTTCAACTAAATTCGGATCTGAAATTCGCCAACAGAATTTCGTATTTCGGATACATTCGGAATATTTCATATATACATATTTCGGAAGCATTGCAATTCGGATTTCGGATGCTTCCGAATTTCCGAATTTCAGGAAATTCGTACAAATTTCGATAACATGTCTACTGCTCGGTGTGAGAACTGACAGTTCTTCTCTAGGGGGAAGCTGAGGATCCTCTCACCTAGAAAAAAGTGGAAGGCATGTGGCGACCCACTGGACATGGGGTCACGACCCACTTTTGGGTCACGACCCACCAGTTGAGAACCAAGGCTCTAGAGCACAGGAGGCTGAAATGTTGAAGTTCGTCGCTCATCCTCTGCTGGTTTCTCTGATACATTGTGAACATTTTTTTTTTAACGGCTCCTGTTTTCACTTTCTGGTGTTTCTTGAAAAACGACATCCCGTGCGCTGGTTTCGGCATTGAGCTATAACAGATGTAAACTGATTAAGTTACATATTCCTTCTGAAGTTAACTCATGTGTACCCGGGGGCAGTGACTGGCTATGGCCGCTCACACCCCATCGGATGCTGTATTAGTGCTGTAGATGTCTTATGTGCAGGTAGCCAGGGTGCCGGGGATGCCACATTTCCCAAGACTCACCGGGCTTCCTCCACCAGTGTTGTGCCTCATTCAGCTCCTGTCAATCATCCCGACACATGGGTTGGACTCAGGGCCGGATTAAGAGCATCACGGGGCTGGTGCTGAGGATTTCGGCGGGCCTTCTGATGGAAATGGCGACGGTCACCGGGGCCCTCTTCCTCCTGTCCGGGCTGTGATTTGTAGTCTCTCCGCAGCTTGGAGTCAGTGGTGGAGCGCCAGGGCCCGATTGCAGCTGTGACCCTGGTAAAGCTGCCATTGACTCCAAGCTGTAGAGAGACTACAAATCCCAGCAATACATTATAGAGCAATGCAGAATACCGCCAATTATAGAGGACTACAAATCCCAGCAATACATTATACAGCAATGCAGAATAATATGAATGTACATAATCTGTGTTGCTCTGGGTTTCAGGCCTGCTGCCTCCAGGGTTGTGCAGGTTCTTAGGTGGCCAGTGTGGTTCTATGAGGGCCAGTGCGGGCTCTCAGGTGGTTGGTGCAGGCTCTCAGGGGGTCAGTGCGGGCTCCAGGGGGTAAGTGCAGGCTCCAGGGGGGGGTCAGTGTGGGCTCAAGGCAGTCAGTGTGGGCTCCAGGGGTCAGTGCGGGCTCCAGGGGATCAGTGCGGGCTCCAGGAGGTCAGTGCGGGCTCTCAGGTTGTCAGTGCGGGCTCCAGGCGGTCAGTGTGGGCTCCAGGAGGTCAGTGCGGGCTCCAGACGGTCAGTGTGGGCTCTCAGGTGGTCAGTGCGGGCTCCAGGTGGTCAGTGAAGAGCTACGTGCTGATGCCGCTAAAGTTCCATATGAATCCCAACGCTCGCAGGACACAGTGCAGGACTCGGCCGTTAATGTGCCGAACATCAAGATTTATGTATCGCTCACACGCACCAGTTCATTCCGGGAAAAACTTCCTGTACTGGCTGCAAAAATGACTTTCTAGTATAACTCCCATCGCTGCATATCTGGCCTCTGGCCTCCCCTTCAGTCTTCTATCTGACCTCCGTCCTCCCCCTTCAGTCTTCTATCTGACCTCCGTCCTTCCCTTCAGTCTTCTATCTGACCTCCGTCCTTCCCTTCAGTCTTCTATCTGACCTCCGTCCTCCCCCTTCAGTCTTCTATCTGACCTCCGTCCTCCCCTTCAGTCTTCTCCCCTTCAGTCTTCTATCTGAGCTCCGTCCTTCCCTTCAGTCTTCTATCTGACCTCCGACCTCCCCTTTAGTCTTCTATCTGACTTGCTGCAGCTTCTAATCTACATTGTGAAAAGCTCCCGGTGTGCAGTGACATCAGAGGAAAAGGAGAGGAGCCGATACAACTGTGCAAGACTGAAGGGGAGGACGGAGGTCAGATAGAAGACTGAAGGGGAGGACGGAGGTCAGATAGAAGACTGAAGGGGAGGACGGAGGTCAGATAGAAGACTGAAGGGAAGGATGGAGGTCAGATAGAAGACTGAAGGGAAGGACGGAGGTCAGAAAGAAGACTGAAGGGGAGGACGGAGGTCAGATATAAGACTGAAGGGAAGGACGGAGGTCAGATAGAAGACTGAAGGGAAGGACGGAGGTCAGATAGAAGACTGAAGGGGAGGACGGAGGTCAGATAGAAGACTGAAGGGAAGGACGGAGGTCAGATAGAAGACTGAAGGGGAGGACGGAGGTCAGATAGAAGACTGAAGGGAAGGATGGAGGTCAGATAGAAGACTGAAGGGAAGGATGGAGGTCAGATAGAAGACTGAAGAGAAGGACGGAGGTCAAATAGGAGACTTAAGGGGAGGACGGAGGTCAGATAGAAGACTGAAGGGGAGGACGGAGGTCAGATAGAAGACTGAAGGGAAGGACGGAGGTCAGATAGAAGACTGAAGGGGAGGACGGAGGTCAGATAGAAGACTGAAGGGAAGGACGGAGGTCAGATAGGAGAGTGAAGGGGAGGACGGAGGTCAGATAGAAGACTGAAGGGGAGGAAAGAGGTCAGATAGAAGACTGAAGAGTTCCGGTTTATATTCTATTACCAGCGAGTTTCCATTTCAGGGTAATTCTCTCCCACCAGTAAAATGTCTCGCTATTTGTTATCTCTGAGGTTTATACGGAATAAACAGACACTAGGAGCGCGCTCACGTGCAGCCAGTTATAGGTGTCAGATATGACACTCTGGATCCGTCGTTTATAAAGCCATAAAGCCGGGTTAAAGATTAGCGAATGTTCTCTTCTGTCTGGCGCAGGAACCTTGAAGACACTAATTACAGCCTCGTTGCCGTGACCTTTACTTTAATTAGTCACACCGCGGTTACAGTCCTCAGTAAAGGATGTGAGAGTCAGGAAGCGGCTTAATGAATCCGTTCCAAGGACTGCCGGCCCATCGCGGCGTGTGATGACGCATTCGTATAAAGGGGTCGGGTGGTGAACCCCCATGCCCTGAACGACCATCTGAGTGGCATCAGTGACCTGCCAGGACAACAGCAGACTCTCATTACATGACTCTGCTCCATGCAACCTCCCTCTTATGCTCCGTGGTATGTGGGTCAGGCTGAAAAATAGCCGATACAGCATGAACATGATTGGCCGTCTATAGAGCCAACATTCCAATAATTAAAAATGGCCATTGGGAGCGGTCTGGGAACTGATAATACTGGAAGAATGATTCTGTGTCGTTACAAGTCATCCAGTGGCGGAACAATCACCATGGTGACCCAGGCGGCCGCTATGGGGCCCGGGGCACAAGGGGGCCCAGCCAGGACATCCCCCAGATGCCGTGCGGGCCACCTGGGTCGCTATGGCATCGCAGGCTGCTGGCTGTCACTGGCGGCTGGGAGGAGGAACGCGCCGCTGTCCAGATCACTGACAACCTGTTCCTCCTCGCAGCCGCTGCTGAGTCAGTGACAGCCAGCTGCGGAGGAGGAGGAGGAGGCCGGGCCAGTCATCGGCAGTGAAGGAGGAGGTGGGGCCCAGCGATGGAGGAGGCAGGGCCCGGTGATTGAAGAGGCAGGGTGTCGTGACGGAGGAGGCGGGGCCCGTCAGTGACCACGGAGGAGGAGGAGGAGGCGGACATTGGTTCGGGGCTGACAGGTAAGAGGGTTTGACCAGCCCACCTGAGACCCTGCAGAGCCCACCATAGAGAGTCTATGGTGGGCTCTGCAGGGTCACTCTCAGGTGGGCTGTTTGGGTTATCAGGTGGGCATAACTAGAAATCACAGGGCCCCATACAACATTTTGCTATGGCGCCCTGTGACTTCTAGTTACTCCACTGAAGTCATCCTATGCAAGAAAAAGAAATCTCATAATCAGAATACAATTTGTCCAGCAACAACCATTAGCCACATTCACACCGAAACAAATGACTGAGGGGCGAATTTATCAAAATCTGGAGCAGATTTGCACGGCAACCAACCAGCTTCTATCTCTCATTTCAAATCTCAACTGAGCAAACTGAAGAGAGATGCTGATTGGTTGCCATGGGCAACTGCTCCAGTTTCTGACTGCTCCAGTTTTGATAAATTCCCCCGAGTGTTCCCTGAAGAGCACCAAAGCTCAACATGAAGTTTCCCATAATAGTCAATGTTGTCCATTCACAACCGAGCGCCATGCTGAGCAGCTTTTAGGCAGAATGGTGCGTTTTTGGCCCCATAGACCTCAATTCGTGTTTCCCCGAAAGTAAGACCTACCCCGAAAGTAAGACCTAGTGCTATCTTCAGGATGCACGCACGCCTATCCGCACGCACGAGCGGACAGCTGCAGCCAGGTACACATAAGACATCCCCTGAAAATAAGACCTAGTGTCTTTTTTTGTGGAAACACGGTAGGAGCTCCTGAAAATGTGCGACAAGAGCATCTTAACTCGGCTTTAACACATGTTTGCTCCTGACAACCGGTCTCCTCCTCCTGGTGGCCCCTGCAATGTGAATGAAATGGAGGGTTCAAGATTCAGGAGGGTCCAAGCTGGATGTGGAGACTTTCATCTGCCTGGTGAGGACCCACCAGAGCCTGTACCATTCCACTACAAGAACCGCGGCGAGCGGTGGAGAAGCTGGGCGTGAGGTTTTTTTCCTGGGTTGGGAACTCCGATGGCACAAGACACCACGGCATGACGCAGATAGAAACAGGAAACAGTTACAAAGAGGAAAAAAGGGGACACGCAGCAAAAAGACCAATAGTGGAAACACCACGCACTCTCAGCGTCACCTCGTATCTGGAACGTGTTTTTCGGGAGGTCCTCCCCTTCCTCAGCCTAACCCCTGGGCTACCTGACACTTACAGGGCTATTCACAAAAGGGTGAAGAGTTTGGAGAAGGCCGGAGAAGTGAACAATCTAGATCAGGGGTGCCCACAATTTTCGTGTTAAGATCTACTTTTCAAATGACGAGCTACATGCTCTGTAAGTGTAAGGTAGCCCAGGGCTTAGGCTGACGAAGGGGAGGACCTCCCGAAAAACACGTTCCAGATACGAGGTGACGCTGAGAGTGCGTGGTGTTTCCACTATTGGTCTTTTTGCTGCGTGTCCCCTTTTTTCTCTTTGGCTCCTAGTTTGTGCCACTGGAGCTCCCCAATCCTCTCCACATGGACTCATTTTGCTACATCATTTTTAGTGTGTTTCCTGGGCTACCTTTCAGATACTTTGTATCCTGTTTAGAATATGATATTATATGTCAGTTTGTTTGACCAAGGAGACACTCGAGGTCTGATAGAGTGGTCGCAGATTTGGCAGCTGAGCGCTTGGTCTTGTGATTTTTAGTTACAAGGGCGATGACCTTATGAGGTCATCGACGATCCTGATTTCCATTGGCCAAAATAAAAACACCTGAAGCTCGGGAATCAATGAAGCACGTTTTGAAAACGCCCATTTACGGGCAAAAATGTGCCCAAAAATCTTTGAAATCGCCTGAAAACGCTCCCGGTCCATTGTGATTGGGGGCTCGGGCTGTGTTCGGACGTACGCTGTGCTGTTTTGCTGCATGGTAAGGGTAATGAGGGAGACATAGTGCAGAGCATTGCGTGCCATCGGGATGTGAATGAGACACCGGTGTTTTGGAATAATGACATAAATCGCACTCTGTCCCGAGTTATAGGTAGAAAGATTTATAGGTAGTGAAGTCTTATCTGCAGCTGTGAAATATTGATAAATTTTATGGCACAAAGGTGTGAAGGAGATAAGACAAAGGAGAGAGCCGCCCTGACATGCAACCAGATAACGTGCCACCTATACAACGATTAACCCTTTACTTCATACGTATGCGCGTATGTGATGCCCATTGGGTCGCATTTGACTCCATGGGTCAGCTCTTTGGGCGGCCACACCTAATTCACCTGAGGACCATTTCCATAGAATATTCTTGGCAACTTTTCTAAGAGGAGGTCACCCGGTGGTCTCCCTCCAATTACCTGGGCTTGGTACCAGCATGCGGAATGTGATAACACATGTGCATAGCCAATTTGAACACATGCAAGAGCCAACAATGAACCTACCAGCATGTCTTTGGAGGGTGGGAGGAAACAGATAGAGGTCGCCTCATTTCCTGACTGAATGACATCCAGCATCACCTAGAGCAGCGGGTTTTTTTTTTTAGTCACTGCACCCTTTAAAAGGGTGCAAAATCTCAAGGCACCCCAGTCTAAAATGTCATAGATTTTAAGGGGGACCCCATGCAAAAACACCCAAATAAGTGTTTTTTCCCTTCACATCCAAGTACTCACTTCAAATTAAGGTCCCCCCTCACATCAGAAGACCCACTTTCACATCAGGAGCCCCCTACACATCAGTCTTCAGTCCCTCTTCACATCACAGTCCCACTACCACAACATTTTGGGGTAACCCTGTGAAGGCCAGGAGGCATGCCAATGCACCATGGCACCCCGGTTGAGAAATACTGATCTAGACCAGGGGTGGGCAACCTCAGCACTCCAGCTGTTATGCAACTACAAGTCCCATGAGGCATTGTGAGACTCTGATAGAGCGCTAGGGTTGCCTACCCCGAATCTAGACCATTCCTCCCCAGCCTGACTGCCCCTGGCCCCTCCCCTTTCATTCATTCAATTACAGTTCATTAAATCATGGAGGCTCAGCGTCACACGTGGGCTTTACCTCGGGAACGCGCTGGTGGATCCAAATGGAAGGTCTACCTCCCCAGGCAGTGATGTGGGCACCTGAAGAAGGAGCCTCCACCTCTGCAGTGAGGAAGCAAGCAGACTTGGGATCCTGTGTGTTATGTGACTGCTGGTTTAGTATTTTGGGCTGTTAGCTTTTTTTTTATTTGATACATAGGGTGATAAGCAAGAGGGGGTGGATGGATGGGTCGGGATGTTTTAAGGGAGGGGATGGAGTTCTCTGGCTGGAGGTAGCCTTTAAAAATAACCAGAAATCATATTTTTTACTTCCCCCCTTTTTTTTTATAAATTCTTTATTTTTTCAATTTTTAAAGTTTACACCGTACATAGAAGGACAGTGCAGGGAAAGGAAAAAGGTATACATGATACAATATTTGCAAGTATAAACCAACACGGTCACTTCAAAACTGTCAAACAACAGACAACTAATTGTTTAGCCATACAGGCACCTGAGGGTCGAAAAGAAAAAAAGGAGGCGGCTTTCTGGCTCGTGTGGTGGGACTGAAAATGGGTAGTCGGATGTTTATGCCGGCCGCCCAGTCAATTGGAATGTCTGATGTGATTAAAGGAGAACTATGGGGTCAGTGTTTTTCCCCATAGTTCTCCTTAGGGTAACGGGAGGACACAAACTAGCGTCCTCCCGTTACCCTAAGCTCAGTATATCGCGAGCTACAGCTCGCGGTATACTGACACGCCGCAGCCGGATCGGATCACGGCGTAGATGACGGGATCCGCCCAGCTGCGTGAGTGACAGCTGGCTCTGCCTATCTAGAGCTGTACCCGCCCCGTCCCCCGTCTGTTCCGCCAGTCAGCGCTGGCAGATCGGAACGGGGAGGGGGGAATCCAGTCCCTCCCCTGTCACAGCAGAGAGCCGTGACAGGATCGAGATTTGAGCGAACCTGGTATGTGTTCGCTCACCTCCCGATCTACTGAGCCGACCTGTGACAGTCTCATTGTCACAGGTCGGCTAGAACTATGAGGTGAGTGGAAATCACTCATCTCATAGTTCTCCTTTAACTGGACCGTGCCTTATTGGTAAGTGCTCTCTTTATCAATTTCGGAGAAAGGGTGAAGAAGATGAAGAGACAGCCGACGTGGCACCCCGCTGGTTGTATGCGAGCGGTAATATAATGGTGAGCACACGTATATACATAATACCAACTTATGTGTTGTGTTATCGGGTAAATATTTACTTCCCCCTTGACTCCAATGCAGTTTGCCGAATGTCCAAGGAAGCGATGCGAGTCCTTTCAGCAGATATTAATTAATTGCTCTGATTCTAATATGCTGGCGGCGATGGCGAAGGTTTCTGAGGATCCCAATGTTTGAAAGCCGAGGTTGTGAAATCTCGTTTTTTACAGGTATAGAAGCTGCGTTTTATTGGTGCCATTTTCTGCTTATTTATGGCCAGTGTCTGGATTACACGGAAAGTTTATTTGAGGCTCTTATCGCTTTTAAAAGGTTTTCTTTCCATTTAAATCCCATAAAATGAATCTTGTACTAGGTATGCGAAGAACAAGGCCGGGCCCTCGCTGCACCAACCTTTTCCTCAGTCCACTCCTCCGAAAAAACGGGTTCTACTGGTTTGTGAAGTTCACATCTCCGTCCGACCGTCTTCGCATTTCGCAGGCCGGGGCTGAGCATAACGCAGCCCCCGAGGCGATGGGCCGCTCCATCACATGGGAGACTGGTGGCTGCGTCTGTGGTGCCTAAGTGCACGCCCAGCAGTTATCCAGATGTTAGGTGCAGTGCCCAATGAAGACTTACCTTTTATCTGCACCGGGGCCATTTCAGAACAGAGGTGGAGGCTGGGCACAAATCCTATGAGTGGGCCTCTATCACCCCAATGATGAAAGGGGGCAAAGACTGCAGGAAACCCACAACATAGCTGAGTGCTGTCTGTGATACTTTTCAAGACTGGGGTGGAGCTTTGGGTTCAGGTTCACCGTGAATTTGACACAAACCCAACTTTTTTAGCAGATCAAACTAAATGACCAGATTTTGCCTGTTCACTTGCACATTCGGACCTCCATCTGCTGTACCTGGCAGCCATTCGTTTAGTGAGGGTATCTCTTCTCTCCCACAGTAAACAAGCCATCTGGGATCCCGGGTGACATCATTGACCAAATATGGTTTGTTGGCAATCAGCATCTGGCTGGGGATGTGTCATTTGCGATGGAAGGAGATCTCTGTGGTGCGGGGTCACCATGTTGGGGTCACCATCATGACTGACCTTGGATCTACCAATGCTGGACGATGTGACTGACATTGGATTTTAGACATGTGCGATTCGTTTCGTTCCGAATCGAAATTCGGACGAAATTTCGGAAATTTGTAGATTCGGAGCATCCGAATTTCCGAAATATAACATATCCGAAAACATACAAGAGCATACGAATCCGAAATTTCGGATCCGAAATTTCAGGTTTGGAACAAATTTCGTCCAAATCCTGTGCACTGTTAACATTTAAACGGATAAAAACAAATTAAGAAAATGATTTTAATGTCCCTTCAATAGTAAAGACGAGAGCACAGCAACCGGAAATGACAAATGTGCCAATTCTGCTACCCTACCTCAAGTTGAATTTTCGGGAATTCGTCCAAATTCCGAATCTGAATTCCCGAATCCGACACGAATTTCCGAATCAGATCCGAATACGAATCCGATTCCCGAAACGAAACACATATAGGATCCAAATTCCAAAAACAAAATAAACTAAATACGAAACTAAACGAAACACATTTTTAGCCGCTGCACATGTCTATTGGATTTACATTTTGGGACATAGTTTATCTATTTATTTTATTTACTTTAAACTTTTTTTTTCTGTGAATCAGTAACAAAAAGGTACGTTGTAAACGGTACTTATTTACCACGTAGAGGGGAGGTCCGGAAATCTGGGGGCTCCGATATTCTAAAGAGGGCTTCCAGATTATGATAAGTCCCCCCCCC
>NW_017306588.1:1163879-1166157 GCF_000935625.1 Nanorana parkeri
CAGGTATTTCTTATTCCTAGCATGAGGTTTCCTTTAAAAATCAATAACAAACCTCGATCTAGCATAAGGGTTTGGCATGGTTTTGAGGGAGACGTTACGCCTCCACAAAATTCATTCCAGACCCCTATCTAGGATAAGGCCCTGGTATGGATCTTAAGGGGGACCCTACACTGTTTTTTTCTTCTGCTGGGCATGTGGTCTGTTTTCATGAGGGGGCAATGCTTGCTGCCCATGCCTTACCTGGCCACCCAGGCTGCATGCCAGGTTAAGGGTCTGTTATGGATTTTGAGGCAAATCCAGTGTGAAGAGAAGGAACCCCTATCTCTGTGCCCAGTGCTGGAGCAAGGTCACCCAGTGCCCATGGTGAAGGTGTCAAACTGCAGCCTCCACCCTCTACACTTGTCACAGCATCACTGCTCAGCATCACACCCACCAAATGGGTTTCACGTGGATCCGGAAGTACGTAGTGGGACCTTCCTGGGATCCGTTCTCCACCTTTGCTGGTCTCATGGCGCTGATCGTAAACGGTGCTTGACCAGAGGCAAAACAGAAGGCACGACATGCATGTGATGAGCATATCTGGGAGCGAGCCTGAGATTGGGGCGGAGCAATGTGCTTTGGAACCATTGCTTCAGTGCAGCACACTAAGTGCACAGCTATTGTCCCCCCGCACATTGCTCCGCCCCAATCTCAGGCTCGCTCCCAGATATGCTCATCTCTGTGCACTTAGTGTGCTGCGCTGAAGCAAAGGTTCCAAAGCCATACACACAATACACTGTGACCATATATGAGGCTAAGAGTTCAGTGGTTCAGTGGTAAGAGTTCAGTGGTTTGATAGTGACAGCCAATAGGATATTAAATGACGGTCTTTAGCAGAAGGGACACAGAGTGGGGGGTAAGGGGGTTGTACACATGCCTCTCAGTATACTCAAATCTTGTTCCTGCTGGAGCCCAGGACTCAATGGATTTGATATCCATGAGGAGGTCATTGGCATGTGGAGGGGAGGAACAAAGAGGGGAAATGTCTGGGTGTAATTTTGTAGACTCGATGGACAGGCTGGAGAGGAAGCCAAAAATTTGTCAAATATTTTGATAGCAACAACTCAAACCGAAATCGGATGGAGAAGCAGCAAACTGTTGAGCTCACCTGTCACTCTGTTCTCTCTTCCTATCCGCATGATGCTTGTGAGCGCATGAGCACTGCATTGCACATCTGATTGGCTCCTTTTACTGCCTCTTCCTCCCCCACTCTGCTAGACAATGGACTGAAAGGGGCTGGCACCAAGTCAAAATCAATTACCTATAAGTACAGTTATTAATTTATTAGGGCTGTTACTGATTAAAATTTTCGTGTTCGATTAATCAAATTTTTTTTTTAAATCGATTAATTTTGATTAATTATAACGCACATGCAGATCCAACTACGTTGGCCTATACACATACAGCACAGCAATGAAGTAATACAATGAACTAGGATCTCACTAATCCAGCACGTTATTATTCTGAGTTGCCCTACTCAAAATGGCCGCCGCTTGAGTGGGGCAACTCAGAATAATAACATGCTGGATTAGTGAGATCCTAGTTCATTGTATTACTTCATTGCTGTGCTGTATGTGTGTAGGCCAATGCCTTGGCTGGTGCAGAACAAGTTTCTTGGGCAAACTCACCGGCGCAAGTGGCTCAGTCGGCTAACGTCACCGGAGGAGTCCGGTGACGTCATGGACATCGACGTCACCGGACTCCTCCCTCCTCCTCCTTAGCCGACGGAGCCACTTGGGGAAGGGGGGAGAAGTCCGGTGACGTCGGTGTCCGTGACGTCACCGGATCTCTGACGGAAGACCCGGAAGCCGGCGGAGAGGTGAGTACCGATCAAAAAAATTAACGATTAATCGAGGAATTAATCGTTAATTTCCGCAGCCCTATGACTTATTAATAAACGCAGTTTTGCGTTCATTTGTGTCTTTTAACAGGGGCGTCCCGAGGCTGTATGACACCCCACCGTGATGTCATCGCGCATGCTCGGCCATCTTATTGACGCTTACCGTCGGCCATCTTGGTGGTGGATGCCGACAGAGAGAGGGGACGTTCACGCGGTGGGATGAGGTATGCCGTCGGGTCCCCTCCTCTCTCCTGATACTGTCGGGCGTTCGGTCCATGACCCAGTGCCTGACTTTTCAGAGGGGGGTGACACCAAAATCACTGTCAGTCATTTTGATGTCACCCCTCCAATGGTGTCACCCGGGTGCCACCCCCCCACCCCCTCACACCCCTTGTGCAG
>NW_017306588.1:1166488-1179700 GCF_000935625.1 Nanorana parkeri
CCCCCGCCCCCCCCCCCCCCCCCCCCTTGTGATGCCACTGCCTTTTACCACAGCGGCTTAGCGTTCAGCACTTCTGCCTTACAATGCCGGGGTCCTGGGTACAAATCCCAGACAGGACACTATCTGCATCATGGAGGTTGTATGTCCTCCCTGTGCTTGCCTGGGTTTCCTCCCACACTCCAAAGACATGCTGGAAGGTTAAATGGCTCCTGTCTAAACTGGCCCTGTATGACCGTGCAATAGGGACCTTAGACTGTGAGCTCCTTGGGTGCAGGGACTGATAATGAACGATGACATCACAGATATGACTTTTCTTTGGTTTATGGAAGTATTGCCAGTGGCTGAACTGCACCCCATCCTGAAGCTCGATCTTTGTGCAATAGGCCCTCACGTCACGTACTCCTCGCACCCGGAAAGGCTGCGCCGGGGACTGGGTGACCCTTCGTACCACACGGGACTTCGCACGCACCTGGTAGACTGAAATGTCAGGGCCCACGCCGGCGAGAACCGGCCCGGTGAGGCTGCAGCCGACTCCTGTATTTAGTCGCCCGGGGCCAAGACACACTGGCGGGGCGGAATTGTTGACAAATATCACAAATGGCTCTGCGGATATTAACAGATGAAAGATCAGCGATGTAATGATTAACCGCCCGTCTCTTCCATCTCACGGATGGACCGCTCTGTCACAGGTGAGGGGCTGAGTGCTATGTACAAAGAGATCGCCCGGAGAGATAACGCTGAACTCCCGGCACTGGAAACACAAATTAATGCAACAATGTCATTTATTAAATAGTAAGCTAGTGCGAGAACCCGAGTCTGTCTTTATATTGTCTTGTGACTGGGAGCGGAAAGGGGCAGCACTGGGACACCGTCAGGTGGGCTGCAAATGTAAACGTACTGATCGTGAGCATGCTGATGGGGGGAAAGGCACAGAGGAGTGGCCACACCATTGTGCTGTCATTGTCCAATCAGCAAGCTGGAGGTGTGTCCTCATCCATGCTGCGCAGCGGTTGGAGACATGGACCTGGCTGGGTGCTGTCTGGCAGGGGTGTCTGCATGCCAACGCTGAACGAAAATATTATTACCGTGTTAGGCCAGCTGAACACTTCCAGGTATCACAGTACTCACCATGACAATGCCTTCATCTGCTTTTCTGGGGGAGGGGAGACTGAGGAAATGCATCCTCCTGCCTGCAGCAGACTGATCACTGCGGGAAGGGGAGACTGATGTAATGCATCCTCCTGCCTGCAGCAGACTGATCACTGGGGGTGAGGGGAGACTAAGGAAATGCTTCCTCCTGCCTGCAGCAGACTGATCACTGGGGGAGGGGAGACTGAGGAAATGCTTCCTCCTGCCTGCAGCAGACTGATGACATCATCTCAGTCTATGGAGTTCTAGGACGGCTTTTTAATGATAAGAGGCGGAGCTTTTCTGAACAATGATGCTGTTGCTGTATATTGTGACGTCAGGACTGTTCCCTGAGCCCCCTCATCTGGCGCACGCTGTGGATAGGATGTTGCGCTGTGATACTGCCGGCAGCCATGCGGCTCCTTCTAGAGGTTTTGCTGTTCCGTCCGGTGTGACATGGCCGCAGGCTCCAGGCCGTATCACTTTTATTGCCTCTTTGGGTGACTCAGCACAAATGAAGAGCCAGCCTGACCGACCTGCCGGCTGAATGACTGTGAGCGCGTGGGCCAAAGATGTCTGTTTATGTCACCTGACACAAAGCGCGGTGATTGACAGGCGCCGGGAGGTTATCGCAGGTCCCAGCAGTGAGAGGCTTATGTAACAGAGCTTCAGGAATGCTGCGGGGCCCAGACCAGACCTTCAACTGAACTCTGACTGTTTATAAAGATACATCGGGGTAAAAGCGCCGTCACACCACCGCGACTTTCACCGAAAGACCGTGACCCGGCCTCACCTGAATTCTGCAACGCCCAGCACTCCAACCATTCACATCATATGAAACCAAAGGAGCTTACCCTCTGGCAGTGGTGTCACAAGGGGGGTGCGGCCCGCACATGGGTGACACCATTGCAGGGGGTGACACCAAAATGACGCAGTCATTTTGGTGTCACCCCCCTATAAAAAGTCAGGCACTCGGTCATGGACCGAGAGCACGAGTGTGACAGGAGAGAGAAGGGGACCCGACGGCATACCTCATCCCGCCAGGTGAACGACCCCCCTCCTCTCTCTGGCGGCGTCCATCACCAAGATGGGTGCCGGCAGGCGTCAATCAGACGTCATCGCGCAAGGTGATGTCACGGTGGACGCCCCTACATTCTGCCCATCCCCCCAGTCACACACTAGAACACTGAGCCCGTCACATCAGTGTCTGTACAGAGGAGCTTACACTCTATTGCCCCCCCCCCACAGTCACATCAGTCTCTGTACAGAGGAGCTTACACTCTAATGCCCCCTCCCCCCACAGTCACATCAGTCTCTGTACAGAGGAGCTTACACTCTAATGCCCCCTCCCCCCACAGTCACATCAGTCTCTGTACAGAGGAGCTTACACTCTAATGCCCCCTCCCCCCACAGTCACATCAGTCTCTGTACAGAGGAGCTTACACTCTAATGCCCCCTCCCCCCACAGTCACATCAGTCTCTGTACAGAGGAGCTTACACTCTAATGCCCCCTCCCCCCACAGTCACATCAGTCTCTGTACAGAGGAGCTTACACTCTAATGCCCCCTCCCCCCACAGTCACATCAGTCTCTGTACAGAGGAGCTTACACTCTAATGCCCCCTCCCCCCACAGTCACATCAGTCTCTGTACAGAGGAGCTTACACTCTAATGCCCCCTCCCCCCACAGTCACATCAGTCTCTGTACAGAGGAGCTTACACTCTAATGCCCCCTCCCCCCACAGTCACATCAGTCTCTGTACAGAGGAGCTTACACTCTAATGCCCCCTCCCCCCACAGTCACATCAGTCTCTGTACAGAGGAGCTTACACTCTAATGCCCCCTCCCCCCACAGTCACATCAGTCTCTGTACAGAGGAGCTTACACTCTAATGCCCCCTCCCCCCACAGTCACATCAGTCTCTGTACAGAGGAGCTTACACTCTAATGCCCCCTCCCCCCACAGTCACATCAGTCTCTGTACAGAGGAGCTTACACTCTAATGCCCCCTCCCCCCACAGTCACATCAGTCTCTGTACAGAGGAGCTTACACTCTAATGCCCCCTCCCCCCACAGTCACATCAGTCTCTGTACAGAGGAGCTTACACTCTAATGCCCCCTCCCCCCACAGTCACATCAGTCTCTGTACAGAGGAGCTTACACTCTAATGCCCCCTCCCCCCACAGTCACATCAGTCTCTGTACAGAGGAGCTTACACTCTAATGCCCCCTCCCCCCACAGTCACATCAGTCTCTGTACAGAGGAGCTTACACTCTAATGCCCCCTCCCCCCACAGTCACATCAGTCTCTGTACAGAGGAGCTTACACTCTAATGTCCCCTCCCCCACAGTCACATCAGTCTCTGTACAGAAGAGCTTACACTCTAATGTCCCCTCCCGCACAGTCACACACTATTAGTATACATTTATATGGCTCTGACATATACCGCAGCGCTGTACAGAGAACACTGAGCCAGTGGGGTATGGGTATACTTTTTGGCATATATCCGCACAGGAGGAACGTTCAGATATTCACACGGTGAACGGCTCTGCAAATAATCTATAAAACATCCCCTTAATGTTTCTCAGCTCAAAGGGAAGACAATATACATCCCCATATCAATACTCTGTGATGAATGTCCTTCACATTCATGGGTGTATAATAAAATGCCCTTCATGGTTCTTAGAATCTTTTCTACAATTGTCCAATCGGTGACCGCCGTGCACAGACGTATCCCGATGGCGATATTATAAGTCACAGTTCCAGGTTTGTTTACTGTATAAAAAGGATTTTTAATAACAGCCATTTGATTCCATTCAGGACCGCTAGATCTGGGGTCTGCTTACCAGCATGGCCAGTCCGTCCCCAGCTAAGCCAGCTGGTCAGCGTATCCCTCCGCCGCAAACCTGCGCCATACACAATCACTCCCTAAGCACTGACTAGTTGTCTGGCTATCATCCTTGTACCGCATCTATTGAGCAGACAAGAACCTCTGACATTTCTGATGTTTGTTCTGGGTCAGTGACTCAGTGAGCATTGAAGCCGAGGGATCAGCATAACCAGTCAGACAAGCCGCACTTTCAGGAGGTCAGCATTGGCAGCTCTCATATCCCGGTCCTCCCAGGTAGCATTGCAGAATCCCTTTCTTATTCTGCTACACCTGTAGCCAGTGTTTGTCTGCCATCGTGTGGCCAGTGTGAGTATTGCAGGAGCCAGCCAGGAATTTCAGGTTGTGTGGCAACCTCTGCACTCCAGCTCACCATGTTGGTTAGAATCTGACCATACAATCTCCTGTAGGTCTACCAACAACTATGTTGTTGACCTACTGCTAATTACCTCCTGCTTTCCAGCTCCCTCGTCAACTCCTCCCATACTCGTCTCCGGGACTTCTCTAGATTCTCTCCCATCCTCTGGAACTCTTAACTCCAACTTGTCCGTCTATCTTCCACCTTGACTGCCTTTAGGCGATCCCTTAAGACTCTTCTCTTCAGGGAAGCCGATCCCACCTCAACCTAACCACTCAACCATCACATTCTTAAACAATTCATCCCCACACAGCTCCCTCCTCATGTATCACTTGCCCCTCCCTTTTAGATTGCAAGCTCTCGCGGGCAGGGCCCACCTTACCATCTTGTCTTGAATTGTCTTGTAATGTCTTCCTTATGCTGGGCACACACCTTACAACCATCGCAAGACTTTTGTCTTGCGATGGTTGTAAGGTAATTAAAAAAAACATAAGATCTGCCTATCTTGGACAGGCAGATCGTACTTGCGATGATCGCAAGCCGTGCACCTCTGAGGGGCGGGCTTCCAATGACCGCAATGCCGAACGGGCAGCGTGCGCTTGTGTGCGCACACCGGCCCGTCCGGCTTTTATCTTACGAACATGCTACACACCCGCCGAACATCGTACGATGCTCGGCGGGTTTTCGAACATGTTGGTAAGTTTAAAGTCGTGCGACCTTACAGTAGTAGAGATCGCACGGCTTCCACGCACCTTACCATAATCGTACGATCCCGGGATTTCCCACGATTATCGTACGATTATCGGAAGGTGTGTGGGCACCCTTATATTGTAAAGTGCTGCGCAAACTATTGGTGCTATATAAATCCTGTATAATAATAATAATAATATGTAGTGTGAGGGCAGACTGTGGGTCAGGTTAACTGTGTCCTGGGGACTGTGATTGACATGTCAGTGGACAGGTTTAGCGAAATGTTTTTTAGAGTTTAATGAAGTGTCGAAGGTTTAGAACCCCTTACTTCCTGTCCCGGTGATGGGGTGTCACCAGAACAGGAAGTGATGGGATATTTTTCAGAAGGGGGCTGAAGCAGCAACATTAGCCCACTTATGGATTAGAACTCTCTAAACAGGAGTTCAGAGACCTAGGTGCTAGGATGAAGGAAAGGACCTCCACGGTAGTTTTCTCAGAGATACTGCCGGTGCCAAGAGCCACTCCGGAGATGGTTTAGAACATTTATCAGGTGTTAATTGCTCTTGGTATCCTCAATTCCTGGTCCCAGGACACCCGTACACTTTTGTTTGTTGTCCTGAGATCACTAGAACAGGAAGTAAGGGGACATCTTTTCAATGAGGAAGACAGCTATAAAACATAAAAAATAAATCCAACCTTCTTAAGGTCTAGAAAAATTAACCATTAGTGGACATTAGACATGCTATACATGCTCAAAAAATGTACAAGGCCTGTGTAGTACACTCCGTCCTTCTGCCCCACTGCCTGCTGCATTTCCTGGCAAGGTAATTCCTGGCTGTCACAATTACACCTGTGAGTTGCTTTGTAAATACAGCAGATGTGGAAGCAGCTGCTGTCAAATCTGACACATTGTTTATCATACTTGATCAGAGGGAGATAGAGATACAAAGTAACATTGTTTATAAGCATTGATCAGAGGGGAGATAGAGAGATACAAAGTAACATTGTTTATAAACATTGATCAGAGGGGCGATAGAGAGATACAAAGTAACATTGTTTATAAACATTGATCAGAGGGAGATAGAGAGATACAAAGTAACATTGTTTATAAACATTGATCAGAGGGGAGATAGAGGTGCGCTGGGGTGCATTTGGCTCTACTGTACAGTGCGTTGGGGTGCTGTTCACAATGACTGGCACTGAACACACAGTGCACATAGAGTGAGTACTTTGCCATGCATTAACACATTTGTTTTAGTGTGCGTTGTCGCAATGCACAGGTGTGAATGAGCTCTCAATGATTTTCCTCACACACCCTTCTGTGAGGCTCCAAGTCTTCGCAGGTAATTTTCAGCGGTTCTGCCAGAAAAGCTCCCTTAAGGCGCGGATTAGTTTGCAGAGTAAAAGCCTTTCATTTACAGGAGGGGATATTCAGAGCCCAGCTTACCTAAATCATCATGACTAATCATGACCACAATTCCCAGCGGCTCTGAGGAGCCACATTATCTGTGAGTGGTAACAGCCGGCTGCGTCCAGTGACCAGTAATTACCCACCTAGGCAAATTAGCAAATGCCAGCGGCCACTAATTGCTGCGTTGCTGTGTAAATACAGCGAGGTGAGTGATGCCGATGGCCACTAGGTGGCGACATCGCAGCAGAAGTCATTACACTTACTGTTCAAGTGTATCCAAAGCCAATTCTGTCTTCATTTTAGATGGAGTGATGACTCCACCATCAGGACTTTGCTGCTGTCCATGTCTCATCTATGGACATTCAACCTCCCTAGCTGTCCTGTGCCCAGTGGCGTCACAAGGGGGGTGCGGCCCGCACCCGGGTGACACCATTGGAGGGGTGACACCAAAATGACCCGCAGTCATTTTGGTGTCACCCCCCTCTGAAAAGTCGGGGGCTCGGTCATGGACGGAACGTCCGACAGTATCAGGAGAGAGGAGGGGACCCGGCGGCATACCTTATCCCGCCGGGTGGCTGTCTCCTCCTCTCTCTGCCGGCGTCCATCAACAAGATTTATCAGAATACTGTCGCACATGCGCGGTGACGTCTCGGCGGGGTGACATTCGGACACCGCTCCGGGTGTCACCCAGCCTCGGGATGCCCCTGCCTGTGCCCATTGTCACCAGGACAGGAATCAGGGGACATCTTTGAAGCAGACCTAGTATAAAATATAAGGTAAGTGCAGCATGCTCAGTAATGTGTCTGTGTAACACTTCCAGGTATTTACCAGAAACCACAGTACTCCCCCCTGACAATGTCTTCATCTGCTTTTCTCTCCAGAAGGATGGCGCCATCTTTGTTCAGGCATCATCCAGGGTCACCATCTCCTTCCCGGACTGAGAGGCCAGCGCAGAGATGACACAATCACGGAAATCCTGGTGTCTGTACAGTTCTTGGCTGTATTCGCAAGTGTCTGACACAGATCAGCCCCTACTGCAGCCTCTCCCCTTGTGACTGGATACAAAGTTACAATGTTGCAGTCTGATCAATGGGGGAGGGGAGACTGAGGAAATGCTTCCTCCTGCTTGCAGCAGTCTGATCACTGAGGGAGGGGAGACTGAGGAAAGGCTTCCTCCTGCTTGCAGCAGTCTGATCACTGGGGGAGGGGAGACTGAGGAAAGGCTTCCTCCTGCCTGCAGCAGTCTGATCACTGAGGGAGGGGAGACTGCGGAAAGGCTTCCTCCTGCTTGCAGCAGTCTGATCACTGGGGGAGGGGAGAGGAAATGCTTCCTCCTGCTTGCAGCAGTCTGGTCAATGGCGGAGGGGAGACTGAGGAAATGCTTCCTCCTGCTTGCAGCAGTCTGATCAATGGCGGAGGGGAGACTGAGGAAATGGTTGCAACAGACTGATAATCAGGAAAGGTGAGACTGAGGAGATGCTTCCTCCTGCCTGCAGCAGACTGATCACTGGGGGAGGGAAGACTGAGGAAATGCTTCCTCCTGCCTGCACCAGACTGATCACTGGGGGAGGGGAGACTGAGGAAATGCTTCCTCCTGCCGGCACCAGACTGATCACTGGGGGAGGGGAGACTGAGGAAATGCTTCCTCCTGCCGGCACCAGACTGATCACTGGGGGAGGGGAGACTGAGGAAATGCTTCCTCCTGCCGGCACCAGACTGATCACTGGGGGAGGGGAGACTGAGGAAATGCTTTCTCCTGCCTGCAGCAGACTGATGACATCATCTCAGCCCAGGCAAAGTCACTGACTGGAGCTCACGGATCAGAGTTGGAGCTTTTCTGAGAAATGATACTTTCCTGTATATTGTGACACGTCCGGATTTTTTTCCTTTCAGCAGTTAATGACATTCCTAAGTACGTATTTGATGTGTTTGGATGGAGTTCCGGGTGCCTCTCCTGTGATGACGGCGCTCCTCCTGTATACACACACTGTGATAGGTTCTGGGGTCAGCTCTCAGAGTGAGCGCAGGGGTTTTGGGGGGAAAGGTACGGCGCCCTGCGCCCATTATCCCCTCCGCTTTGAACTTCCTCCGGGTCAATGTTCCGTGAAGGATTCCGCAGCTTTGTCTCCTCTGTCGGGTGACGGATGAGGTTTCTGCAGATGAGCTTTTGTCCTGCTGAATTAAAGGAGATGAGACATGAAAGGAGACGGGCGCCCCCGTTAACCCTTCTCTTACAAAACCAAAGAACACGACGCCGGGGCGCGCTCCTAGTGCATGAAGCGTTGTCACACCGGAGATCTTCCAAACTGTATAAAGCACAGCATTGGGAACTCACCCAGGGGGCGTAACATGTACATGAAGTTTAATTGTATGAGAACAAGTATTAGGCTGGGCACACACCTTACAACCATCGCAAGACTTTTGTCTTGCGATGTTTGTAAGGTACTTAAAAAAACGTACGATCTGCCTATCTGGCATAGGCAGATCGTACTTGCGATGATCGCAAGCCACGCAGACCTTAAGACTCAAAGATCGGATCCTGAAAGTAGGGCTTATCACAGGCTCTGGGTGATGTTTCCTGCTGTGGCCAGTGGTCGGGGTAATGTCCAGGAGCATCCATTCTGAGAGCCCGGGATCTAGATCTCGAATTGTACTTATATGTCACTCTTTAAGGGAGACATCGGGGGTCTATTAAACACCCCCATGGACCTCAACGAAGCTGATCAAGCACAGAAATGACAGCTTGGGAACCGGAAGTGATGAGAGGATTTGTCACTTCCGGTTTCTGAACTGTCATTTCTGTGCTTTATCAGGTCCATAGGTGACATTAGGGGTTCCTTCAGCAGAGGGGAGATCAGTGAGCGGGTGTTGGCTGATCTCCCTTTGCTCTCACCCCGCCAACACCTGTCATGGCCATCCTGTGCCTGCAGAAAGTGGTCCGGACCCTGGCAGCCTGCTGACATGGATGTAGTACTTATGCTCCTGGCAGCGTTAGGCATTCTTATCCGGTCAGGGCCGGACTTCCCACAAGGCCAACCGAGGCCCGGCCTCGGGGCAGCAGGGAGTAGAGGGGCAGCAGGGAGTAGAGGGGCAGCAGGGAGTTGAGGGGCAGCAGGGTTGTGTATTTCCTATCTCCCGATGTCCGGGTCATGCAGTTCCGGGCGCCGGGCGGGTAGCTGTTTTTTACATTTAGCCCGGCTTTAGGCAAGCAGAGCTAAATGCACAGATGGGAAGCAGCTGCTCGTTCTGTACAAGTGATAATAAAGTTTAAAAAAACCCTGCTGTCTGGGGGGAAATTTGGCGGGCGGGGGGGCACATTAAGGAACTTGGCCTTGGGGCAGCAGAGAGAGTAAATCCGGCCCCTGGATCCGGCGCCTCAATGTTCGTTACAGCACGCATTAACTTGTGTTGCATCAAGTCAGCCTATTCATGGAGGGACTGCCAATGCGTCTCAATGGATGAAAAAGCGAACAAGACAGGCTGATTACCATGCGTTGAAAAAACATGCATTGCAGCACCGTACATTGTGAATGAGCCCTTACTGAATGGCACATAGCTTGCCAATGCACTTCTTGTCTACATGCCAGTGATGGCCGCCGCGTGGCATTCCTCAGGGCGGGTTTCCTGATGGTGACAACAGCGGACCATGTCTGTGTAATGTGTGCTGAAACAGCCACTTGTAGTCTGTATTAGAAGCCCCTGTGACAGGGTGACAACGCAGATGCACAATTGGGAGATGGGACAGAGTGTTCTCACCCCATAACAGGAAGTGTCTGAACAAGCTTCTTAATGGCAGGATCACCGGGGATTATTCTAATGAAAGCTGCAGATTTGATTTTTGGAATGACATTTACATGTTAAAGCTTCTTTGAGATTGTAGTGAATGGGTTTACAGCTCCACTGTTTCCTGTATCACCTCCTCCAGTCTTAAAGGAGAACTATGGGGGTTAAGGCTTTTCCCCATAGTTCTCCTCAGTGTAACGGGAGGACACAAACTAGCGTCCTCCCGTCACCCTAAGCTCAGTATATAGGGAGCTACAGCTCGCGGTATACTGAGACGCCGCATCCAGAGCGGATCCCGATAATTGTGCCGGGATCCGCCCAGCAGCGTGACTGACAGCTGGCTCTGCCTATCTAGAGGCAGAGCCAGCTGTACCCGCCCCCTCCCCCGTCCGTTCCGCCAGTCAACGCTGGAGGATCGGAGCGGGGAGGGGAGAATCCAGCCCCTCCCCTGTCACGGCAGAGAGCCGTGACAGGATCGAGAGGTGAGCGAACGCCGGTATGTGTTCGCTCACCTCCCGATCTACTGAGCCGACCTGTGACAGTCTCATTGTCACAAGGGTATACACGCTTCACATTTTGGCCTGCTCTTGATGATCCAGCCAAAATTTGCGGCGTGTGTGTCGCTGTCGCCACCCTCCCACCCGGCGTCCCTCAATCGACGGATCGAAAGAGCCGGTTGGAAAATTCTTGGCTGAACGGAGCTGGCAGCCAATCGGCAACGCATGTGCTTTGGCCTTTGTTGCGGCGCTTTGCCATGTGGGCGTGTCCATGGGCCCTCTATGTTTGTTCGGTCTTCTGCTTTAAACCTTTTTAGGAATTCCCGCTCTCGGCCTTGCTGGGATGAGTTCTGTGAAGACGGTGAGGTGTTGGCTGATCAAAGCTTCGCTGTCATAACCGAATCCTCGCACAACGTCCCTTAACAAAGCGCGCGCTAGCAAAACAAGGTTTCCTGGAGCTGGCTTTCATCACATGCAATACGTCACTGTCAGAGGTATCACAGAGGTGTTGTGTTAGCAGCGGGGATAATGATGGGGGGAATGTCACCCCGGGGTCACAGCTTGCTTCTAATGAAGCGTTTGGTCTGGAGGACAACACAATGGAGAGAGAAGTTTTCTCGGAAACAAATGAGATCTCCGAGACAAAGAAACAGAATAATAAGCGGTGAGGATGAATGTGCTACAAAATGATACAATGGAGCAATTAGTGCTTGCTGGGCTGACCAAGGAGCCGGAAGTCTGCCCTATTAAATGGGAAGGTCAGTGGACCATATTTCCACATCGAAGTATTGGCCATAGTAGATGTACTGAAATAGGCCGCCATGTCAATCCTCTATAGGGACTTGGAGGCCTGCACTTGGTTCTCTTCCCGGAGGATACAGCCTTCAATTTAACAAAAGGGTCAGTCCACACAAAAGGGATTATTTAATCAAAGTGACCCCTGTGCCTCCAGCATCTCCAGTGACCCCTGTGCCTCCAGCATCTACAGTGACCCCTGTGTCTCCAGCATCTCCAGTGATCCCTATGCCTCCAGCATCTCCAGTGACCCCTGTGCCTCCAGCATCTCCAGTGACCCCTGTGCCTCCAGCATCTCCAGTGACCCATGTGCCTCCAGCATCTCCAAGTGACCCATGTGCCTGCAGCATCTCCAGTGACCCCTGTGTCTCCAGCATCTCCAGTGATCCCTGTGCCTCCAGCATCTCCAGTGATCCCTGTGCCTCCAGCATCTCCAGTGATCCCTGTGCCTCCAGCATCTCCAGTGACCCCTGTGTCTCCAGAGATTCCTGTTTTTCTTGGGGCGCCAGCATTACCAGTCACCCCAGTGCTCCTGTGCCTTCAGTGTCTCTGTGACCCTCGTGTCTCCAGGGGCCCCAGTGCTTCTTTGTCTCCAGTGATTTCTGTGTTTTCAGTGACCCCAGAACATCCTGCGTCATCCTGTAAATCCTGTGTCTCCACTCAGACTCAGCTAAGGTCCTTTATCTCCTGGAATCCCTCCCCCCCCATGGATATTTGATGATGTCACTACTGTTCTCCTTGCTGGAGGCTCTGAGGAAGGAAAACCCTACCGGGAACTCAGCACAGGGATGGAGGGAGCCCCTCATAATGGGCACAGCGGGTGTACAGACCCGGGAACTCAGCACAGGGATGGTGGGAACTCCTCATAATGGGCACAGCGGGTGTACAGACCCGGGAACTCAGCACAGGGATGGTGGGAGCTCCTCATAATGGGCACAGCGGGTGTACAGACCCGGGAACCCAGCACAGGGATGGGGGACCCCTCATAATGGGCACAGCAGGTGTACAGACCCGGGAACTCAGCACAGGGGCGGTGGGGACCCCTCATAATGGGCACAGCAGGTGTACAGACCCGGGGACCCCTCATAATGGGCACAGCAGGTGTACAGACCCGGGAACTCAGCACAGGGGTGGTGGGGACCCCTCACAATGGGTACAGTACGTGTGCACACCTGCAGAGATACCACCAACACAGTCCCTGGGAGATAGAAGAGACCATGATGCTCCCACCCCCCTTCATCACTGCGGTCCCCTGGAGTTCCTGTGGCCTAAAATAGCTTCAGAATGGAGAGTGGGGGGAGATCGGGAAGATCAGTGGCTGGAAGTGCTTTTGTCCACACTGAACAAATTTAACCAAATGTTACTAAGCATTAAGAAGCCCCCTGGGCATCAGGTAAAAGTCGGGATTTCCATGACACAACAAACAGCGGGAGGGAACCTGTCCAAAGTGAAGGGAAATCCCCTTTGGCACAGTTATCAGCAGAAGTGGTGTCCCCATTGGAAGATTTCCTCCATCTCTATTGCCAGTAAAATCAATCACATGTTAGATTTCCCCTCATTTCCTGTCCTGATGGTGAAAACCCCCAAGTGAGGACACGGACAGCATGGTTAGCTGTGTGTACACCATACAGAAAACTAAACTGAGAGCAAAGCTTACCAAGACATC
>NW_017306588.1:1179728-1192299 GCF_000935625.1 Nanorana parkeri
GTACAACGCCGACTAGAATGCAGTGACACTGACTGGCATCTGTGCCCCCCATCTCCCCGCTGTGCCCAGGGCAGGAAGCCGCCTCTGGCCTCACACAGACAGGAGATGAGGATCTCGCGCACCTGCCTCTTCTCCCTGGATGGAGACGGCGTGATTAATACCCCAATCAGAGGCTGCATCCTGATTTCCTGCTGACTATCCGCAGTTATTTGCAGGATTGATATCCCCCCACCCCCCGGCAGCCACAACGGGACCACTTCATACGAGTGCCCGGCTGCTTTGTTATCCGGATCCATAAAGTGCCATCTAACAGAGCTGTGGGCAGAGTTGCCGCCGAAGAAAATGATGATTTTAGCTACAAATGAATTATCCGGAAGAATAATACTGCTCAGATATCGCAACATTTACCACCAAAACACTTTCCAGCGCTCGCTGTCCCAAATTCAAAGGAGATTTTTGTCAGGATCCAAACATATTTCCGCATTGTTAAAGCGATTTAAAAATGATTATGGGTTGTGGAAGGTGAAGGATATTATAAAGGGCCAGAAGGTCAGTTCAGAGGCATTATCAGGTGTTTCTTTTCTTCTAATGAAGGTGGACTGTTTTAACCCTAAGGGCCGGTGCACACTCAAGGTGCCCATACACTTTACTTTGTCTTGCGAGGGTTGTAAAGTACTTAAAAAAACGTACGATCTGCCCATCTTGGACAGCAGATCGTAATTGCGATCATCGCAGTCAGCGAT
Organism: Nanorana parkeri; assembly: GCF_000935625.1. NCBI lineage: Eukaryota > Metazoa > Chordata > Amphibia > Anura > Dicroglossidae > Nanorana > Nanorana parkeri. Next base: position 1,180,472 of record NW_017306588.1, read on the forward strand.
GACTGCAATGAAGGGCGGGCTTGCGATGACTGCAATGAGGGGTGGGCTTGCGATGACTGCAAACGTGCATTGTGCGCATGCGCACACCGGCCCGTTCGGCAATTGTGGAACAAGCAGGCCACTAACTCGCCGAGAATCGTACGATTCCCGGCGGGTATTCCAGCCTGCGTGTTCGATGGAAGACGTGCAACCGTACAGTAGAAACGGTCGCACGCCTTCCATACACTGCACGATTCTCGTACGATCGCGGGATTTCCCGCGATTCTCGTAAGAGAATCGTGCAGTGTATGGGCACCTTTAGGCAACACCTGACCCCGAGGCAATCGTGCACGATAGCGTGCGGATTGCTGCCCGGCCGCGGAGTCGCCCCACCACGGACGGTCGCGATGTGGGTGCCATTATTTTCTAATGGCACCCCGGTCGTGACGGTCGCACGGTTTCCCGCCGCGATTCTGCCCGTGCATCCGAACACAATCGCGGCTAAAACAGCAGTGTATGGCAAAAAAATGGTACATGTAACTTTTTTTTCTGCGATTGCTGCGCAGATGTCGGCAATCGCTGTAAGCATTGTCCTGGATCGCTCAGGTCTGTACTGGGCCTAAAACATGTTGGGGAGATTCACCCTGTGACCAGTGGCGTCACAAGGGGGGTGCGGCCCGCACCCGGGTGACACCATTGGAGGGGTGACACCAAAATGACTTACAGTCATTTTGGTGTCACTCCCCTCTGAAAAGTCGAGCGCTCGGTCATGGACCACACGCCCGACAGTATAAGGAGAGAGGAGAGGACCCGGCGGCATACCTCATCCCGCCGGGTGACTGTCCCCTCCTCTCTCTGCCGGCGTCCATCACCAAGATGGCCACCGGCAGGTACCCAAATACTGCCGCGCGTGCGCGATGACATCATCGCGCACACGCGTGGTGACGTCACGCGCATGCGCAGTGACGTCTCGGCGGGGTGACACTCGGACACCGCTTCGGGTGTCACCCAGCCTCGGGACGCGGCGCCCCTGCCTGTGACTAAAGATGAGCTCAGGTTCAGACTGAACCCAGTCCAAACCTGAGCTCCTCTGAACCCTGAACAGATAAGGAAGCTCCCTCCATGATGCCCAATCAGCTGCGCATAGGGAATTTTCTGACTGCAGCTAGACATATGCAAAGTGGCGGGGTGCAGTGATGTCATTGACCTGATATGGCTACATGGCCATTTAATGTAAATGACATCAGCCCGAGCATCTCTCCCCTTTGTTAATGATCAGCTGCAGGGTGGGGAATGCCCCAACTCACAGCTGATCGGGGGGGAAGCTCATGTACCTCCCATGTTTGGACCAAAACCTGTTCCGAACCTGAGCTCATCCCTTCCTGTGACAGAATATTCAAAGTTGTCATTGGGACAGGACTAAAGAGCAACTCTTTCAATGGATACAATAGTTCTGATGACAACTAAGGCCCCGTTCACGCCAGGGCGATTCGTTCGCGGGGATTTGTCCGCGCTGAACCGCCGGCATGAACAATCCTATGGGGACCGTTCATGCAACCACGTGGCGCAGCGCGATCCGAACCACCTGCCGCCCAAAATACTCCCTGAGCTACTTTTTTCGTCCTCCATATAGATTTCAATGGAAACGCGCTGATCGGCAGGTTTTTGGGGCTTTTTTAATTGCGTTTCAGCGCTGAAACGTGATTAAAAACACCCAAAAATGGCCCTTTAAAAAAATCATGCGTAAACCGCACTGAAACACTTCCTCTCTGGTATGAATGGGGCCTAAGCGGGGATTTCTTCTCACTATCGAGAGGAAAGGAAATACATTTCCCTAATGAGACCCACATACCAAAGAAGTCTGACATTTCCTACTGGATCCAAATCTAAAACTTTGACATTTTCACCTTCTCCATTGACTCCAATGTGCTTAAATATTGCAGGAACCTCACGATTTTCGGATGATTGCCCCGAGTCACCAACAAAGTACATTTTTTACATGAGATAATAAATGAGACCTTGTGTGACCAGAGCCAATTGGAAGGGAGGTCGTCACTTCTCTTGATGTAGTTCCTACAAGATAAGTGTCTGTGTTGTCCAGGTCATCCAATCAACTTCCAGTTCTCATTTTCTAACTGCAGGTCAGCCAATGAAAGGGGGGATCTGACTGCTTCCAATGACGGGGTTTCTATCAGGTTCTGGAAACAAGGGCCAAAGTTTTTACCAACTAATTGACACGGAGACATCATAACCGCTTTGCTGTCATTTCACAGCCCCCCAGGCCCAGCCGATGGGATCCGGATTGTTCCTGACCGGCCGCTTGTGGGGGTCCCAGCTGGTGAAATATAAATGAGAGGAAAGTCTCATGGCCCATGGAACTTCCGCGGAAAGCAGAAGATTCAGCCAAGCGGCTCCTTGAGCTACTCGTTATCATTTCAAACAAAAGAATATTTTTCTTGTGTTTTATCTTGTAATTAGAGGGGAAGAGCCTGACCGCATGATGGTTCTATTATGTTCAGATTTGCTGACTCAGGATACGAGCCCCCCAGGGTACCGTCACCGTTTTTCTTTGTTTAAAGAGAAACTTCAGAAAAACAGCCAAATGACAAAAAATTCAGATGTAGGAAATGCTAACGTGTCAAAAGATGTGTAAGATGATCCACACGCTAACCTGCATTGTGTTAAAGGAGAACTATGAGGGGGGGGGGCTTTTCACTCACCTCATAGTTCTAGCCAACCTGTGACAATGAGACTGTCACAGGTCGGCTCAGTAGATCGGGAGGTGAGCGAACACATACCGGCGTTCGCTCACCTCTCGATCCTGTCACGGCTCTCTGCCGTGAGAGGGGCTGGATCCCCCCGCTCCCATCCGCCAGCGCTGACTGGCGGAACGGACGGGGGAGGGGGCGGGTACAGCTGGCTCTGCCTCTAGATAGGCAGAGCCAGCTGCCACTCACGCAGCTGGGCGGATCCAGACATAATTGTCGGGATCCGCCTCAGCTGCGCCGTCTCAGTATATAGGGAGATGTAGCTTGTAGCTCGCGGTATACTGAGCTTAGGGTGACGGGAGGACGCTAGTTTGTGTCCTCCCGTTACCCTAAGGAAAACTATGGGGAAAAGCCCTGACCCCATAGTTCTCCTTTAAGAAAGGTCATTGATATTGAATGTGCTGGCAATGCACCACAAGGTGCAAAAATAATGCACATGACCTATTTTTTGCAGCACATACACCACAATGCATGGAATCTGCAGTGCAATGTAAAAACACACACCATTGCAGTGCTATATTTGACACACATGCCCAGTGCACCACAACACAACACAGTCCGTCACAATGCACAGATGTGAACCATGAGGAGCAGGGGCATGCTTAGGCATTGATAAACCAAACAGTAAGTCACCAGCTAGCTACACTTGGTGATGTAACTGTACATATGGAATAAACAGAACTTTGCTTGGAGAACCTTCGGCGTGCTGGTGACTTACGGTTTTGTTTATCTGATCCAGCGGCGCCCAATGCACTGAAGTGTCTTTTGCCTAAACAAATATGTTGCTGAGAAGTGTCATCGTCAGACAGTTGGCAGGTCCGGGGCGTCATATGCTGTACAGAACTTTATATACACATCAGCAGAAAATAATTCCCATTCGGTAGAAGCAATCTGTGTTCATTCCACTTCACACTCCGGATATGTAGCACAGAATTATCCATTTTCATCCCCTTTTGGGGAGCTGCTGGGAGAATTCAAGGAATGGATGGACGTCTTCGTCCATTAATCAGGCCGTTTACTGTATAAATCACGGCAGCTGGTAGACGCAGGCAAAGGCTCAGGGGAGAAGAGACAGTGATGGCTTCCCAGGAGCTTTTCCCTGACAAGATAGTACATACGGTGACAATCTATGTTAATGTATTTAGATAAAGTAGATGCAAACCAGAACTGGATGACATAGTTTGCTGAAGCACAGCGTATCATTGACAATTCTCTCCATGCAGGAAATGTGGCTGAGCACTCCTTGTATCAGTTTTATTGGAGACACCCTCAGAGTAGACGGCGACCATGCACATGTATTGAAGCTCATTGACACTCATTGACCATAATACTGGGTTGACGAGTCACGATTTGAAACATTTGGCTGTAGCAGGAAGCAGTTTGTTTGCTGAGGGGATGGAGAGAGGTAACATAAGGAGTGTCTGTAGGCAGCAGTGAAGCATAAAAAACAATAGAAAGCCTCAAGAGCACTCGGATGGAGGGGGACAGGTAGGGTAGCTAGTAGTGTGCGGCTCCTAGTTAGCAGGTAGTGGTATCCTGCGGGATCATTGTAACAAAGAGGTAACACACAAGAGCGCCACAGCCTAGCGCAATAATTGGGGGTTATGAGCAGGGGCGTAACTAGAAATCACAGGGCCCCATAGCAAAATTTTGTATGGGGTCCCGTGATTTCTAGTTATACCCCTTGCAGAGCCCACACGAGATCCCACCTGAGGGTGAACTTGCAGAGCCCACCATAGACTCTCTATGGTGGGCTATGCAGGGTCTCAGGTGGGCTGGTCGCACTCCTTACCTGTCCGCCTCCTCCACGGTCGCTGATGGGCCCCGCTTCCTCCTCCGTCGCTGGGCCTGCCTCTTTCATCACCGGGCCCCGCCTCCTCCCCTGCTGCCGCCCACGGGCCCCGCCTCCTCCTCCACTGCCTCTAGATAGGCAGAGCCAGCTGTCAGTCACGCAGCTGGGCGGATCCCGGCATAATTGTCGGGATCCGCTTCAGCTGCGGCGTCTCAGTATACCGCGAGCTGTAGCTCCCTATATACTGAGCCTAGGGTAACGGGAGGACGCTAGTTTGTGTCCTCCCGTCACCCTAAGGAGAACTATGGGGAAAAGTTCTCCTTTAATAGTGAAGACTAGAGCGCAGCAACCAGAGATGTCAACTGTGCCAATTCTGCTACGGACGTGCGTACGAACATTCGTCCATTTGCGCAAAACCCCAAATTTGCGCAAAACCCCAATTTCCGAATCTGAAACCCAAACCGAAAAACATACAGGACCCGATTTCGGAAATACTAAATATACGAGACGAAACGATTTTTTTGCGGCTGCACATGTCTATTGGTTAACATTTAGGTTGTTTTTTGTACATTAAGCCACATTAAGCTCCCCAAAAAACAAACTTAATGTCACTCATTTGCCTTGGTGGGAAACCAAAATCCATGAAACTTCCAGGATAGGTTTGGGAAGCTGAGCACTTGGGTTGTGCAAAGTTTCAAGGCAATTGATTGAGGTTTAGGCATATTATGGTACATTAGGCCACATTAAGATGCCCTCCTTACCATCTTGTCTTGAATTGTACTGTAACTGTAATGTCTTCCTTATATTGTAAAGTGCTGCGCACACTGTTGGCGCTATATAAATCCTGTATAATAATAATAATAATAATTAAGCCATTTTCTCATTAAATGTTTTAGGATGTCCCATGCTTTGGTCCTCCTCCGAAGAGGAAGGGCCTCGAATTCCTGAACCCCCTCCCCCCCCCCCCCCTCCTGGGGCGCAAGGCTTGTAGTCTCCATCAGAAGCCCGTGTGACAAGTTGACAACCCGGAAGTACAATTGGGAGACAGGGACAGAGCGTTGTCACCCTATACCAGAAGGTGCCTGAACAAACATCTTCATGGCGGGATACTAGGGATTGTTTTATTAAAAACTGCAAATGTAACATGCTAAAGCTCATGTAAGGGGTTTTTTTTTTTTTTTTTAGTGATTGGGTTTGTCTCTCTGTTTTCATGAACAGCAACACATAGGATCTCTGTGACTGTTCAGTAACACATTGCTGCAGCACTGTCAATTTTTCCTGCATTTTACTCTATGAAACCTTTTTTGTGTTCAAGCCGTGCAATGGTTTCCTGCAGCATGTGCGCAGTGAAAGGATGTGCGGAACGCTACGTTTGCAGTGGTGATCCTTAATCTGTCGCAAGGAATGTGTTTGTAGATGGAAAGATCCGATAAAGATCCATCTGCCGGTGGCTGGATTGTATCCGTCGGTGTATTCGGCTCCTGTGAGAAGATGAGGGGGATGTTCCACAGGAGGCCACTAGGGGGCGCTGATATTATACTTCATATGTTACATATGTTTCTTTTCTTGTACACAGGACTCCAATGTTTGTCACACTGGACAGGAAATGGTGAGAATGTTACTTATTCCCAATAGTAGGTGTATTTGTATTATCCATAGAACATTAAAGTAGATGTAAAGCATAACTGGGTGACATTCAGCTCTTTGCACCGTGTAGAAACCATTGCCATGTTTTTCATAAGTAACTTGTTTTTTCCCATTTTATATCCCTTTTCCCATCTCAGTGATGTTGATTTCCTCCAGCCTCTTTCAGGCCATTTCCTGTTTGCATGAACTCGTTCCAGCGCCGGCTGCTCATCATTCCTCTGGGGCGGCTTCCTGATGGTGACAACGATGGACCGTGGCTGTTTAATGCGTGCCGACATGGCCATTTGTAGCCTTTACCAGGGGTGCCCGTCACAGTATGACGACACAGGAGAACAAATATAAACAGTTGTCACCCTATAACAGGAAGCACCTGAACAAAGACCTCCATGGCAGGATCACCGTGGATTATTTCAATGAAAGCTGCAGATTTAAAAATATTACATACTAGGGATACATCGATACTCGCCCAAATGCTCCGATACCTTTCCCGATACTGGAACTTCCGGTCAGAGGAAGATTTCCTCTGACCAGCAGTGCCGCGAGGGAACATTGAGCCGGGAAGCTGGCTCCATGCTGTTTGACCGGCTCCATTCTGATTGGCCGGGAAGCTGGATTCCCAGCCAATCAGTGTCGAGCCGGGCAAACAAATCTGACAATATGGTGACCCGACCCCCACCCTGCGGACAAATCATTCCCCTCACATAGAACCTTAGCAGCAGTCATTACCGTACCAGTCCCTCGGCCAGATGGGCAGACACCGCTCTCCAAGCTCTCCGGGATCTGCCCACGTCTCCTGTGTGCACAGCGCCCGCGTGATCGGCCCTCAGCCTGCTACTGCTCATGCGCAGACTGCCCAGCGCTCTCATTCACAAATTCCGTGCATGCGCAGTAGCTGGCTGAGGGCCGATCACGCGGGCGCTGTGCACACAGGAGACGTGGGCAGATCCCGGAGAGCTTGGAGAGCGGTGTCTGCCCATCTGGCCGAGGGACTGGTACGTTAATGACTGATGCTAAGGATCTTTGTGAGGGGAATTATTTGCCCGCAGGGTGGGGGTCGGGTCACCATATTGTCAGATTTGTTTGCCCGGCTTGACACTGATTGGCTAGGAATCCAGCTTCCCGGCCAATCAGCATGGAGCCGGCCAAACAGCATGGAGCCAGCTTCCCAGCTCAATGTTCCCTCGCGGCACTGACGGTCAGAGGAAATATTCCTCCGACTGGAAGTTCCAGTATCGGGAAAGGTATTGGACCATTTGGGCGAATACGAGTACTCGCCCAAACACCCGGTATCGGCACCAATACCGATACTAGTATCGGTATCGGTGCATCCCTAACTACGATTGTTTAATGTGCAGAAAAAATAAGATGGAGCTTCTTGTAAATCTTCCTTCCAGCTATGTGCTAATCTCACTGCTGCCACTAGATGGCAACGAGGAGCATAGGACTTTCCTTTGCTCCTCAGCACCATCTAGTGGCAGTGGTGTTGTGTGAAAGACATTCGCAGAGCTATACGCTAAGCGAAAGATTTATAAATCAGCCCCAATATATACAAAAAACCCTAAGGCCCTTGTTGGCTATTGAAGGAAACGGTATGTCAACGTCTTATAATAATCCATATGTATAAAAAAAAAAAAAATCATATATCAGCACAGTATAAAATTATCTTTTTATTTCAGTTAAAGATTGAAATGTAATCTGCTTATATTTTGCCTTCTCTGATTCCTCCCCTCCCCCTTCATCAACATGCAAATAAAACCTATTTTCATTGCATACCTTATTTTAGACGCAGTGATGTAAATCACCGGGTCCCTGTGCTAATGCAGGCAGATGAAGGCTGGTGGGAGGAGCCAGCAGGGTGTTGTATATAGCTTCCTCAGTGCTGCTCTCAAGAGCCCTGATGCAAGCAGTGGGCAGGCTCATTGGAGGATTTATGCAAATATCAAAATGCCTTGATGGGTGGGTGTTAGTCTGGAGGGGGTGGGCCTTCCTTGGTAAGATGCATTTGCATGTAGACCGCCCACATGTGATGCTGAATCCCCATGATTGAAAGAACTGAAATCCAATGAATGAAAGGGGTGGGGCCAGGGAACGTCAAGCCGGGGAGGAAAGTGCTAAATGGTGCTGGATATCCTCCAGCTAGGAATCAAGGCGGGCTCTTTCTGACTTGCTGCAGCTATTAAGCTCACAGTGTGCACTGCAATCAGAATAAGCAATTTCAATCCATCAGACCTGCTGCCATCCACTCCCAATGCCATGACGATGGGACTGTGCGCCAATGAAGGTAATGTAACAGTATACGACATTAAGCCGCATTCACATTACCGCAAAGCAAAGATGTGAATTCCAATCATAAGAAGCAAATCTAAAAAAAACAAAACATTTAAAAAGGCGAAAGTATCACTTTTAGATTGAAATAATGTTCCCGTATTTGCTCCGCCTACTAGATTGTAAGCTCTTACGAGCAGGGCCCCCCTAAGGCAGTTTCGAAACATTGAGCAGCTCTACCCTCTAGTCTCCAATGCCGCTGCTTGAACCTCGGTGCTTGGTAAAGCTTCCGCCGGAGCCTTCACTGAGCAATAGGTTAAAAAACGGCACTCGCAAGCAGGGGAGTGCCGATGCCGGGTGTCACCACGCAGTGACGTCATCGCGCATGCACGTGACGTCACCACGCGTAATGATGTCAGCGCGCATGCTCGGTCATCTTGATAGTGGACGCCGGCAGAGAGAGAGAGGAGGGGACGTTCACCCGGCGGCATACCTCATCCCGTCGGGTGAACGTCCCCTCCTCTCTCTCCTGCAGCTGTCGGGCTCTCGGTCCATGACTGAGCGCCTGACTTCTCAGAGGGGGTGACACCAAAATGGCTGTCAGTCATTTTAGTGTCACCCCTCCAATGGTGTCACTTGGGTGCAGGCCGCACCCCCTGAACCCCGATTGTGACGCCACTGCCTACAGACCTGCTGTGCCCATCATGAGGGGTGACACCAAAATGACTGTCAGTCGTTTTGGTGTCACCCCTCCAATGGTGTCACCCAGGTGCGGGCCGCACCCCGCTTGTGACGCCAAGAGGATCCGTCCATCCGGTATTTTATTTGTAAAAAGGCATAACAGCAGCAAACACAAATGCTTACATGTTTCAGCCCCCAAACTGGGCCTTAGTCATAGAAAGACAATTTTTTAACCTATTGCCGGGCCCCCCTAACCCTACTGTACTGAAATTGTATTGCAACTCTACCCTCTCCTTCCATTTTGTACAGCGCTGCGCAAACTGTTGGCGCCATATAAATCCTGAATAATAATAATGTTGTTTATTTATTTGTTTCCATTTTTTCCTCTTGTTGTTACAATGTCTCCGTCCCGGAGATGAAGATTTGCGATTCGGTGCTCCTGGCTGGACTCTGGCGGCAGTGAAGGGGTTAAGCCCGTATTTCTCTTCACCATCCTGAATCGTTTTACGGCCCGGCGGCGGGGCGGCGAGCGCGGAGGTGATACATGTCCCCCGGCGTGATTGCAGTCGCTATAATTCCAGGTAGCGCATTAAGAGCTCACACTTTAAATGCTGCATGATGATGTTTTATGGCGCGCCGCGAAGATTTGCCTTTCCTGCCGGGGCGGCATTAATGATCTGCAGTCCCCGCTGACGGTCTTCATGGCGGCAATTTACATATTTATATATCTAACTGGGTAAATTCTGGCGCAGGGTTTCGTGCCAGAAAAATCAATTTGAGGACAGGAATGTGGTGTACACAGAGCACGGCGTAAGGTGGCTGCCAACGCGGAATGAAAGGCGCTCTCTGCGCTTGTAACACAAGCCGAAATCCAAACCTGCCGCCGTAGCTCCTCCCACGGGTCATTCCCGTAATTTGGGCCGCCGGCGTCACGCCGTCCTTCGTAGATGAGCTCCAGGTGGGTATAAAATAAAATCTATATATTAGTCTATTGAAATAAAAAACATTATTATGCAGCTACGTGCCCGAATCTGTCTTCATAATCTGTAATCAACTGCACAGACTGGGAGAGGGGAGGGGATGCACTAGAAGGCTATTCAGACTGTGCTGCAGTGCACATGTGCTGACAAGGGAGCATTCTGATAGTAGGAGCAGGCATAGTGAGCATAGAGATGACCTTTGCTTCTTCGCTGTCCAATCATTAGTCTGGGGTGTGTGCCTGACCAAGATGTGCTGCTCAAGAACCTGTCTCTGCTGTCTGGCAGGACTGCCAGGATTAATCTGGCTACACAAAATTACAGTGGCCGGTATACAATCTTCATATATTTATTTCCTCTTCATATTTAACCGCTTCTCTGGAGCTTTAAAGAGAAGTACATGTAAACATTTAAAATACATCTGCAAGTCCACTAAAAACAGCAATATAATTCACTGAACTTCCTGTAGAAAAGATTACTTCCTGTCTAGGGTGACACCGCTCATTCATTGTACTGTATCTATGGAGAAGCTGCATTGTCACCCTAGGACAGAACTACATACCCTGTTTCCCCGAAAATAAGACCTAGTTGTGACCATTCCCAAGGCTGGTGGTGGCATAAGGGGGAACTTGAAGAGCCGCGGGAGAGAATCAGCGGTGCCAACGAAGCCGGCGCTAGAGGAAGCGAGGCGGCACCGGAGGGAGCAGAGCCGCATAAGCTGATGCTTCCTCTATAGCGCCGGCTCCTGTCACAGGCGGAGTGATACCAAATGCGCTCCGCCTGGGAGGAATCCATAGTGAAAGCGCGCTACTCTCATTCTGGTTACCAATTTGCTCTTGGAATGGTACGGCACCCCTGATCGCCCTGATCACCCTATTGTTAACTTTGCCATTTTGGATTGTTTATTTTGGATTTGCATTAACTTTGGATTGTTGTACATTAAAAAATAAAATAAAATAAGACCTAGTCTGTTTTTTTGAGCCAAAAAAAATATAAGACAGTGTCTTATTTTCAGAGGAAACACGGTACTACTATGCAATGAAAATGGAAAGGTTTTATTTAAAAATATTATTGTCATGATAATTAGGGGGGGAGGGGAGGACCAGGAGAGACAAAATATAAGAAGATGAAACTTTCACAATCTTTAACTGACCAAAAAGGGAGAAATAAAAGAATAAGTAAAATTTTAATTGGTTCCCTTTGTTATCTGACATCATAGAAGTACAAAGTGTTACAATGTAGCTGGCAGTGTAATAGCCATTCATTCCTCATAAGATAACATGGAATCGTCCTCTTAGTTTTGGAGCTCGGTGACCTCCTCACATGACACATTCCCCGGGTCGGGGGGACCGTCCTTTAGAAGGGACGGTGACTGCGGATCTTCGCTGGCGCATTTTGGAAGGTTAAAACGGCAATTCGGTGAAGTGATTTCAGATTTTGTAATTATTGTTCCGCATATTCAGCAGCTTCGGCGGGGAAACTTCCGTCATTTCTATGTAAAGTGAGAAGGAAGAGGGCGGCCGGTGCTGCATGCTGCAATATCAATGAGAGCAATAAGGACAACCATCGCCGTGAATTAAATCTGACAGTGAAAATTGCTCTGAAGCTAAGAATTAGAATTTTCCAGATTAATGATGAGGACACCTTTATATTCTGCACATTGTCTGCTCAGTAATATTAGAGAAACTTTAAGAAAATCTGCCACTTTGCTCATTCTGT
>NW_017306588.1:1192311-1195580 GCF_000935625.1 Nanorana parkeri
TTTGAATTATTGGGGGGCTTTTGACCTTCTCTCCTTCCTCCCAGGGTATAGTATTCGGGCCTGAATGTCCAACCATCAGGCCCAAACAGTGTTCACTGAAGGTAAGAAGAAGTTCATTAACTCTTTTTGAGACATGGATCTTACACAGGGATTAGGTGTAATCTTTCCCAGGTGAACACAGTGGCAAAAGAGCACAAGGAAGGTGCAGAATATGGCCAAGAGTGTGCACAACCCTCTTCAAATGCCTAATTCAGGTGTCTCCAGAGAAGGTTTGAATAATCCTACAAAATATACTGTATTCAATTGTGCTCTTCCAACCTAGTGATAACAGTTTGGTGAAGGCTCTTTTCTGTTCCCCCATGACTGTCCCCTATGTACAAAGCCAGCACCATAAAGACATGGTGTGACCGGTTTGGTGGAGGAACTCGAGTGTCCTGCACAGAGCCCTGACCTCTACCTACTGAACACCTTTGGGATGAATTGGAATGTCAACTTTGAGCCAGGTCTTCCCATCCAACATCAGTACCTGACCTCACAAATGGGCACAAATTGGACTCTTCTGACCTTGTGGTAAGTTTGGTGAAGACCCTTTTCTGTTCCACCATGACTGTCCCCTGTGTACAAAGCCAGCTCCATAAAGACATGGTGTGGTGTGGAGGACATTGAGTATTCTGCACAAAGCTCTGACCTCAACCCTACTGAACAGCTTTAGGGATGAACTGGAGCCCGAAATTTGAGCCAGGACTTCTCAATTAACACCTCACAAATGGGCACACATTCCCACAGACACCCTCCAAAATCTTGTGGCCATCACACCAACTCTATATGACCAAAAGTATACGAACACCCCTTCAAATGATGATGAGTTCAGGTTTTTCCAGTGAAAGGTTCTGTTAATACTACAGCATACAAAGACATTTTAGACAATTGTTGAGCCCTGACCTCAACTCTACTGAACACCTTTGGGATGGATTGGAATGTCAATGATGATCTAGATCAGGGGTAGCCAAACTCCGGCCCTCCAGCTGTGGTGAAACTACAAATCCCATGATGCATCTCTCTCCGGGAGTCATGTCTGTGGCTGTGAGAATCTTGCAATATCTCATGGGATTTGAGGTTCCACCACAGCTGGAGGGCCGGAGTTTGGCTACCCCTGATCTAGATCTTCCTATCCAACATCAGTACCTGACCTCGCAAATGTTCTTTTGGGCAAAAGGCAACAAATCCCCCCATACATACTTCTACATCTTGCAGAAAGCCTTCCCAGAAGAGCAGAGCCACTTACATCTGTAAATAAGGGCAGACTCTATATTAATGGTTCATATAGGTGTAATGGTGTAAGTTAAAGATGGCTCCCGCGCATGCGCGTGGGCCTATGCTTCGTGTTGCTGGGAAACATGCTCTAGCGCGCAAGAGGAAGTACGCGCAAAGACGCGGAAACCAGAAGTGCGCGGAAAGACGCACACGTCAGTCACACAGGAAGTGATGCCGTCCCTTTAATGGACTGGTCTATATGAGCGAACCTGCCCTAACCAGGTTGCTGATGGTCTTCAGCTTATGCTTCCTGTGAACTGTTACCCTGTCTGCCTGCTGCTCGTTTTTGACCCGTATTGCTTTGACTCTTCTTGCTTGCTGCCTGCCTCCTGACCTCGGCCTGATTGCTGGACTCTGCCTTGCCTATCGGTTTTGTACTTCATCAAACCCGCCTGGTTTGACCTCTGGCTTCGTCTCACTATCCTGATCCTGAACATGTTCTGCACGGTGTCCGGACCATCCACTGTCGTCCGCACGCCCTGTTCCCACTTCCAGGGGGGTGCAGGACACGAGACGCAAGAGAAGCCTCCTCGTCCTACCGGTCTCCCACCAGGTACGTGATAAATGGTCAGGCGTCCAAAGACATTTGTCAGTATAATGTATATGTTTGAAGGCTAACATGTTAACCTGGATTTGTGGGAGGAGTCTGCACCCCCACCGCTCTTTTAAGCCGCGCAGGCAGGCTCACCTGTCACGTGAGGTGTTCGGCATAACCCTCCCGCCCTTCCCTCTCTTTTATTTCCAGTTACACACTCATAGTATGACCCCCTTATTGGCATTACTGTCCACCCGGACCATGGCACACCTCAGCTCAGTATGTTGCTGTAATAATTTCATATACAGATAAGCCGACACCGATCACAAATACAAAATGACTATTTTTTCTTTGTAAAATGTCATTTTTATGCTCATCTATGAAACTTTTGTGCATCGCTAGGTATGTGTTCTCCTCACCCTACAATACGGTATCAATAAATGTCCCTGTAAAGCTTTAATCCGATATACAAACATCCCTGCGAAAATAAAGATTTTTAGCTTCCCCTATTGCCGCTGAGAGGTGACACAGAGGTGACTTTTCTTGTTTCGGTTTCCGCAGCTCAAATATTGTCAACATAAAAATTATTGATTTTCCTCAGGTAAACCTATTTCTTCCCCCGCTAGGTTCAGCAGAGACCCGTTTAACGGTAATTTATAGTTGGCACAAATATTGTCCAAATTGCGATGGAATAAAATAATCCATACGTCTCCATCTGTGAAGACTGTAAAGTCTAAATTGTCATATTTATTGGCGAGAATGCCATCAGTTAACGGCAACCTGTGATTGGCTGACGACCAAAGGCTTGTTTTTCCTCAAATTAGTTTTTCTAACGTTTTATTCAAATTGCGGCGCGGCGGCAAATGGCTCCAATCCTCCAGCTCCCCACAAACTAACGAACATCTGCTAATGGTTCCTGGGAGGTCAAGGACTGTGCGTGCTGGGAGAGGAAGCCAACGTGTCTGCTGAATGAGAATGAAGGCGTGCGTTAAGCTCCTAAACTTGTTGCGTCGGCAACTTTTTCGCTGCTCGCGTTCTATATGACTTTGCCGGCTATAGGATCAAATAATGGGGATTTCCGCAGAAATTGCCAACGAATTGCCCCTCCAACCTTCTTGTGTGCAGGCCCGGATTCCCCACAAGGCCACCGAGGGCGCAGAGGGGCGGCAGCGATGTCCTTGTGGGGAAGTTGCCCTCTCTACATTCAGTCCTGCTTTGTACAAGCCGAGCTAAATGTAGAGTGAGGCAGACGATTGTTCGTTTACATGTGAACTCGGCGAGTTCACATGTTTTAAATTTAATAAATAAAAATGTATTAAAAAAATATATGAAATAAAAAAATAAAAAGGTGATTAAAAAGTAAAAAATAAAAAATAATAAGAAACAAATTATTAAAAAATAAGAAAATAATTATAAAATA
>NW_017306588.1:1195596-1202789 GCF_000935625.1 Nanorana parkeri
TGTTGTGTCGTAAATTGATTGAACAGTTGTCACCTGAATCTGTTTGCTGTGTTTGGTCTTCAGCTGCCCTGTGTGAGTGCCTGTTGGGATTCAAATTCTACACAGTTCTCTAGAATTCTTTAAAATGTTTATGTTCGATTAAATACATAGTCAAGGAGGGCTTGATATGCTGAGATTCAATATGAGATTCGAAGTGAGGTCATTTATTGAACCCTGCTTGAGATCTGAATATTGTGGTAGGAGCAGGGCCGGATTTACTCTCTCTGCTGCCCTAAGGCCAGGTTCCTTGATGCGCCCCCCAACCCGCCAACCCCCCCTCCCCATGGAGAATGGCAGACCTGCAGGCTGCATACAAGCTCTGCTTGCCCAAAGCAGGGCTAAATGTAGACAACAACTACCCGCCCGAATCTCTTGTACAAAACAAGCGGCAGCTGTACATTGAACCCTGCTTGCCCAAAGCCGGGCTAAATGTAGAAAACAACTACCCGCCCGGCGCCCGGAACTGCATTTCCTGGGCATGGGGAGATAGAAATTCCACACCCCTGCTGCCCCTCTACTCCCTGCTGCCCCAAGGCCGGGCCTCGGTTGGCCTTGTGGGAAATCCGGCCCAGGGTAGGAGCTAAGGTTTATTGAACTTGAAAGCCCTTGCAGGGAATAAAATCTCTCCAACAAGCAAGAAAATGCTGACTTTTTTGGGACATACCTAAAAATATACCAAAATGGCAGACAGGCAGGTCTAAAGGCAGAGGCACCCACCCAAATCTATGGGATTTAGCTCTAGTTTTTTTTTTTTTAAATATCTCCCGTAGTTGGTTCCAACCCTACATTTAGTCCTGTTGTGGTACCACTGGCAAATTTTTGCCCACCCAAACCTGAGGGCTGTAGCTCTAATGTCTTAGAAAGACATCTCCCGAAGTGGCTCTCAGCTCTACATTTAGGCCTGCTGTGGTGCCACTGGCCAATTTTAAACTCCTTCAAACCTGATGACTATAGCTCCAGTTTTTCTAGAGAGCTTTCAGCTATACGTTCAGGCCTGCTGGCATTCCAATCAAACACGATCTGTGCATGACTTAAAGAAGAACTATGAGGGGGGGTGCTTTTCACTCACCTCATAGTTCTAGCCGACCTGTGACAATGAGACTGTCACAGGTCTGCTCAGTAGATCGGGAGGTGAGCGAACACATACCGGCGTTCGCTCACCTCTCGATCCTGTCACGGCTCTCTGCCGTGACAGGGGGAGGGGCTGGATTCCCTTCTCCCCGCTCCGATCTGCCAGCGCTGACTGGCGGAACGGACGGGGGAGGTGGCGGGTACAGCTGGCTCTGCCTCTAGATAGGCAGAGCCAGCTGTCACTCACGCAGCTGGGCGGATCCCGTCATCTACGTCGGGATCCGCTCCGGCTGGGGCGTCTCAGTATACCGCGAGCTGTAGCTCCCTATATACTGAGCCTAGGGTGAGGGGAGGACGCTAGTTTGTGTCCTCCCGTTACCCTAAGGAGAACTATGGGGGAAAACTTTGACCCCATAGTTCTCCTTTTAAAGGAAATATATATTTTGGTGGTTACAATTTCTAACAAGGTCAAAGCAGGCCCAGTACTACCTGATAAAAACACAATTTGACTGAAATAGATGAAATAAAAGTATTTTGGAGGCACCGTTGCTTCTGTAAGTGAAGATAATTGTCAAATGTTTAATTTTACAGCCAAATATGTGTTTAGTGAGCAAAGTAAAAAGGTTTTTGGACACAAAATAGATATACCCACAACTCCCCCCTCCCCCAAAAAATTGGCTTTTACAGTTTTTGGGTCATTTAGAAAGGATCAGCCCACCCAAAAGTACTGTTTTAGTTATAGATAGGGGTCAACCCCTCAAAGGAGCAGGGATGGTGGGAGCCCCTCATAATGGGCACAGCGGGTGTACAGAACCTGGAACTCAGCACAGGGATGGTGGGAGCTCCTCATAATGGGCACAGCGGGTGTACAGACCCAGGAACTCAGCACAGGGATGGTGGGGGCTCCTCATAATGGGCACAGCGGGTGTACAGACGCAGGAACTCAGCACAGGGATGGTGGGAGCCCCTCATAATGGGCACAGCGGGTGTACATACCCGGGAACTCAGCACAGGGATGGTGGGAGCCCCTCATAATGGGCACAGCGGGTGTACAGACCCAGGAACTCAGCACAGGGATGGTGGGAGCTCCTCATAATGGGGACAGCGGGTGTACAGACCCGAGAACGCAATGCATAGATGGTGGGAACTGTTCATAATGGGCACAGCAGGTCTGTAGACCTGGGAACTCATCACATGGATCTCTCTCCCTGAAGAACCTGACAAGGGGGTTTACGTTTCCAGCGTCCACCAAAAATTCAAATATATTTTCTGGTTGGACTGACTCTTCAACAAAGTTGTTTACAAGTTGGGAGGATTGTTGTTCTCGTGATTAGCAGACTGACACGTTACACACATCGCTCTGTGTAGAATTTTTCATGTGGACCTTATAATTTTATATAAATATTTTTACAGCCCGCGTGTCATGATTGATATTCGCTGCGTCCGTGTTACTCGGCGGGGACACGGCACAGAGGACAGACTTGTAATTATCCCCTGTAACACCTGAGTCGCTGTGCTCTGTCCGTGCCGGACTTGCGGACAGTTTTCGGGTATAATTACAATGTGTGATGTCCCGGGATGACTGCCACCGACCAACACTGCCCATCTATAAGAATACGACACAAATCCCTATTTGTAGACATTGGGGGCTTCAAATCCAATATTTACATTCTGTCAGAGAATAATTTACCGGCGAAGGGGGAAAAAAGGCAAAAAAAAGCCACGTTACCTATAAAAGTGGAATTTCACACTGCGGAGTGTTGTTGATGATTTGCACAGAGGGAGCCCAGCAGTCTAGCTGAATTCAATTTTCTCTTTATATTTGTCCAGCTTTAATATTTGTATGCGGCTTGTTTTTCAGGTTACTTGCCGGGCGCTGGGATAGCGAAAGGGGTGATTTTTTTCTAGTTTCGGATGAAGGCTGAGAAGCTTCTGTCTGTTTTTCATTGCTGTGTTGCCATTGGGTGGGATTTCCCCTTTAGTTCTGTACAGTGGCACAAATGGCAATGTGAAGCAAGTAGAGGCTTTAAAGGCATATTCCACTTTTTTTTTTTTAAAGTTAAGAAATGCACACATGATGCATTGATTCATGTTTTGCAAGGCACAGCAACTATGATCAGTGCATGGCAGATACTATGCACAGGTTCCTGCAGACAATTTCCACAGTACAGACCTTTGGTTATGAAGCTGAAGGAAGTAATTAATGAACTACAAGTGTGTCGACGTCACTGCACTTGTGCTTCATTGAGATCTACGAGCCCCTTGTTGGTGAGATTTCCTCCAGTAGTTTGTGTCTCTGCTCCTCCCACAATGGTGGGATTTGCTCCAGTAGTTTGTGTCTCTGCCCCTCCCACAATGGTGAGATTTCCTCCAGTAGTTTGTGTCTCTGCCCCTCCCACAAAGGTGACATTTCCTCCAGTAGTTGTGTCTCTGCCCCTCCCACAATGGTGAGATTTCCTCCACTAGTTTGTGTCTCTGCCCCTCCCACATTGGTGAGATTTCCTCCAGTAGTTTGTGTCTCTGCCCCTCCCACAGTGGTGAGATATAATCCAGTAGTTTGTGTCTCTGCCCCTCCCACAATGGTGAGATTCCCCCTAGTAGTTTGTGTCTCTGCCCCTCCCACAATGGTGGGATTTCCTCCAGTAGTTTGTGTCTCTGCCCCTCCCACAAGGCCATAATGATGGTGTCATTTAGCTGGACTCCCCGGTAATCCTATATTTTACATGACAGATAATCCATCAAGAAAACGGCGACACTCTTTTTTCCCCCCATTTTTCCGGAACTCTGGCAAGGAGACCTCACCACTGTTATCCTGGAGAGACATAAGAAGCCCGGCCTGTGACAATTTGAGATATTTGCTTGGGGTGGAGTTGGCCTTTAACATGACAGCTGAAGACAAGCCCTTGAAATCTATAAATGATCACCTTGCTGGTATGGTCGCCGCGCCGGTATGGGCGGCGTTGGCAGAAAAACGCCGTCATTAACATTCCCTGCCAGACGTACAATGGTGAAAGTACGATGGGGCCCTAATGTCAGCCGCCGCTAATTCAATCAGCGGATCGAGCTGATCTGTCCCTTTTATTACAATTATTGTCACTTCGGCTGTTTCATTCCATCACTGGAAATAAACATCGTTTATCATCGTTTTCGGGATTAGCCCTTGACAGGCCCCAGCATGCTTTGCATAAATGTGTATTAATGCCAGGCCGTCCCGCAGACAACGGGGCGCTCGGCGGGTGATTAAACCGTGTCAGCGCTGCTTTAAGGAGCGTCTTATCATCGCCGATAATCACTGACTGGAACAAAACGAGGGGAAAGCAATTTATTGTGCGGAACGTGCGCCGTCCTGATTGCAAAACAGCCGCCCCGGGCCCCCGGTGAAGGGGTAAGTCCCGGGGCCGGACCAGACAAAGTCACGGGGAAATAATGACGAGGACGAGAGTTAGATGATCGCTCTACAGCCAGGCCGAGTTGGCGACACAATATTTATATATTTATTTCAGGGCTGTGGAAATGAAAGATTAATTTCTCGATTAATCGTTAAACTTTTTGATCGCTAATGAGAACAATAAGTATATCGAACTATAATATATATTCTTTATTTTGGATAGAGTAGGAAAGAGTTTAAACCCTTCATGTTATTTAATTTTTTTCCCCATTGAGGGATTTACTTCCCCTTCCTCTGTAGACACAACAGGAAGTGAGGGGAAATTCCCCTCTTAGACTGTTGTCCCCAGAACAGGTGTGCCCATTATAAGATTTCCTTTCTGTTCCTATTCTGGTGACAACTGTAAAACCGTGGGATTTCCCATCACTTTTTGTCTCCAGGACAGTTGAGAGTGAATCTTCCAAAACAAGATACAAGATGTCACCAGCACACCGGAGACATGTGTCCAAACATCTTTATTGACACAGACATATTGTCACATAGATGGCAATGTTTTTCGGGCCCACCCAGACAGTGGCGTCACAAGGGGGGGGGGGGGGGCACCAAAAAGAGGGGGTGACACCAAAATGACTGACACCCATTTTGTCGTCACTTCCTATGAAAAGTCTGGCACTCAGTCTTGGACCGAGAGCCTGACAGTGTCAGGAGAGAGGAGGGGACCCGTCTGCATACCTCATCCCGCCGGGTGAACGTCCCCCCCTCTCTCTGCCGGTGTCCATCAGCAAGATGGCTGACGGCAGGCGTCAATTAGATGACCGCGCATGCGTGATGACGTCTCCGCTGCGGGTGACACCTGGCCTCGGGACGCCCCTGCACGCAGGGTCCCTTCATCAGGCTCAAAATGACTCAATATAATCTACCCAACAAGGACACACCCCTTTTCATTCAATGTATTGATCAACTGTTACAATCTGAAATGGGGGACGCTAGCAAGTCATACCAGATGTTCTCTTTCTCTCTTTTTCTTTCTCTCTTTTTTTCTTTATCTTTCATGTATTCCCCCTTCCTCAACCACCTCTTTCTTTTTCCACTCTCTCTCTCTCTCATGCCCTCTTTTCTTCTCACTTTTTCAATCTCTCATTGTTAGATTTATGTATTCCCCCCATTTCTTTCTTTCTTTCTTTCTTTCTTTCTTTCTTTCTTTCTTTCCCCCACTCTCCTCTCTTGTTCCCTTCTTTCTCTCTCTCTCTCTCTTCTGTCCACCCCGCTCCCTAACAAAGAGAGATAGTTTCTCTCTCTCTTCGTTATATTTTTCTCCCTGTTTTATTCTCTCTCTCTCCCTCTCTCTCTCTCCCCTCTATATAACCTAATGCCAATTAACATGTTCAGCTTATAAAAGTATCAACTGCCGCTTTTATTTCACCAGATTTGACTCTCTTCTCTCCTTTCTTTCCTTTTTTCTTTCCTTCTTTTTTCTTTTCTTCTTCATTCAAATGAGGGTGGTAGGTTGTAGAGAACAGTCTCTCTCTCTCTCTCTCTCATACATTATATTATTATCGCTGTTATTAATAACATTGTATTGTTATCATCAGTACAATGAATGGTATTCGTGTTATTTTATTGTTATTCATATTATTATAATTATGTGTATTATCAATTTACTGTGATTCTCTAACCATTATGTTACCATACCTTACTATGATCTTTATTAGCATCATTTTTGATCACACCTTTATTATCCCCTCATACTAAGCACACTTAGTTTGATCTCTTCATAATTTATTTCTAAAACTGTTTAATTTAGAAACATAAACAATGACAGGTGTGGATTCATTATATTTGGACTCAATGAGCATTGAAGGGTTACAACCTAGGTCAGGTTCTTATTGCTGTCGGAGTTCCTGTTGGGCAGATTTTCCTGTATTTCCTATTTGTAAAGTAATGGGAAATCTCTCAGACAGGTGAACAAAACAAAAAAAATATGTTTTATAGACAATGGAAGGGTCAGAATGTTTTCATTCTACATTTTAGTACATGTTTTATTGTTTTACTAGTCTGTGCCTTCCAATCCCATTGTCGAGATCTGCCCAGCTGCGTGAGTGACAGCGGGCTCTGCGTATCTAGAGGCAGAGCCAGCTGTACCCGCCCCCTCCCCCGTCCGTTCATCCACTCAGCACTGGAGGACACGTGACTGACAGTCACCACTCTCTACAGGGACAGGATCGAGAAGTGAGCGAGCGACGGTATGTGTTCGCTCACTTCCCGATCTACTGAGCCGACCTGTGACAGTTTCATTGTCACAGTCCGGCTCTAACTATGAGGATGGGTGATTTTCTCCTTACCTGATGACCGTCATCTTTTAACATAAACCATTATAAAAGCTCACGGCGTGTTATTTTATCTCCACCTCAAACATTGCATTTTCCTGATTTTGTTCAACAGACACCAATGGAAGCGAGCGTCAGAAGTGGAGTGATTTTGGCAAAATTCAATTGTGGAAAGGTGAAAAAAAAACCCAAAAACTTGTTATTTGTGTAGTGTTGCTTTTCATTTTTTTTAAACTTATTTTTTTCTTTAATTTACTTTTTTTCGGCTGTTTTTTTTAACTTTCTGTGAATAAGGGTTCATTGGGGTTAATTTTTATTTTGGCACAACAACAGGTCAAGGATACATGAAAGGGGCTATGTCCCTCTGG
>NW_017306588.1:1202802-1205399 GCF_000935625.1 Nanorana parkeri
ATAAAAAGAGTCATGATTTCATCTTAAAAACTATTCGTGCTTTTGTTTTTTTGTTATATAACTTGCATTTTGTTTAATTTAAACCTGTTGATCCTGTAGGGGGATGAGGTGGGCATGCCACCCTATTTCTGGCCAGGGTGTCCCAGATTGCTAAGAGCTCTTAGCAACCTGTTATGCTCTGGCCGGCGTCCCATCCAGCTCCTGGCAACCATTGACATCAGTGAGCTGCGTGGAATGCCGTGGACCATGAGCCATCTCCTGCCCCACCCCGGGAACGTTCACCACGAGCAGCCAACACCCCATCCAGCAACGTGTACATAATGCACCTAATCCCCCCTGGAATGTGCATCAGGAGCAAAATCTACCTCGGGCGGCGAGACAACCAAGGGACACCTCTGCAGCCATGTCTTTCTTGTCTGGCACTTGATTGACAACTCATCCAGGGAGCCTCCCTGTCATCACAGTGTAGAGCGATCTGGTGGCACATGTGACCCAGTGTGGCTTACTCACCATCATGACAGAACCGAATAGTGATCGTGCGACCATTGAAAATAAAAGGATAAAAAAGGGTATTTATCCACTTATTATTTTTTGGCCTGTTTTACCATGGGATGCTTCTTTATAGCGGGCCCGGCTGGTACAGGTGATGACGATTTACATACACTTTAATTTCCCCTTTCTCATTAACTCCAATGCATGTTGCCAACGCTTCAAAATTTTACCAAAATCTCCAGATTTTTTTTTTGCAAAATTAGGGGGGAAACAGAATTTTGAATGTTATCCCCAATGATCTCCCCCTAATGGTGGAGCTATAACAAAGCCAGCGCGGAGTCCATGGTGGCCGCTTCCGCCCCGTATCGAATTATTTCTCCCTTAACACCTGTAACGTATAAAATATTTTCTTTTCTTGGGTGGCTCATGGGGTTAAATCGCCGCAGCCACTGATTGAAGTTTTTTTCGGGGGGCCGAGCGGTCAGGACGGAGCTCGCGGAGGCGCTCTTTAACAAATCGACATCTTTTGTTATCATTATCCCTAATAATCCGTTATTGAGTTACTTTGGAATTAATCGCGTGGAAGTGACACCGCGCTGGGAAAACAGATTGGAGATGTTGGGAAACAGATGTGGTTGTTAATGTTACCGGGAACATGAATATTTATGTGAAGTAATTGAACGCTGATTGTACGCGATGTACCTGGGAGATCGGCGCAGGTCACATGATCAGACACAACAGAGCAGCAATCACTCTCAGGGAAAGGGGCGTATTTCAGGGAGATTTCTACATTTTTAACCCCTTCTTTCATTTTTTCCCCTTTTTCAGTCAAAAGTAGGACTTCCATCAGCAATTCATTGTTCATGAGATCGTCCTCACTTCCTGTGTGGTCACAGGCCCAGAGATCTGCCCGGTGGAGACACAACAATAAAAGCTGACAGAGGTCTCAACCCTTCCACATTCTAAGTCACAGTCAAGCTTAAATTGCTGATATTTAGCGTTCCCTGGTCCCAGTGACGTCCCGAGGCCGGGTGTCACCCGGGGGCGGAGACCGGGTGACACCCCGTCATGACATCATTGCGCATGTGCGGCCATCTTTGTGATACCTGCCGGCGGCCATCTTGGTGGTTGAAAGCCGGCAGAGAGAGTGGGTAACGTATGCCGCCGGGTCCCCTCCCCTCTCCTGCAGCTGTCGGGCTCTCGGTCCATGACCGATTTCGCGACTTTTCAGAGGGGGTGACACCAAATGACTGTCAGTTATTTTTGTGTCAACCCTCCAATGGTGTCACTCGGGTGCAGACAGCACCCCAACCCCCCCCCCTTGTGACGCCACTGCCAGGTCCATCCCCTCCTCCCTCATTGTTAATAGCATTATTAAATAAAACCTTTTTCATGACATACCTTTAGTCCCAGTAATGTCATCATTGGGTGTCTGAGCTTCTATATGTCTATATGCAATGCCGGCAGATCATGGCTGGTGGGAGGGGCCGGCAGAGTGCTGTACATAGCTTCCTGAAGACATCACAGCACCCTGCCTCAAAGGGCCTTGATGGGAGGGTGTCAGGCTGGAGGAGTGAGCGTTCCCAGGCAGGCTGTATTTGCATACAGATCACCCACATGTGATGCCGAGTCTCCATGATTGAATTACAAGCCAATGAATAAAAGCCAGGTATGGTCAGGCTGGGGTGGAAAGGGCTATTAACCACTTCAAGACCAGGTGTTTAGACCCCCTTCCTGGCCAGGCCATTTTTCAGTATTCAGCGCTGCAGTCCTTTGACTGACGTTTATTCCGTCATGCAACGCTGTACTGAAATGAATTTTATACCATTTTTTGGGGACAGATAGGGCTTTATTTTGGGGGTATTTAATCACCACTGGGGTTTTTATTTTTTATTATAATTAGGAAAAAATTACAGAAAATTTTGAAAAAAAAAAGGTTTTTTTTACATTATGTTAGGAAACATTTATTATTACCCAGTTTTTTGGTAAAATATAAAAGATCGGGTCACGTCGGGTAAATAGACACCAAACATGTCAAGCTTTAAAATTGCGCGCACCCGCGAAATTGCAGAAAACTACCATACCCAAAATTGGCCATAGGCGAC
>NW_017306588.1:1205524-1207938 GCF_000935625.1 Nanorana parkeri
GGCCCGGAGGTAGTTAAGGCAACTTTGGCACTCCATTTGTGGTCTCTGCCTCTGAGAGTCATGTCTGTAACATGTCTGTAACTGTTGGAGTCTTGCAATGGGACTAATTCCACAACAGATGGAGTGCTGAGGTTGCCTACCCTTAAGGTGCCCATACACTGCTCGATTCTCGTACGAGAATCGAGCAGTGTGAACTAAGACGTGCGACCGTTTCTAACCTTTAGGTTAGGTGATGCTGGTCATCCTCCAGCTAGGTAATGAGGCGGAGCTCTATCTGTGCTGCAGCTTCTAATGCATATTGTGAGGAGCTCCCAGTGTGCAGTGACATCAGAGGGAGGACATTGAAGAAGTATTTCTATATCTGCTCGATACGTGAAAAAACATATCCGTTGATCCTGCCAGAAATCTTGTGAGTTGGTAACTTCCTGTGCTCTCTCTGTACAGCTCTGCAAGACTGAAAGAAAAGGCCGGAGCATTGAAGCATTTCCTACTTCATGCAAAACTAAAATAAAAAAGCACTTGCATGCAAGATTCCAAACAAGAGTATAAAAAGTAAATGTTTAATATACAAAATGTGTATTTACAGATTAGGCAAAACCGATGAATTTTTAACAAGTAACAAAAAAACCCAGAAAAACAAAAACAAAACGTTGCCTTGAGTTCTTCATAAGAAACGAGCGGCGTTCCGGTGATGACGGTGATGGGGACTTTATACAGGTTATGTACAGAAGAGGAATTGATTAGAGCAGACAAAGCCGGATCAGCGCCTCGTCTCCGCAAAACACACAAATAATAAAAACAAAGAAGAGGAAATAAAGTGTTTTAGCGTCTCGGCGGCCATTTTGTGTGGGCAGACCCAGCGTTGGGGAAAAATGCAGCTGAACCAATGAGGCAGTTGGAGAATTGCGACTCGCGGGGTCGGTCACTTTTGATTCTCGCAGCCTATGATCAGTTCAGTGTCGGCTTGAAACATCGCCGCCATGACGCCACTTTACCGCCGTCATATGGAGGACTCGTGTCGCCCTTTGTTCTGCCCCCAGTAGAGTCCGTTACGTATTATCTCCGCTTTATTTTCAATGTATTTATTGCGCGGCGTAATTAATTTTTCTTGCAGCGGCCAGTAATGAGAATTTCGTTTGGCCCCCATAACCGGCAGAACGCTGGTAGACAATCTGGCGAGGGATCAATCAAACGATGAACGCACACAATCAGGCACCTATCCAGTGCAAAGCCGGATGCTTCTCATTTAGGACCGGGGGATGGTTTTCTGATTCATCAAGCAGCACTTAGCTCATGCTAAATTGGCCCCGGTATTATCATGCTTCATTTTAGCATGCCTTATGCCCAGGGGTGACCCAATAATAAAACTGACGCCACTGGTTGCCAGGAGCTGACTGGCCGGCGTCCTCACCCAGCTCACTGACGCCACTGGTTGCCAGGAGCTGACTGGCCGGCGTCCTCACCCAGCTCACTGACGCCACTGGTTGCCAGGAGCTGACTGGCCGGCGTCCTCACCCAGCTCACTGACGCCACTGGTTGCCAGGAGCTGAGCAGGATGCTCTGGCTGGCGTCCCGCCCGGCTCCTGGCAACCAGTGACATGTGCCATCAGTGAGCTGGGTGGGATGCTGCCATGCACTTCCCATCCCTCTCCCCTTGTAAAGGGGCACCACCACCACAATGCAGGATGAGAGCGTTGTCACTCTATAACAGGAAGTGGCTGACGAATGGCAGGATCACCAGGGATTATTTTAAATCAACAAAAATGTTTTTTTTTTTAAATAACGTTTTAAAGATTATATAAGATTTTATTGGTTGGATTTACTTCGGCTCTAAACCTTCTCCTGCTGGAAGCCTAAAATTACAATGATGTCTCAAAATCAAAATGTTGCTTTTCTTCACGTTTTCCCACAAATTTTACCCAAATTTTTCAAAACTTTTGGCTATTTTATTGTCACCTCAGCAATTTTTAAAATATACAAGTTTGACATTTTTATTGATGTTTCTACATCCTAGGCCAGACTTCATGAATGATTTTCAGCGGGGAAGAAGTGGAGGGATTTGTCTGTGGCAAAGTTACTGGGAAAGAGGCATTTATTCGAGTCAAATTACTGGGGAAAGGAATGCGAGGAATGTGTTTCTGTACTGAGTTGTTGGATGGACAAGCATTCGCAATGGACTGCTGGTGAGAGTCGGGCCCACGTTTTGTAGGTCACAGTTCTAATAAAGGTAAAGCTGGTCACACATGTTGGTGGGGGTCATACACAGTCAGATGTTGGTGGGGGTCATACACAGTCAGATGTTGGTGGGGGTCATACACAGTCAGACGTTGGTGGGGGTCATACACAGTCAGATGTTGGTTGAGATCATACACAGTCAGATGTTGGTGGAGATCATACACAGTCAGATGTTGGTG
>NW_017306588.1:1209073-1221333 GCF_000935625.1 Nanorana parkeri
TCATACCCAGTCAGTTGTTAGTGGGGGTCATAGGCAGTCAGATGTTGGTAGGGGTCATAGACAGTCAGACGTTGGTGGGGGTCATAGACAGTCAGACGTTGGTGGGGGTCATACACAGTCAGGTGTTGGTGGAGATCATACACAGTCAGATGTTGGTGGAGATCATACACAGTCAGACGTTGGTGGGGGTCATACACAGTCAGACGTTGGTGGGGGTCATAGACAGTCAGATGTTGGTGGAGATTATACACAGTCAGATGTTGGTGGGGGTCATACACAGTCAGACGTTGGTGGGGGTCATAGACAGTCAGATGTTGGTGGAGATTATACACAGTCAGATGTTGGTAGGGGTCATACACAGTCAGACGTTGGTGGGGGTCATAGACAGTCAGATGTTGGTGGAGATCATACACAGTCAGATGTTGGTGGAGATCATACACAGTCAGATGTTGGTGGGAGCACAATCTGCCCAGTGACCTTCCGCTAGAATACTAGCCAACTGGCAAAACCAAGCCAGCAAATCCACAATTACCAAATGAGATCGATTGGCTGGTGTATCTTCTGAGGTTTCCATTAACATCCAATTACATTACTGAAAATATCATCTGTGGATTCCTTGAAAGGTTACCCTATTTTACAGGTTTCCCCCAAATAATCCTATCTGTGAGTATTAATATTTTATTAAAACTTGTTTATTTTTATGGTTTGTAAATGTACACGGGGGAACCACATTCACCCATTAGATATGAAGGTTTGGCTTAGTCGTTCTACAGTATATGGACAAACATTTGTGGACACCTGACCATTACAATCATGTGAGTTTGTTTGAAATCCCCCTCCAATATGGAGTTGCGGTTATACCAGCCTCCATGTTTCTGGGATGGCTTTCCATTGATTTTGGAGTGCGTCTGTGGGGATTTGTGTCCATTCAGCCAAAAGTGCATTTGTGAGGTCAGGTTCTTGATGGACATCCAATTCCAAAATCATGGCCATTAATATGACATTGGTCCCCCTTTAAGGCTATACCAGTCCCCACTCTTCTAAGAAGGCTTTCCACTAGATTTCGCGGTGTATCTGTGGAAATTTGGGCCCATTGGTAAAGTCAGGTACTGACGCTGGATGAGAAGACCTGGCTCACAATCGGCATTCCATCCCAAAGGTGTTCAGTCGGGTTGAGATCGGGGCTCTGTGCAGGACACTCCACACCAGACTGGTCACACCGTGTCTTTATGGAGCTGGCTTTGTACACAGGGGACAGTCATGAAAAGATCCTTCACCAATATCTGCTAGTATCATTAACAGAACCCTTCACTGCATCTGAACTCAATCATTTGGAGGGGTTCCATATACTTTTGCCCATAGTGTAAGTGTGATGGTTGGGTGTCCACAAAGTTTTGGTCATATAATGACTGAAGTTTTACATTTTTTCTAGTTTAGGCAAGTTCTGACTTCATTGGAAACCGCAGACTCCCCATGAATCCAAATAAACTTCTCCTGGCAGCCACTGACCAGGAGTGCAAACCACACTCCCCCCGATACAGAGATGGCCATTCACAGGAGCATTTAAACTCTGATCGTATGAAATGCAATTTTCAAAGGATGGAAGAGTAAGCAAGTACAGACATGAACGTCTTATCAATCAGTGCAGACACAATACTAAAAATACACTGTAGTTGTCCTTTAAATGGAGAGGTAGCTGGGTATAATATCTCATTTGCATTGAAGGTCAAAGTTCAGATAGGGACTTGTCACTCAAAAACTGGTCTTGCTGCGGTCATAAAAATATACACAGCAAAATTAAAGTCTGGAAACCAAGAATGTCAAGAATCTGTCACCCCTCCCCAGCAACCAATCTTAATTTATATTGGAGGAATCTGTCCTCAGGAAATCCCATGCTATGGGGCACAGCACATTGACACTTTGGCTCTCTGCACTGTGTTCATAATTCCAAATGCTTTCAAAGGCAGTTGGTGTGATTTCCACTATACCTACATGGCCAAATGTTTGAGGATGCCTGACCTATAGGAGCTTGTTGGACATCCTATTCTAAAACTGCGGGCATTTTTATGGAGTTGCCCTGTTTGTAGCTATAACAGCCCCCGCTCTTCTGGGAAGGCTTTTCACAAGGTTTTGGGGGGGGTGGGGTGTCTGTGGAAATCTGTGCCAAGGTGTGAGGCCAGGTACTGATTTTGAATAAGAAGTCTTGGCTCACCATCGGCATTCCATCCCGAAGGTGTTCAGTAGGGTTGAGGTCGGGGCTCTGTGTAGGACACTTAAGTTCCTCCACACCAAATTGGTCAAACAATGTATTTACGGAGCTGGCTTTGTATACAGGGCTCAGTCATGGTGGCACAGAAAAGGGTCTTCACCAAACTATTACCGCAAGGTAGGAAGAGCACAATGGTCCAAAAAGTCTGTGTATGCTGTACCATACAGGCTTCCACATACTTTTGCTCATATAGTATGGTGGCCATATTCGGCCATTATAGAAAAAATCTAATTTGCATATGGCCCAAATGGGTTCTGTAAGGGGCAGAAGTTACAAAAAGCTCTGCTGCATCTTTCCCTGAACTCCTCCCAACCCTGCCACCATTTGCTCCGAAATATTAGATCACCACCGCTTGGGAACGGCTGTAGTTATCTAAGTACAACTCAATGGTATGCTTACTTTGGGTTGGTCTCCAGAGGTAATGAAGTTATTTAGCAGAATTATTTTAAACATTTGTTTTTAGTTACAAACAACTCAATGTAATTATTGCTTCTCTTTAAATACTGACTCTGTTTTGTCATCAGAAAACACATATCGCTTGATAAGACAAACCTGTAAAATGAACACAGCCACAATGCTATGAAATACAATTGGGACGGAATAATGCCTGTGTACGAGACACAAAACCCGGAGAAATCCTCCTCCACTCGCTCCCTATCTTCGCACAGTATGGCTTTGAATAACATGTTGGCACAGATTATATAATATTTTGATAGGGAATACAACAGATTATTTACAAACAGGATGTAAACAGAAGCTGAGGCTTTCATGGCAATTTGTTTAAAGGAGAACTATGGGGTAAGTGTTTTTCTCCATAGTTCTCCTAAGGGTCATGGGCGGACACAAACTAGCATCCTCACGTGACCCAAAGCTCAGTATATATACTGAGACCGCCGCAGCCGGGACAGATCCCGACATTACTGTTGAGATCCACCCAGCTGTGTGATTGACAGCTGGCTCTGCCTATCTAGAGGCAGAACCAGCTGTACCCGCCCCCTCCCCCGTCCATTCCGCCAGTCAGCGCTGGAGGATCGGAGCGGGGAGGGCGGGAAACCCTGCAGGGAGCTGTGAGTGACAGTCACGGCTCTCTGCAGGGACATGATCGAGAAGTGATCGCTTCCCGATCTATTGAACCGACGCGTGACAGTTTCATTGTCACGCGTCGGCTCGAACTATGAGGCTGAGTGAAAATGTCTCACCTCATAGTTCTCCTTTAAGAAAAGAAGTCGGTGCCCCATCAACATCAGTTTTCCCCAATGTCCCAGGCTCCTCAGAAGTTAGGACTCCTTATTGCTTGATACAGCAGTGAAAATAAGACTATGCCTGAGCAATATTCTGCATTGTAAAAGTTCGCCCGGCTCCTCCACTAAAAATTGCGAAACTTTTCTTTCAAAAGTTTATATCGGGGATTTAAAAGCCACATCCTCCGGGAATTCTGCAAGGATGTGGACTATGGAGGAAGCCGATGCTGACCTAGAAAGATGCAATATAAATTAATGAATTCATGAGAAAGTCTGAAAGATTGTTTCCATATTTGTAATTATTACATTTAGTGTTGTGTTTATTTTCTTTTTCTTGGAGTCAGCAGTTCAGAGCTTGAACCGCAGCTACCGTCCCTTCTACTTGCATGGCAAGTTATCTGGTCCTGCAGTGCAAGTTGTCCTTATTATAAAAAAAAAAAACTGCAAGTCTATCCCTAGGTGGATCCACAGAATCCACTGTGCACCGTCTTCTCAACTTGTGCTTCAAGTTATGACATAAGGTTCAGAAATTTGCTCTCTTCGGCCAATGTGGATAGCATGGAGCTCATATCTCCAATTGCCATATTGCTCATCCCGGCGGGGATGGAGGGGAAGGTCAACGAGTTCCTGGGAGTTGTGAGGCGAGATGAGTTTTGAGAGAGGCTCTGGATAAGTCCCGGACTCAGAGTTCCTGACAAGAGGCTGGAGTGATCCCCATCATCCATGATGGCATCAAAATCTATGGAAGGTGGAGGCTCTAGACCTTGTGAGTCCACAGTGCTGGTTACTTGGTTGACACCTGGAGATGGCATGGTGGAGACCTGCCTCATTGTAGAGTCCATACCTGTGCTGAAATTGGCATTTTGCTCAAACATTTGTATTTGCCCAGAGTAAAACAGTAAACCATTGTCTTTGTTATTCATACAAGCATTAGATTCAGCTTCCTCATTGGTTCTTTTTGGGGTTGCCTCTGCTGTTTGTTGGCATGGGTTCTGCTCACTCGCTGACTGTGGGCTCCTCATGTAAGTTGGCTGATGCCCCGAGTGTATGCTCCTCGGCCTGTTAGGAGGATGAGGAGGAGGTCTTGGCTGAAGCATGGCATTGTTTAATGGTTGTGTAGGCATGCCCATATTGCTGTGCTGAGAGGGAAACATATTCTGTTGGGGCTGGTTGGGGTAGGAATTTGTTCTGTGAAGGTTCTCTTGATTTACATGAAAGTTATTTGAATAATTTTGAGCGTTTGGATGAGTGTTTGCACCATGCGGCACCTCACGGTTGCCGTTCGGTGCCATGTGTTGGTTACTCATGGAGTTTGTGCTCTGCGGAGAGTGCATATGAAGCCCAGGTTTATTTAGAGTGTTACTGCAGGATGGTGGGAGTTGGTACTGACCTTCATTAACAGTCCTTGTACTCAACATGTGCTGAGACTGGTTATAACTCAGTGGTTGGTTGAAATCAGAGTTGGTGTTTTGGCATGAGTTCATCTGTTGTTGCCTTTGCTGTATGTAGTTAAATCTTTGACCATTAACACTGCCATTCCTCTGTATCAGTTCTTGTTGTGCCAGGTTACTTTGTCTTGCCTGGAACGGCTGCTGGCTGAAGCTCTGGTACTGTCCAAAGTTCTGTTTCTGTGTTACGACTGCCAAGTTCCCCTGCGTAAGCGGCTGTTTTGGCATATGGGTCGCAACATCTACAGTACCCGAGCTGACTTCATTCCATTGTACTGGCATACTATTTTTCTGCATGTTAGGACAGCCCTGAGTATCCCCGACTACTGGATAGTTTGTACTTGCGTTTGCTGCAGATATCCTACACTGTGCCTGCGTTGCCTGGCTATAATTCTTTATACTGTTTTGGAAATTTGGAGGTTGGCTATTGAAATCGGAAGAAAGGGTACTGTTTTGAGATTTAATGTACTGTACGACATCATCTGGCAGAACCAGATCATCAACCAGAACCTCGCCTCCTGGAACGTCTATGTCCGCCGAGATAGCTTCCATTATGACATTCTCACTAATGCTGGGAGGCCTTGGTGAATAGACGTGTCTGTGAAGGCTTCCGTCTGAGCGCGTATACTGCGGAACTGCGCCATTTCTTCTGTCCATCATTGGCGGAGGATGCAGTGTGCTCATACTGTTCATGCTGTGAAAACGTTGAACCCTCGGCAGATGCTGGGTGTCAAGTCCTGTAGTGGTCCTCACTGGGTCACTGGCCCTTCTTGAGTTGTTCCCGTGAACCTCATGTGGATACATCGGCATCGGACCGTTACCAATACCGTCGCTGTATCGTCTTGGGCCTGGGTGTTGTCTGAAGGATGGCAGGGAAAATTCTGCCCCATCCAGAAGTGACATCTTGTTTCTCAAGCTCATTTTCTCCATGTTGGGGAGAGGTGTAGGTGGAGGGCCACCTGTTGCCGCAGCATATTTAGCCTTTAAACGATATTGCTGAGCAGGAGTGAGGCTTAAAAGAGTCGGCAAGCCATTGTATTGGCTAGCATCGCTAGACCTTCTAGATGCATCTGTAGATATGGGATCATAGGAGTCCGCAGAGCTGCCGTTGTGTTGTCGTCCTCCAAACTGCGATGCCTCGCTGGACCGGCGGCTGGAGAAATTTGGGGAGATCCCTGAGGAGCGGCGGCTGGTGTATGCAGAACTTATGGTGCTTGTTGCGCTATCCCGCCTCTCATTGAGCTGGTTGAGCATGGTGATATCATTAAGGGTCAAGTCTGAAATTCTTGGGTTGGTCATCACACCGCTTGGGACACCACTGCTATCGAACAAAGAGCCTGAAAGAGAAAAATTTAACGTACTAGTAAAACAGGTTATAAACTACAGAGACAAAAAAACAAGAATTCAGAGTTTTACATCTTTAAAGTACATTAGGTATCCAGAGAGGTATCTTGGAATAGTTTATATACAGTACACAGCAGATATGTGACACACTGTTTGCTTTAAATGTAAAAAGTGCTACTTATCACATTCACTGATTGTATGGTGAGGTTCCAAAACCCTTAGAAAATCCCTTAGGCTGGGTTCACATCTGGGCGTACTATAGGCGTGTTTTTTCAGCTTGTTTTTTTCGTTCAGTGAAACGCGCATTTAACAGTACCCTTCACTGCAAACATCTGAATTCAATCATATAGTGTATCTGTCAGCCCTTGAACCAGCTGCTAGACTGCTGATACCTATTTTGACACTTAAATTGAGAGAGGACAATTTGTGGCACTTTGGTTATTTCTTCTTAAGAGAGTCAAAGATCGAGCCTTGCTCCTATGCCGTACATGTGGTAAACCTTTGTGTAAGATAAATAGTGCCTCTGGAGGCATTTTATTTCCTAAATGCTTTAAAGGAGAACTATGAGGGGGAGTGCTTTTCTAGATAGGCAGAGCCAGCTGTCAGTCACGCAGCTGGGCAGATCCCGGCACAATTGTCGGGATCCGCTTCAGCTGCGGCGTCTCAGTCTACCGCGAGCTGTAGCTCCCTATATACTGAGCCTAGGGTAACGGGAGGACGCTAGTTTGTGTCCTCCCGTTACCCTAAGGAGAACTATGGGGAAAAGCCTTAACCCCTTAGTTCTCCTTTAAGTGTCCACATGTTTTGTGCCTCTGGGGACTGTGATGTATCTTCTCTGTTGTCTGAAACTTCTATGGTGCTGGGCCCTTTAGCTAACCATGGGGACATTTGTGGTTACAGCCTTGCTTCCCTGAAACTCACCATTTCCAGAGATGACTGGAAATTTGGTGTTCCTGGCAAGTGGAGTTGGGTTTATGAATGCACACGATTCCTTCAGCGTCTTCAGTTTCTCTTTCTTGAGCTGCTCCAGCCGCTGCACCGTGGTGCCGCCTTGTTTCCTAAGCTGCAAACTGACCATCGATATACCAGATGTGACTGTGGAATCCACCACTGGGCCGCTGTCCTCCAAGCCAAAGAGGTCTTCCAGGCCCCCCTCTCCGTGCAGGCTCAACTCTACTCCGCTGTCAGTGTTGGCATTGCCAAGTGGAGATGGTTCACTACTGCATGACGACTGACCACCAGGGCTGGGCTGCATCTACAAGACAGAGACAGAATGGTCAAGTTGGTGAATGTGGTAAATAACTGAAGATTTAAAACCCAACTTCATAGTTCATTTTGGATACAGCAGGGAAAGGCTAGAACCTCTTTTAGGTCATTTCTGCTGTCTGTGACTGTTGAAGAGATTTCCTCTCACTTCCTGCCAAGACCAGATGTGAAGGGAAATCTTTCCAATGGGGATACATACATTTTTAGCAGGGTGGAGAACGGGTTAAAGGAGAACTATGAGGTGAGTGCTTTTCACTCACCTCATAGTTCTAGCCAACCTGTGACAATGAGACTGTCACAGGTCGGCTCAGTAGATCGGGAAGTGAGCGAACACATGCCGGTGTTTGCTCACTTCTCGATCCTATCACGGCTCTCTGCCGTGACAGGGGAGGGGATGGATTCCCCCCGCTCCGATCCACCAGCGCTGACTGGCGGAACGGACGGGGGAGGGGGCGGGTACAGCTGGCTCTGCTTCTAGATAGGCAGAGCCAGCTGTCATTCACGCAGCTGGGCGGATCTCGACATCGATGTCGGGATCCCCTCCGCCTGCGGCGTCTCAGTATACCGCAAGCTGTAGCTCGCGGTATACTGAGCCTAGGGTGAGGGGAGGACGCTAGTTTGTGTCCTCCCGTTACCCTAAGGAGAACTATGGGGAAAAGCCCTGACCCCATAGTTCTCCTTTAACAAACGTCTTTGCAAAGCAGTTTTATATATGCACATCACACACACACACACACACACACACACACACATCATATTATATTTGATACAGGAGAAGACATTTCCTCAACAGGAACAAAGATAGCAACCTGACAAGAGTCCTCTGAGGAAGAGAATATCAACATGCAATACACAGAGAAGACGGTTCTCACCTCGATAAGGTCTGTCCTTTGGAAAGTGTTAGAAAGGCAGAAAGACAAACATGCGGTTAGTAAAAAGATTAAAAAGGAGCAACGAGTCATATTGATGAACATCAAAAAGATACAAAGAGGCTCTGAGACTTCAACACTTCTAATTCTAAAATAAGTAACAACCAAAATCATTCGACATCCGGACTTGCTCTGGTAAGACTACTTAAGCGAAACCAGATTACCCCGCGGTGCGTATCCAGAATGAGACTCAAAGCATGCACATAGGCCGCGAGCGCCCAACCAAATGGTGAAATTGTCCAAAATCACTTTAATTGTTTATAAAACAGACAACGCTGAGGCCTTTCACTCTGGCACAATCTGCCCCATTGAATTCTCATGAGGCATTCCTATGAAGTTACTGATCCCTGACAAAGGGGGCTGATTTTTTTAAAGGCCGGCAGTCTCTGTACTGTATGTTGGCATTCTGTTCTCAGCAGATAAGTGCAGATTTTAATTTTGACATCTGTAAAGGAAGTAGGAGGGGCCTTGAGATGATCGATGTACACATACTTCAGTTTCATGTACAGGGGTCACAAGTCTTCACTGTCCTGGTCGCATCTGCACATTACAGCTCCATAGACTTCTATGGGGCCATCCAGGCCCAGATTCCCCACAAGGCCACCGAGGCCCGGCCTTGGGGCGGCAGGGCGCAGAGGGGCGGCAGCGGTGTCCTTGTGGGGAAGTTGCCCTCTCTACATTCAGTTCTGCTTTAACGTCTATGTGGCTATATTGTGCAGACGCGTCCGGGATAGTGAAGACTTGTGATGCCGGATATAAACAAACAGCGGGATTACAGCCATTGGATTGAGGTAGGTATGCATCTGTGGAGGGGGAGGGTGGGTTAGGTCAGAAGAAGGGGGCAAAAAGGATCAGTTCACTTTATTTTAAAGTGCACCTACCCTTCAGGAACAATGTTGTGCTAGCAATTGGACTCCCAACACTCATTTTTATAGTACAGGTTACACAGTTACAGAAAAAAAAGAGACACATGCCCATGGAGTTTAACCAAAATACAAAATAAATAAAATGAATGCATGGTCTCATTCCTTCCTGATCCCCTAAGGCAATCAGATACTCCTTGGATCAACATTGTAGCATTACCTCTTATAAATATCTGTTTATATTTTGCACATTTAGAAACGCATCCAGCATATTTTTGAAGGAATCTACTGAGCTGAGTAGAACTAGCAACTTTGAAAAACTATTTCCCACCTCCACTTAACATGCTCTAACACTTGCTTTAGATCAGGGGTGCCCACAATTTTTTGTGTTAAGATCTACTTTTCAAATGACGAGTTACATGAGATCTACCAATGAAAAAAAGCCTCCCTTCCTCTCTCTCCTGGCTGTCTCTCCTTCCTCTCTCTCCTGGCTGTCTCTCCTTGCCCTCTCCCCTGGCTGTCTCTCCTCTCTCTCTTTCCTGGCTGTCTCTCCCCACTCTCTCTTTCCTGGCTCTCTCTCCTGGCTCACCTTGCTGTATTTTGCTGTGTAAACTAATATTCTTTGATGTAATACATGGCGCTTCAACCCCCAGAATCCACCAGAAAGGTGTCCGGGAGCTCGGCTCAGCAGACTCGGGCTAATAGGTAATCATGTGTGCACAGCTAAATAAATATACCAAAATGGAATAAAGGGGCCGCCATTCCCCCCTTCCTGATCTACCAGCATCAGCTCTGAGAGCTACTGCTAGATCACCATCTACCTAATGGGCACCCCTGCTTTAGAGGCTGTCCCAACGTGGGTGATGTCTTGCACATTTGGTGGACATGCCCCCTTGTAGCCCGTTTTTGGTCCAAAATGTATAGGCTCCTCCACTCTATTTTCCACATAACAATACCAAACGATCCCTGGCAGGCTTTGCTACATTTTAAAATTCCACAACTCACGTGGTCCCAATGGCAATTGGCTAATTATATATTTTTAGCAGCCAAGCAGACTATAGCTCATTCGTGGAAAACACAGGCCATCCCTCACTCTGAATTTCACCAACGGGTACAAGGATTTTTCTTGTTAACGAACACCTATCTAGCATTCTAACGGACACAAGCCAGAAATTTCATAAAATATGGGACCCATGGTCCTCCATCTTTTTACCCACCCTTGACCCAGTAACACGTATCCTCATTCGCTAGCTACCCAATACACCACGACACCCGGGTAGCAGTCACCACCTTCTTAATCCTTATCTCTCTACTCTCTACCTCCCAATGCCCTTACTCTCTTTCTCTAGTTACTCTTCATTTCCTCCGTTCCCTTCCCCCTGGCTGGTTAGTCCTGCCATAACACACACCGCACTCTTACATCTACAGACCTATCCTATAGGCTCTACCACTAGCCTACAAGAATTGTTTCTTCAAACAAAGTAACAAAAGATGAAAATCCAATAAAACACATTGAGATGGAAAAACTATTTCCCATTTTCACAGCTCCTACTGTAAGGAATCCTTTCCATAGGATAGGAGTTCTCCACTTATCTTACAAAATTAAAGTAATATTCTGATTGTTGGCTACGAGCAGCACAGACTAGACTTGTGCCCCATCAAAAAATGAGTTCCGTTTCGTATCGTTCCGGAATATCTGTTATTTCGTATTTTGTAATTTGTGTCCGAAACTCAATTCGGATTCGTACGAAATACGAATTTTCGTTAGTTTCGGCACATTTTCGTAACTGTACGAACATTCGTTATGATGAAGTTAAAAAGCAAAAATACCTTTGTTAATACTGGAGTCGATGTGGTAGTTGTTTTTTTATCCGAAATACGAATTCCGTTAACGGATTCCGTATCCGAATTTCATATTTCGGATAAAAAAACAACTACCATCAACTCCAATATAAATGTACTTTGCTTTTTAACTTCAATATAACGAATGTTCGTAAAGGAACGAAAATACGTCAACGGAATTTCGTATTTCCTGCCTGTGTATTGTGATGCGACCCTCAGCAGCAGCGGATCCGTATTTCGGATTAAAAAATCTTCTCATGTTGTTCAATCTCATTTACAGGGGTAATATTAGTTCCCGTTTCAAAGAAATTCGGATCCGAAATTCGTTAACGGAATTTCGTATTTCGGATATAATTCGGAAACTGCCATTCGGATTTCGGATGCTTCCGAATTTACGAATTTCAGGAAAATTTGTATGAATTTCGATTCGTAACGAAACGAATCGCACATGTCTAGCACAGACACCATTGTGTTTGAGGTCCAGTGTGTTCCCACGGACCGCACAGGCTTTAGAAGCCGTCTTAGATCAGAACTTGTCAGGGAGCTATATTTTTTTATAGTCGACATCTATTTACCTAGTACGTCAACGTGTTCATTTAACGCCATATGTAACTTCTCCGGGACACATCCGGAGAGCTGATAATCTGTAACAGAGTAGCTGATTTGCAATCCCGGCACAGATATGTTACTATCATTATGTAGGGAGCTATTAATGCCGAGATGAAACATAAACAGCATCTCTATCTAGTGCGGGGAATGTTGATGGGACGACTCGAGGAGTTAATTTGCTGACAAATTACCCCTCCGGCATGGCCAGGTTCTGCTGCTTTAATGTTTATAGAAGTTAATACCAACATTAGCGTTCCATTTCCTAATATCCCCCCTATGCACTAAACTTTACAGCATATGAAAGTGCTCACTGTAAATACACATTATGGGCGGCTCAGACACGACGGCTTTAAAGGCTACAGTTTGCTGTTCTGTATTTTAAGTTGTCATGATCTTGAGGCTCTGGATATAATGATTAAGATCAGGTTCTTGTGTATATATATATATAT
>NW_017306588.1:1221436-1230312 GCF_000935625.1 Nanorana parkeri
TATATATATATATATGTGACATATTCTGGTGACATCACTTCCTCACAACTACAGAGATGGAGCAAGTTTAGTTCATGTGTAACATTATGGGCGGAGATATGCAAATCATTTCATTGTAGCTCTGTGGCTAGCTGTCCATCCAGAGCCATTGGTTTATTGACCCAGATACATCCTAAATATAAAGCCATTTATCCAACTGTCCATCCAGATCCGCCATTTATAGACCGCATACATCCTAAATATAGAGCCATTTATCCAACTGTCCATCCAGAGCCGGCATTTTATGGACCAGATACATCCTAAATATAGAGCCATTTATCCAACTGTCCATCCAGAGACGCCATTTATAGACCGGATCCATCCTAAATATAGAGCCATTTATCCAACTGTCCATCCAGAGCTGCCATTTATAGACCGGATACATCCTAAATATAGAGCCATTCATCCAACTGTCCATCCAGAGCAGCCATTTTATGGACCACATACATCCTAAATATAGAGTCATTTATACAACTGTCCACCCAGAGCCCCCATTTATAGACCGGATACATCCTAAATATAGAGCCATTTATACAACCGTCCATCCACAGCCGCTGGTTTATACACCAGATACAATAATTGATAATATATAGAGCAACATCACACCACATCCAAAGAATGCTTTTGCAATAAAGTTGTACTCAACATATATAGAAGCTCTATAGTACAATAGTTCGGGGCTCGCTGGATTTCTGACAGAATAACAGGTATTTTTCTGTTCTTTGTGTTTTTAAAAAGACAAATTATGTAGGAAATGAGCATGCATGGTAGAGATGTACTCCCTCTGTGTTTGCCACCAGACATACACTTTCAATTGAATTTGTTAGGATACTAATATACTGTAAGGTCCCATTGCCGTCTGGCCAATGAATGTACATACTCCGGGGCAGTTATCCTGTCCACAGCACTGAGCTAGAAGAAGCATGCAGCCAATGAAAACACAACCCCGAACCTACATGTCCCAGGCCAGTGGACTTGCTAAACAAAAAAGCATTATGACATGAACAAAGCTGAGCTATGTACCATGCTGTCCTCAGTCTTGATGGTCCTGGTCTGGAAGGAGACCTCCCGGCCCCTGGGGGCATTGTTTGTCTCCGTGTGCTCCGTGGGCAGCCTGTTACTGCCCTCGCTGTCCCCGTTCTCCCGTGGTTTTGGGAGGTAGTCGTTGCGCTGTTTTTTTGTAACGTGGGCCTCGGGCCCATGGACGGTCTTCACATGCTTCCTCAGGGAGCTGGGGTCTGTGTACCGCTTTGTGCATCCGGGAATCTTACAAATATATGGTTTCTAGGGGGAAATAAAAGCAGATTTGTCAATGAAAAAATGTCTTTAGCTGATTGAAAATAACAATGTTTAGGAACAAATTGGTGATTCATTTTTAAATATGGTCAAATTATTTGCCATGGTGATCATTGTCTATGGGAAAATACAAATGTATAAGTTGTCACCAGAACAGGGACAAAGAGGAAATCTTCCAAAGGGGACAAAGAGGAAATCTTCCAAAGGGGACAAAGAGGAAATCTTCCAAAGGGGACAAAGAGGAAATCTTCCAAAGGGGAATACTTTTTCCGAGCAAAGGTATAAAAGAAGATTTCACCAAACATTCACTGCAGGTGATTTTGTCTTTGTTTTGGTAAATGAGAGCGATTGATTCAATTCCAGTGAATGTTTGGTGGAAGTCACATTCACTACTTTAAAGGAGAACTATGGGGTTAGGGCTTTTTCCCATTGTTCTCCTTAGGGTAATGGGAGGACACAAACTACCGTCCTCCCGTCACCCTAAGCTCAGTATATCGCGAGCTACAGCTCCCGGTATACTGAGACGCCGCAGCTGAAACGTATCCCGACAATTATGTCTGGATCCGCCCAGCTGCGTGAGTGACAGCTGGCTCTGCCTATCTAGAGGCAGAGCCAGCTGTACCCGCCCCCTCCCCCGTCCGTTCTGCCAGTCAGCGCTGGAGGATCGGAGCGGGGAGGGGGGAATCCAGCCCCTCCCCTGTCACGGCTCTGGGCCGTGACAAGATCGAGGAGTGAGGGAACGCCGGTATGTGTTCGCTCACTTCGCGATCTACTGAGCCGACCTGTGACAGTTTCATTGTCACAGGTCGGCTAGAACTATGAGGTGAGTGAAAAGCTGCCCCCCTCCCCCTCCCCCTCATAGTTCTCCTTTAAATAGACTCAACACCAAAATCCACCATGCCATGCTCTCGGCATTAAAAGCTTAATGTACCGAGTAGCAAGCCGGTGCAGGACAGGAAGCCTGCTTTGTTTCGAAATGTGTTTTATTAAATGAACCTCAAAATTGATACTAATCTAAAATGTTTCCACTATTTATTTTTTAGAATTTAATATCTATCTCTTTTTCCTGATCCCGGGGGGAGAGGTACTGAGCAACCCGAGCCATTTTGCTGTCTTGATGGACTCCGCGTGTCGCCGTCTGCATTGCTCTCCATCACGGCCCTATTAACTAACACAACCCGAGACCAAATTTGTCCAGCGAAACAATAAAACGACATGGGGCTTTCTCTCTCCGACACCTGGAGGACGCCGGGAAGCCCGCAGGGCCCACGTGGAGAACATAAAAGAAGATTTAAGCTTCTCCACTGCAGGTGACTTTCATTTCCTCCCCTCAGCCCGGCTGGACCGTTTGACTTTTATGGCCCGCACCTATTTGGCAGCTGACAAAAATCCCAGAACTTCCCCCGGAACAAGAGGGGAGAGTCGAACATCTGCTGTTGCTTTCAGGGACACAAAAAAACCTCACAGACAGGCGTGGAGCTGGTGTGGTTTGGCACTGCCGCAAGATAAATTGTACGACAACTAACTTTATTCTGCAAGCTTTTCTGTCTGATCCGCTGAGGGGTGCAAAACCTCTCCGTCAGCAGAACCAGCTAACTTAAAATCTCTGCTCTAATTCTGACTCCGAGCTGCAGCAGGTATTAATATTATGTCTCACTCAAAGAATTCTTGATCTACAGCCACCAATCCAAATCAAACTTTCTTCCTCCAACTGTTCGTCTTCTTTCTGTGGTGCCCTCTCTCCAGTGCCCATGTCCTCAATACAGTGGTATGGGAGTTACAATACATGGCCAAAAGATGGTGGACACCAGACCCTCACACCTATGTAAGCTTGTTGGACATCTCATTCTAAAACCATGGCCATTAATATGGAGGTGCCCCTCTCCCCACATGGTCATTAATATAGAGTTGGCCTCCCTTTGTGGCTATAACAGCCTTCATTCTTCTGGGAAGAATCCGCAATATTTTGGAGGGTGCATGTGGGAATGTGTGCCCCA
Organism: Nanorana parkeri; assembly: GCF_000935625.1. Taxonomy (NCBI): domain Eukaryota; kingdom Metazoa; phylum Chordata; class Amphibia; order Anura; family Dicroglossidae; genus Nanorana; species Nanorana parkeri. Next base: position 1,224,769 of record NW_017306588.1, read on the forward strand.
TTATGAGGTTATGTATTGATGCTGGAGGAAAAGACCTGGCTCGCATTCCAGTTTATCTCAAAGGTGTTCAGTAGTGCTGAGGTCAGGGCTCTGTGAAGGCCACTTCCTCCACACCAAACTGGTCAAACCATGTCTATGTTGAGAAATAGGAGGGGTAGTTGTCACCAAGACCGAACAGCAATTAAAACACTGGGAATAACTCATCCTCACTCTTTTTTTCTTTTCAATGACCCCCATCTGAGAGATCGTACCATAATTTTCCATCCTATAAATGTTAGCTGTGAACTTAAAGGAGAACTATGGGGTCAGGGCTTTTCCCCATAGTTCTCCTAAGGGTAACGGGAGGACACAAACTAGCGTCCTCCCGTCACCCTAAGCTCAGTATATATACTGAGTCGCCGCAGCCAGAACGGATCCCCGACAATTATGTCTGGATCCACCCAGCTGCGTGAGTGACAGCTGGCTCTGCCTATCTAGAGGCAGAGCCAGCTGTACCCGCCCCCTCCCCCGTCCGTTCTGCCAGTCAGCGCTGGGGGATCGGACAGGGAAGGGGGGAATACAGTCCCCCCCTGTCACGGCTCTCTGCCGGCACAGGATCGAGAAGTGAGCGAGAGCCGGTATGTGTTCGCTCACTTCCCGATCTACTGAGCCGATCTGTGACAGTCTCATTGTCACAGGTCAGCTCAGATTATGAGGCTGAGTGAAAATCACTCACCTCATAATTCTCTTTTAACCTACATAAGCTACCATAAAGCATATGGTCCTTTGTCCTGCTTGAACTGATATTTGGTAAAACTAATTGTAACCAGTTCTTAGTGGGACACAAGGAGGCCCCTCAATAAGAAAGTTGTAGTTGTAACTAGTTCTTAGCGGGACACAAGGAGGCCCTTCCATAAGAAAGTTGTAGTTGTAACTAGTTCTTAGGGGGACACAAGGAGGCCCCTCAATAAGAAAGTTGTAGTTGTAATTAGTTCTTAGCGGGACACAAGGAGGCCCCTCAATAAGAAAGTTGTAACTAGTTCTTAGCGGGACACAAGGAGGCCCCTCAATAAGAAAGTTGTAACTAGTTCTTAGGGGGACACAAGGAGGCCCCTCAAGAAAGCTGTATGTATGGATGGAAGACAAAGACCAGTTGACTTGATCCAGGGCTCTATCATACGTGCCTGAAACCAGAAGATTGTTGCTTTCCAGGTAGTTCTAATCAGAAGTTGAGGAATTCCCTGGACAGGAATGATGATGTATTTATCTAGTTTATCATCTGTGATATATCTTTATCTCAAGCGAAGTGAATTTCTTTTATTATTATACTTCTTGTCACTGAATTATTGTACCGAACCCAGCTATCTGAAAGGTTAAGCAGAATATCAAACCCTTTATCACAACTACTCTCTCCCTAACATAATAGAAAGTTTTGGCTGGAATTGGGCTTGAGAAGGAATATTAGTGACAGTGCGCTGAGTTCTTCCCCAAGACAGAGGAACGATGCAATTTTTCCCCATAGTGCCTCACCTCATTGGAGTGCGTCCTGTTCTGGTGCTTCGCGCGGTCGGAGGCGTTGGAGAAGGCCTTGTTGCAGCCCTCGTGTTCACACACGTAAGGTTTCTCGCCTGTGTGGGAGCGCAAATGTGTTTTGAGGTTCTCCAGCCTGGAATAAGCCTTGAAGCAGCCTTCAAACTGTGAAAAGAAGGGCAGAGCAATCAGCAATCATTCAAATCCTCAATGATTGTTTAATCACATAATCTCTATTTAAAAGATGACCATAAAAAAATCCAGAGGGCCTCATGACTTCTCATATATCAAAGTATTTTTGGTCTCCTCTGTGTCCCCTGCCATTTCCAACCCCGCTGTGTGACTTTACGGATACCTAGGATGGATTTTTAGGCTCCTTTGGTGTGTACGACAGTTTACTTAAAAAGAACCCAACCTGAAAAAAATAGGGGGTTGACCTCCTTCAGAAAATGAATAGTTGCCTGGCTGTCTGTTGCTTCAGTATTTCCTGAGACAACAATCCAGAAATAGCATGCAAAGAAAGAAAATCAGAACTAGTTATGGGTCTGTGACTCAAAGTACTGATGTTATTGGATCAGAATGACATGTAGGTATCTAGTATATGGCCTCCAATAGGCCTCTGATCCTCAGGCAGTACTTCTATTCTGGGCCCAGGCCCCATCGGGTCAGTAGGGGGGCCGGGCTGCCTAGATTCATTCCAACAGGAGCTACATGCCCTTGTAGGCAGTGAAGTGGCGGCTGATTGGTGGATGGATGAAGATGTGCTGTGATTGGTTGGGACAGGAGTAGCGGCTTGTTTGGTGCCCAGACAGAGCAGGCTGCTGGAGGAGCAAGAACTATTTTCCATAGCAGGGGAGGGAGAGGGGTGTTGGGTGTCAGGTAGGCTGTACGGGGCCCCATGGTTTCTAAAGATCTATATGGAGGAATCAGGAACTCCTTCTTCCTGCTGGGGATCCCTCTAGTGATAATAAAGATCTATATAGAGGGATCAGGACCTCCTTCCTCCTGCTGGAGATCCCTCTAGTGATAATAAAGATCTATATAGAGGAATCAGGAGGACCTGCTTCCTCCTGCTGGGGACCCCTCTAGTGATAATAAAGATCTATATAGAGGGATCAGGACCTCCTTCCTCCTGCTGGGGATCCCTCTAGTGATAATAAAGATCTATATAGAGGAATCAGGACCTCCTTCCTCCTGCTGGAAAGAGTAGTTGATGTTGGAACAGACTTCCAGCAGAGGTAATGAGTCAGCCAACAATAAGTGACGTATAACATGCTTGTGACAAACACAGATCTAGATAAAAAGGTTAAGAAAACCCCCCAAAACTACAAACATCAAAAAAGGGGAGACTTGATGGGCCATACACTTATTCTGCCATCCCGGTGCAGCAAGGTTTTCCCATCACCGGTTAGGTTAGTAAACTAGCAGTGTCTGCAATTCCCCAGCAGGTCAGCGTTATGATGACAGCAGAAGCATCCAGTTTGGGGGGCCGACAAATTCCCAAAGCTAATATAAATATATTCCAACTTCTGGATCTCAGAAAATTTGGTTAGATTTCCCCCCGGCAAGGCTTTGCCCATCTCCAGCTTCTGCAGCCGCCAACAGCTGCTCCGCGAGCAGGAACGTGAGGCCCAACGAGCTGATGGTATCTCCCTAAAGGGCCAACGGAGGAACAGAGAGCGGAGCGGTTAGCGGCGCCCTGGGGGAGGGGGTGTCAGCGGCTATTGATGGGACCGATTCGCGCTCTTGCTGATGCCAGCAGATCGGCGCTGTGAGCGGCTTACTGTGCATTTATGCGGCTTTTCCCCAGTGTGGCGCCTCATGTGAACCACCAGCATGTACTGCGCTTTAAACGGTTTCTGTTCCCGGGTGCAGTCCTGCCAGCGACACACAAACTCCTTCTTCTCCCCGTGGATGTGCTCATTATTGATGTGCTGCGGAGAGAGAGGACAGAGGAAATCCATCAGCCCAACCAATTCATATATAATAGAGATAATGTAATATATACATTATATACAGTCGTGGCCAAAAATATTGGCACCCCTGCATGTCTCTCAGATAACGCAGAGCTTCGCGCAGGAAATTGTTGCAATGACGAATGTATCGGCGTCCTCGTGTTTATTTCTTTTGTTTGTATGCGGTATGCGGTATGCGGTACAGGGCTGTGCTACGAAATATTAATTGAGGTTGCCGATAATTTTGTCCAGTCCATTTTTGGAGTTTGGCGTGGAATGTGTCAGGGTCGGCTTTTTTTTTTTTTTTGTCTCCACTTTTTTGTGTCACCGATACAAACAAAAGAAATAAACACGAGAACGCCCGAAACATTCGTCATGGCAGCAAATTTCTCCGCGAAGTGCGGCGTTATCTGACAGAAAAGCACAGGGGGCAATATTTTTGGCCATGACTGTACATGATGTGAATGTACAGTATGTAAAGTGCTGCGTAAAATTGTCGGTCGCCACATAAATAAATAAATAAATAAGCGTGTGTGTATATATATATATACACTCAGGGGCAGGCTGAGGGGCGGGCTTGCGATGACCGCAATGCTGAATGGGCAGTGTGCGGCCCAAAATCTGGCCAATGAATCCTCTTTTAACAGTCGTTTAACAGAAATGCTGACTGTACGGCTTGCTACACAGGCAGCCACTAGAGGGCAGACCTACACATCGGAATATGAAGCATGACTGTTGGAATATGGAACAGCAAGGATGCGCTGGAGTAAAAGTCATCGAAATGACGTATTTTTAAGGAAGATTCACAATAGTTTCCCCTGAGAGCCGAGACAAACACCGAGGCTGAGCTCTGTCTGAAAATGCCTGTTGCCTGGCTTCGCAAATTTGAATCTCTGAAGCTCCAGATTCCCGTACTTGCCCCTGGTGTGATGAAGCCGATGAAGCCGGGGGATCAGCATGACGCATGATTTTCAGAAGGACTCCTTGCTGCAGCTGTCCCAGTGACAGTTCGTCTCGTAGATGACCTCCGCTTCCTGCTTACACTCCTCTCTGTCCAGCTCTTCTTTCAGATCCGTCAGGTGGTCCTGCCAGGAAGAAGGGAAACAGTCAGATGCAGGGGGGGGGCACATAGCGCCTCACATTGGGGGACACTGGGGGGATGTAGAGGTCAGCAATGAGATAGGAAACCTCCTTCAGTCTTCTATCTGACCTCCGTCCTTCCCTTCAGTCTTATATCTGACCTCCGTCCTTCCCTTCAGTCTTATATCTGACCTTCGTCCTCCCCTTCACTCTTCTATCTGACCTCCGTCCTCCCCTTCAGTCTTCTACCTGACCTCCGTCCTTCCCTTCAGTCTTATATCTGACCTCCGTCCTCCCCTTCACTCTTCTATCTGACCTCCGTCCTCCCCTTCAGTCTTCTATGTGACCTCCGGCCTTCCCTTCAGTCTTCTATCTGACCTCCGTCCTCCCCTTCAGTCTTGCACAGTTGTGCCGACTCCTCCCCTCTTCCTCTGATGTCACTGCACACTGGGAGCTTCTCACAATGTACATTAGAAGCTGCAGCACAGATAGAGCCCAACTCATTGCCTGGCTGATGGACTTCCAGCTTCAACTAGCTCTTTCCTCCCCAGCCTGTCTGTCCCTGGCCCCACCCCTTTCATTCATTGGATTTCAGTTCTGTCAATCATGGAGTCTCAGCATCACATGTGGGCGTTACCTAGGGGGCGGTCTGCTTGCAAATAGAGGTTTAACATCAGATTTAATATATTGCAGCTCCTGATATGTGGCGGCTGCGTTAGTTTTCAGGCTTTTTGTCCTTTTATTTTTAGCTGCTGTTCCCGCCAGTAATACACTTCCTGTCTTAGGGTGACAAAAGAAAATGAATGCAGCCACCACATCTAAGGTCAGGGGAGCGGCAATATGTTATATTTCTGTTCTTGGGATAAGATATCCTTTACCAGTCCCGGGGGGGCGGGGCTTAGGCTGGATGAGATATGACACTTACCGGGGGGCTGGGGGAGTCTCTGATGAGTCCCTCATCCTCCGTCTTCACTTTGCTGCGTTTGTGGATGACTTGATT
>NW_017306588.1:1230770-1232458 GCF_000935625.1 Nanorana parkeri
CTTGCTTTAGATACATTTATTTGTGGAATCCTGCGGTCATACAGCCTGATTATCAATTACCACATCTCCTCAAACCTAGTTTACGTAGTAGAACCTTTTCTGTTGCCTTATTATTTATCCTGAGGCTGTGATGCGAGGAAGCCTAACTCTCTGTTAAAACTGAGAGAGTGAAACCAGGGTTCCATACCTGAGAAGCCTCCGCAGCTGCGATCCCCACTACTACAGTCCATTCAGGCGTTACAGCTGCACACTGTTTACATGTGATCTCTGCGGCATCGCTGACCTCACATGTAAACGAACAATCGGCTGCCTCACTCTACATGTAGCTCGGCTTGTGCAAAGCAGGACTGAATGTAGAGAGGGCAACTTCCCCACAAGGACACCGCTGCCGCCCCTCCGCGCCCTGCCGCCGCGAGGCCGCGCCTCGGCGACCTTGTGGGGAATCCGAGCCTGGTGACAACCTGACACGTGACAATGACAACCTGACACAACACTATCGACATTATTTGCAGATTGGGAGATGGCATATTAAAGGGGGAGGGGAATCCCCCAGTGGGCTGTCCCTGCATATTTAGAAGCGGGGTCTGGGTGGGACCAACCTGTACAGTGGGTGTGCTTGGTGGTAACACATATTTAGAGGTGAGGTCTAGGCAGGGCCAACCCATTAAGTGGGTGTCATTTGGACACACCCACCCGGGAAAGTGGGTGGGCAAAATGCAACATGTGGGCGGGGTTATCAGTATTGTTGGATCCGGGACCACAATGTCGGTAAGAATGTATCTGTCATGTGCGTGAATTCCTTTATTTATTTTATTGCAGAGCCCTTAAATGACAGTTTTCTCCACAATTGTTCAGGCCAAGCTGTCCAAAAGTCACAGAGGTTGGGACAAACCATTTACCACCTCCGGGGGTGCTTACAACTTGAATATAGATCCCCCTGGCCCCCATTATAAAGATGGACCTCCAAAAAATGGCGGATCTTTTATTCTTTGAAGTCGGCAGAGAAGGGAAGACGGCCCCACACAGAAATGTCAAAAGCTCGGCGTTCTCTTACCTGGCTGGCGCTGTGTGCAGAGCCGCCATTGCTGGCCGGAGCCGGAGCCTGGATGGTGGTGGGAAGGGATCCGGGCTGACGTGACGTAAACGTGGGCGATGGATGGATGAGCGGCGTGTGTCCGAAGGTGGAGCTGAGACTTCGCTGCTGGCTGAGCAGTTGCTGGTACGCCATGGGGTTGATGGGGTGGGGGAAGGTGAACGCGGGGCTGTAATAGAGACAGTCACAGTTCGGGTAACAGAGAGCAATAATGTGACCAATACACCATAAATATGTAACCCTGATCTAACCTAACCAACCTAACCTAACCAACCTAACCTAACTAACCTAACCAACATAACCTAGCTAACCTAACCTAATCAACCTAACATAACTAACAGCTAACCTAACTAACATAGCTAACTCAACCAAACTAACCTAACCAACCTAACCTAACCAACCTAACCTAGCTAACCTAACCTAATCAACCTAACCTAACCTAACTAACCTAGCTAACTCAACCTAACTAACCTAGCTAACCTAACTAACCTAATCTAACTCAACCTAACTAACCTAACCTAAATAACCGAACTCAACCTACCTTAACTTACCTAACTAACCTAACACAGTTCAGCCCCTGCTGCGACACACAATG
>NW_017306588.1:1232714-1237160 GCF_000935625.1 Nanorana parkeri
TGGAGTAAATTTTGAGAGGGCAAGCTGAATGTAGTTTCAATCCATCTGTGATGGCATCAATGCCATCACTGGGTCTCTGTCCTTTTTTTTTGCAATGCTGGCAGATCGTGGCTGGGGGGAGGGGCTTCTTGTAAACATCACAGAGGAGTACTCTTCTCAAGAGCCTTCAGCCTTGAAACAAGCAGGAGGTTTTCCCTACTCTTGGGAGGAGTTATGCAAATATCAAAATGCCTTGATGATCATGCCTCCATGATTGACAGAACTGAAATCCAATAAAGGAAAGGGGGCGGGGTCAGGGACAGTCAGGCCTGGGGAGAAAAGGGTTACATGACCCTAACATCCTCCAGCCAGGAAAGGAGGCGGAGCTCTATCTGCAGCTTCTAATGTACATTGTGAGAAGCTCCCAGTGTGCTGTGACATCAGAGGAAGAGGGGAGGAGCCGCTTCAACTGTGCAAGACTGAAGGGAAGGCCGGAGGTCAGATAGAAGACTGAAGGGAAGGCCGGAGGTCAGATAGAAGACTGAAGGGAAGGACGAAGGTCAGATAAAAGACTGAAGGGAAGGATGGAGGTCAGATAGAAGACTGGAGGGGAGGACGGAGGTCAGATAGAAGACTGAAGGGGAGGACGGAGGTCAGATAGAAGACTGAAGGGAAGGACAGAGGTCAGATAGAAGACTGAAGGGGATGACGGAGGTCAGATAGAAGACTGAAGGGAGGATGGAGGTCAGATAGAAGACTGGAGGGGAGGACGGAGGTCAGATAGAAGACTGAAGGGGAGGCCGGAGTTCTGCAGTCTTAGGGCACCATTTGGATCACACGGACTCTTTACATCTCACTGGTTGGGTCTCTAATCCGCCTACCTGATGGCCCCGGCCGAAAGGTGCCCATAGGACCCGCTCGCTGCCGAGCTGCTCCTGGAATTATTGATGTACGCCACCAGCGAGTTGGGCGAGGTGCGGATCATAGTCTGCAGGTCAATGCTGGCGTCCGACAACGGGGAGATGGAGAGCGCCCGCTTGCGGCTCAGTCTCGGCGTCAGCCGCGGGCTGGAGAACCGCGACACTGAATATCAGCAAAAAGAGAGAAAACAGCAATTAGATCCAAAATATCAAAAACACACAAAGAACAACAACATAAATACATCTGATTTGTGGGACTGGAGGCCGGGAGGGCATTCTGGGACTTGTAGTTCTATGATTGAGCCAGAACACGTCTATGTGTGTATATATATATAGCGAATAAAGTGTCTGTAATTCCTGTAATTCTATAACTGCAAAAAGTCCATGTTCATCTGTCGGAAATCCAGTGAACCTCCTGAGCTCTCTCTATGTGCGGAGTGTTATCAGTTACATTGTTCCCAGCTCTCTCTGTGGACTACATCACCCCTCCCCTTTATGTTGCAGAGATGAGGAGAGAGGGAGGGTGTCTGTGGTTCATTTCCAAGGCTGATAACATTGCTCCTCCATAGATACAGCATGGTGAGTAGGGATGAGCTTTGGGTTAATCTCATGGTTGAGCTGTTAGTCGGTTGCCCGTCCTGCGAACCTTCCTGTGTCCTAGCAACCAATGACGCTGTGCGGCTCACACACAGCATCACTGGCTGACTGCAGGTTGAGCCGCACAGCATCATTGGTTGCTATGATGCAGGCTGGTGCACCATGGCAACTTGTGATGCACCTTAGCGACCAATATTCATAATCACTAGTTGCTAAGATGCATCCTAGCAAAGCATTCTTGCATCCTAGCAACCAATGGTGCTGTGTAGACCAGCTGCTAGCATCCTAGCAACCAATGGTGCTGTGTAGACCAGCTGCTAGCATCCTAGCAACCAATGGTGCTGTGTAGACCAGCTGCTAGCATCCTAGCGACCAAAGACGCTGTGCGGACCAGCTGCTAGCATTTCTAGCAACCAATGATGCTGTGTGGACCAGCTGCTAGCATCCTAACAAACGAAGACGCTGTGTGGACCAGCTGCTAGCATCCTAGCAACCAATGGCACTGTGTGGATCAGCTGCTAGCATCCTACCAACCAATGATGCTAATGATGCGGTGCAATGCTGTGTTCACAGTTGGCCTTGGGTTTGGTTCATTCGAACCCAGGCATGTTCGGCTCCTCACTAATGGTGAGTGAACGTTGTCACCATAGGACAGGAAGTGTGTTACCGTTAGGATCACAAGGGCGAAATAAAAGGAAAGAGCCTGAGAAGAGAAAACGAATGCAGCCGCCACATCTAAGGACGGGAAGATACAATGTATCATATTTTTTGTTCTTGGATTTAGATACAGTCTACTTCTAGCGGTCTACACACACACACACACAATCCACTCTCCGCACAACCAGACTGGTGAACGTCAATTAGCATACACACAACTCCCCCCTATTTGTTCCCTACCCCCCCCCCATGATAACATGCGGCCCCCATCATCACCATCCCCTCACAATGGAGAGAGGATGACATAATTACTCTCTGCCTCCCTGTTAGTGTGCAATGAACACGGAGAATTTCCCTTCCGCGGCTATAATTACCCGGCGTGGCATGAAAAATGACACGAGATTTGGAAGCAAACTACTTCAACGTGTTTTTTCCTCCGCTCCCTCCGTTCGCCGGCGAAAGCAGGACAACGCTGGCAGCCATATTTATCTCTGTTAGGCGCCCACCCCCTGGGGAGGCCTGCTTATTAATGTGCCACTTCCCCTGATAAATTATTAAAAGCAGAAGGAAAAAAACTTTGTGCTGCTTTTTTTTTTTCCTCCTCTGCTCTGCTGTGAATTAAATGGCGACGGGGAAACGATCAGAAGGCAAAGACTCCAAGATTGCAAAGCTTCCTACCCAAATATGGAGCGCACATTCAGAAGGTGCATTGCATTATGTAAATGTGCCCCAATGGAACATGTTATCATGCTTTAAAAAGACCCTGTCACCAGCTGAAAGCACTGCAGGCAACAGCACAGACAAATCATCTGCTTACTTGCAGCGTTTTCCTTTCTTATATTTTATTCACCTGCATTGTGATTTTAAACGCACCAGAAAAATTGACTACTTCAGGAAGAGTCAATTCCCCAGCACAGCCCCCTCCCTCCTTGCTTGTCACAGCCCTTCTCCCTCCCTCCTGTCATAGCCCCCCTCCTCTTCTGGGAGTGTCCAATTACTGTCTGTGCTGGCCCAGTTCCCTACATAACCTTTTATGTAGCCGCCGGGGGAGGAGCAGAGGGGAATATTGGAGTGACAGCTCTGAAATCTGCTGATATCACATTCAAGATGGCGGCACCCAGCAGCAGGCTCAGGGTTTTTGGATGTCTACACAATGGAGGCTTTTTACAGTTAAATAACAAGAATAAAATATTGTAAATGTTCATATAATCTCAGCTCATGAAATGGGTGTGATGGGCGCTCCCTGCTTATTTAGAGGTGGGGTCTGGGTGGGACCAATCCATAAAGTGGGCATGATGGCTGGTCCCAGCTTATTTTGAGCCGGGATCTGGTCGGGAGCAAACAGTAAAGTGGGTGTGATTGGTTATCCTTGCATTTTTAGAGGCGGGGGTCTGGGCAGGACCAGCCCATATAGTGGGTGTAATGGGTGGCCCCTGTATATTTAGATGAGGGGTCTGGACAGGAACAGCCCATAAAGTGGGTGTGATGGGTGGCACCTGTATATTTAAATGTGGGGTCTGGGACAAACCCACAAAACAGGTGTAATGGGTGGTCCCTTTATATTTAGAGGTGGGGTCTGCCTGGGACCAGCCCATAAAATGGGTATGATGGGTGGTCCCTTTATAATTAGAGATGGGGTCTGCCTGGGACCAGCCCATAAAATGGGTGTGATGGGTGGTCCCTATATATTTAGATGTGGGGGCTGGGTGGAATCAATCCCATAAAATAGGTGTGATGTGTTGTTCCTTTATATTTAGAGGTGGAGTCTGGGTGGGGCCAGCCCATAATGTGGGTTTGATGGTTGGTCCCTATATATTTAGTTGTAGGGATCTGGACAGGGAGCGGCCCACAAAATAGGTTTGATATGTGATGGGTGGTCCCTGTATATTTAGATGTGGGGTCTGGGCAGGACCAGTCCATAACGCGGGTGTGATGGGTGGTCCCAGTATATTTAGAGGTGGGGTTTAGGTGGGACCAACCCATAGAATGGGCAGGATTTGGGCACTCCCATGCAGAAAGTTGGTGGACAAAATGGGTGGGGTTCACAGTGTCCTCGAATCCGGGACCATAATGTTGGTAAGTATGAAAGTGCTGATTGGGAACCTTCAATGGAGGTGACATAAAGGCCTTCAATTGGGAGTGACATAAAGGTCTTCAGTTGGGGGGTCACATAAAGTCCTTCAATTGGGGGTGACATGAAGGCCTTCAATTGGGGGTGACATGAAGGCCTTCAATTGGGGGTGACATAAAGGCCTTCAGTTGGGGGGGACAAAGACGTTCACTATAGGGGGAC
>NW_017306588.1:1237268-1240780 GCF_000935625.1 Nanorana parkeri
TTTTTTGGGGGGTGACATGAAGGCCTTCAATTGGGGGTGACACAAAGACCTTCAATTGGGGGTGACATGAAGGCCTTCGATTGGGGGTGACATGAAGGCCTTCGATTGGGGGTGACATAGAGACCTTCAATTGGGGGTGACATAAAGGCCTTCAGTTGGGGTGACATGAAGGCCTTCAGTTGGGAGTGACATAAAGGTCTTCAGCTAGGGGTGACATGAAGGCATTCAGTTGGCGGTGACATAAAGGCCTTCAGTTGGGGTGACATGAAGGCCTTCAATTGGGGGTGACATAAAGGCCTTCAGTTGGGGGTGACATAAAGGCCTTCAGTTGGGGGGTGACATAAAGGTCTTCAGTTGGGGGTGACATAAAGGCCTTCAGTTGGGGTGACATAAAGAGCTATTTTTCTATAATCCCACCGGCGTTTATGCAGCCGGTTTGGATGCCAACACTGTGTGGCGGAGTTCTCCTTTAAGGTGAGATTTCCTGGTACAATCGCTCCTTTCTGCCGTGTTTATGAAAGTAACACAAACACATCCTGACATCCAACACGTTGTTCCTTTAACTTTGCGAGGAACTGACAGACGCTGGGCCGCGTCCACCAAAACACGGGCCGCGTTCGCAAACTCAGGAAAACTTCGGAGCTGCTTTGTAGGAAAGCTCCCAGAAAACTCGTGAGATCCTTCACCCCGGAGACTGAGGTCAGATGTTCTGCCTCCCGGCTGGCTGGGACGGGTCTGGACAGGCAAGGAACGTCTCGGTGAAGGATTCCGGCAGCTTAGGAGGATTATTCCGATGGGAAGACATCCGCAGAGAAACCCGGAAACCCGGAGACGTCTCACACTGCGAGCGACCCGCGGCCGGTGAGATCACATTTTCCATCTGCTCCCCTGGATTTGGGGATTTAATAACCAGGACCGCGATGTTATTGTAAATAATGATTTATATGACAATTAATGTAAACCGTGGAGACGATCCGCCCATTGGCGAGAACTCACCGCGAACACGTGACGCATGACTAAAGTAGCTGTAAAAGAGGGGGTCATGTGAGGCCGCCAAGAGGAACTTCGGGCGAAAACTAATCCGCAAACTGCAACATTGTTACTGTACTGAAGACAGCTCAGCGTATGAGAACCCGGACCTCTCAGTATCTTGGCGGCCCGATCACGCCATCGAGCTGCGTGATGCTGTGCGTCAATGTGTGTTAAGGCGGCTCATTCCATATAAGTGGGCTTCCAATGCGCCAAAAAAGATGCACGCATCATTTCTGACAGCACACTATACCACAACGCATGCCAGCGCAATCTTCACCTTTTATCAATAAAAAGCCGTCCTTCAGTTCCAGTCAATTACTTTGCCCAGGCTGAGATGATGTCATCAGTCTGCTGCAGGCAGGAGGAAGCATTTCCTCAGTCTTCCCTCCCCCAGGGATCAGTCTGCTGCAGGCAGGAGGAAGGATTTCCTCACTCTCCCCTCCCCCAGGGATCAGTCTGCTGCAGGCAGGAGGAAGGATTTCCTCACTCTCCCCTCCCCCAGGGATCAGTCTGCTGCAGGCAGGAGGAAGCATTTCCTCAGTCTTCCCTCCCCCAGTGATCAGTCTGCTGCATGCAACAGGAAGCATTTCCTCAGTCTTCCCTCCCCCAGGGATCAGTCTGCTGCAGGCAGGAGGAAGCATTTCCTCACTCTCCCCTCCCCCAGGGATCAGTCTGCTGCAGGCAGGAGGAAGCATTTCCTCAGTCTCTCCCAGTGATCAGTCTGCTGCAGAAAACAACACTGAAGACACAGGGCTGGATTTACTCTCAGGTTTCTCAATACGCCCCTCTACCCGTTAACCCCCCCATGCAGGCTGCATACAATGTCGCCGAGATCACCTGTACAAAACAAGTGGCGGCTTCCCCGTTGTACATTTAGCTCGGCTTGCCCAAAGCCGGGCTAAATGTAGAAAACAACTACCCGCCCGGCACCCGGAACTCCTTGTCCCGGGCATCGGGAGATAGGAGTTCCACACCCCTGCTGCCCCTCTACTCCCTGCTGCCCCGAGGCCGGGCGGGTACACGTCTTTCACTGGCCGCCCTCAGACATGTCCCCCTCAATCGGGAGAGGGGACAGACGCAGAGAGAAGCATTTCCTCACTCTCCCCTCCCCCAGGGATCAGTCTGCTGCAGGCAGGAGGAAGCATTTCCTCAGTCTCTCCCAGTGATCAGTCTGCTGCAGAAAACAACACTGAAGACACAGGGCTGGATTTACTCTCAGGTTTCTCAATACGCCCCTCTACCCGTTAACCCCCCCATGCAGGCTGCATACAATGTCGCCGAGATCACCTGTACAAAACAAGTGGCGGCTTCCCCGTTGTACATTTAGCTCGGCTTGCCCAAAGCCGGGCTAAATGTAGAAAACAACTACCCGCCCGGCACCCGGAACTCCTTGTCCCGGGCATCGGGAGATAGGAGTTCCACACCCCTGCTGCCCCTCTACTCCCTGCTGCCCCGAGGCCGGGCGGGTACACGTCTTTCACTGGCCGCCCTCAGACATGTCCCCCTCAATCGGGAGAGGGGACAGACGCAGAGAGGGTGTGAGGTCATGTGACCACTTACTAAAACTACATAAATAAGGAAGACAAAGAACTCTTTTTGATAAATTATGTCTATTGGACCAGGACACCCCGTTCACACGTAGGTGCACCGGAAACGTGTATCGTGTATGCGTGCTCGGCCACACTTGTTTTTCCCCCACGTTTGCCGCGCATGCCCCCTTGACTTCAGCGGGTGACAAGTGCGGGAAAGCAGCTCACGCAGCAGATTCTTCTCCAGGTTTCCCGCGTTTTCCCGGACACGTTCGGCATTCCAATAACAAGTAATGGAACCACAAACGCGTTGCATGTTTTTTTGATGCATTTTTTTTACAAGCATCAAAGCGCGCACTTGAAATGAGCTTGCCGCCCGTTCTCGGTGTGAACGTGGACTTGACGTTTGTTTTGTAGATACGATAGCGCGCTTTTCTTTGACTTCTCTAAGGGTGCCCACACACCTTACGATAATCGCGGGAAATCCCGCCATCGTACGATTATCGTAAGGTGTGTGGAAGCCGTGCGACCTCTACTACTGTAAGGTCGCACGACTTTTATCTTAGGAACATGTTCGAAAACCCGCCGAGCATCGTACGATGTTCGGCGAGTGTGTAGCATGTTCGTGAGATAAAAAGCCGGACAGGCCGGTGTGCGCAAGCCCGTTCGGCATTGCGGTCATCGGAAGCCCGCCCCTCATGGGGGCGCGGCTTGCGATCATCGCAAGTACGATCTGCCTGTCCAAGATAGGCAGATTGTAAGTTTTTTTTAATTACCTTACAACCATCGCAAAGACAAAAGTCTTGCGATGGTTGTAAGGTGTGTGGGGACCCTAAGAAACAAAGTATCTCTGACAGCTGAGAACGCAGAGGAAACATTTGGTGACAAAGTATCTTTTTATGAGTTACATTGTGCACACGGCGGACTTGTGAGAACAGATCTGAGAAGCCC
>NW_017306588.1:1241087-1242256 GCF_000935625.1 Nanorana parkeri
CGGCTTCGGGGGGGGGGGGGGGGGGGGTACATTGACCCGGCTACCAGAATCTGCAAATCATTTATCTGCCATTGCGCTGAGCTCGCTTCCAGGCAGCGAACGATGACAGGGTGACCAGCAGCCGGGTAATCCGATCGGATCCTTGTGAAAACACTGCAGCCTCCGTGCTGGTCAGAGGGTAACCATACTCAGGAGAGAACATCAGGATGCAATTAATGGCGTGCCGAGACAATGCCAAACATTGTGCGTACAGGGGGGAGGGGGGGGGCACGGTTGCACAGGAAGCGCTGGCTAACTTTTTACTTACAGCGAAACTCTAGGCAAACACACAAATCAAACGCATGTAAGGGAGGATGTGTATTTCTGTCCATCCAGTCCTGAGATTTACACAGCCCAACAACACAGCACAGACCTGTCTGGCAGGGGAGGAGACCTGCCTTTTTTTTTTCCAGCTGTAGTTAAATAGAACTTAGAGGTCTTGTCCCTCCCTCAGCCTGTGACTGGACGGTGAAAGGAGAAGCAGCAGACTGATGAATTCATCTCTCTGTCACTTTGTTCTCTTCTCCTATCAGCATGTTCCTTGTTAGTACATTACAGCACAACTGATTGGCTACTTGTTCTGCTTCTCTCTTCCACTCTGAGCTCTGCTGTACAGGGACTGCAAGAGGCTGATATGAGGTCACATTCAGGTACTTACATTGCTTGCATTAAAAAAGGGGGGAAGCAGGGGGCTGTACATAGCTTCCTGAGACTAGAGCTGCAACAGTTAATCGATTTAGTCGATTAAAATCGACGATTGAAAACGTTGCCAACGTTTTCGATCGTCGATTCGTCGGCTATCAATTGATTTCCCTGTTTGGGGCTCTACACGCGGCCTGAAGCACACGTCACACGCTGCTCACGTGCCGCTGCGCCCGCCGTGCTCACAGGACACCTCCCACCGCACGCTGCTCCCGCCGTGCCCACAGGACGCATAAGCCACGCCCACCGCTGAAGCCTGTTCGCGGCTCCACACTCAAGCCCCGCACGCCACGCCCACCGAACGCGCACGCCGCAGCGGTCCAGCTCCCGACGCTCCTCACATCTAGCCGGGCCGATCACATGACGGGTGCCGGGGATGTGAGCGTGACGGGTGTCAGCCGGGGGACGGAGACTATGGCTGGGGACGA
>NW_017306588.1:1243352-1244798 GCF_000935625.1 Nanorana parkeri
CCAGCTATAGAGGAATACATCAGATCCCAGCAATAATACATTATAGTATAATGTACTATTGCTGCATTCCTCTATAGCTGCTGGTATTCTGCACTGTGCCGCTTTATAATGTACTATATTGCACACCACACTTTTTTTTTTTACTTCCACCGCTCCAAGCTTGCTCCCGTGATGGACTACAATCTCAATACAAACTAGTAGTCCATCACTGGAGATTTTGTTTTAAATCCGATTAATCGATTAATCGAACTTAATAATCGACTAACTAATCGATTATGAAAATAATCGTTAGCTGCAGCTCTACCTGAGACCATCACAACACTGTGCTTCGGGACTTCTCTCAAGAGCCCTCAGCCCTGAGGCAAGCAGTGGGCCGGCTCTTGGGAGGAGTTATGCAAATATCAAAATGCCTTGATGTGGGCCTTCCAAGGCAGGCTGTATTTACATATAGAACATCCTAATTAACACCCACATGTGATGCTCCATGATTGAAAGACCTGAAATCCAATGAAAGAAAGGGCGGGGCCAGGGACAGTCATGCTAGGGAGGAAAGTGCCAGATGATGCTGGACATTCTCCAGCCGGGAAAGGGGGCGGGCTCTATCTGACTTGCTGCAGCTTCTAATGCGCATTGTGAGAAGCTCCCAGTGTGCAGTGACATCAGAGGAAGAGGGGAGGAGCCGGTACAACTGTGCAAGACTGAAGGGAAGGACGGAGGTCAGATAGAAGACTGAAGGGGAGGACGGAGGTCAGATAGAAGACTGAAGGGGAGTTCAGATGTAATGAATACAAAGCTGTGTCTTCTCTGTCTGCCCGGAGTTCAGCGTTCAGAATGATTGACTGAAAGCCGACATAAGTCACTTCTTCTCGTTGGAGGATCTACAAGCGGCGGTAAAACCTGCGAGGGAGGTTCAGTATCCTCCGAGGCCAAGCGCAGAGTTGGCACGCAGACGCGCCCGGCGGGTGAGGGGTTAACAGCCCGGGGAGCGTGTGTGAACCCCGGACGCGATGAAAGCTCCTCGTTACCTGGAACCTGAGAACGTTTCTGGGATTAGGAATCATTTAATGGAGAAACTCGATCCGGAGGCCGAGGAACGTTCCCTCCATCAGACGCTGTCATCTTAAAACAACACGGGGCCAGAAGTATGAAAACAGCCGGAGAAAGGATTTGAGGAGCACAAAAGGCGGCGGAGAAGGGGACGTGCGCAATAAAAAAAAGCGCCGAGCCCCCCCCTACCGCTCCTAACGGCCCCGAGAATGCGAATCCAACCCCCCCCCGACGGCGAGGAAACTCCACATCTGCAACGGCCAATTAACCCCTTCATGACCAGGTGGAAATTCCTGCCTGTGTGAGCAGAGCTTTTAAGAGAACCTGTTACATTGTATATAAAAGTTCCCTTGTATCTATAAGGCACAAGGTGCATGTGCTTAACCCCCCATTCGCTCT
>NW_017306588.1:1244875-1262013 GCF_000935625.1 Nanorana parkeri
CTGGAGGCAGATGGGAATTTGCAGAGTCCTCGGTATGTTTTGACTTAGCTGCTGGCGGCATTTGTGAACGGCGGTAGGAAGAGTTAATTGTAAGGTCATGTACCCGGGGGCGGAACTGCGAATTATGGGGCCCCCATAGTGTAATTCTAATGGGGCCCGCCAGCTAACTCTTTGCAGCAGCTGGCAGTGTCAACTGTGACAATATGTGTTCATTGATCTTCACATAAAGTGGTCTGAAATCAAGGGCAGGCAGCGGGAGAGCTAGTCAGCCATAGTCAGCCATAGTGAAGGGACCAGCGCAGTGGATACAAGTTATACTTCAGTTGTAGCAATAAAATAATAATAATAACAACTCAAATAACATAAATATGGAAAATATCATATTAATTTAAATGATGATTGTAATAATACCCTTAAAAGAGAACTATGGGGTAAGTGTTTTTCCCTAGCGTCCTCCCGTGACCCTAAGCTCAGTATTCCGCAAGCTACAGCTCGCTATATACTAAGACCGTCGCAGCCGGGACGGATCCCGACATTACTGTCGGTTCCGTGAGTGACAGCTGGCTCTGCCTATCTAGAGGCAGTGCCAGCTGTACCCGCCCCCTCCCCCGTCCGTTCCGCCAGTCAGCGCTGGAGGATCGGAGCGGAGAGGGGGGGAATCCCTGCAGGGAGCCGTGAGTGACAGTCACTGTTCTCGGCAGGGAGATGATCGGGAAGTGAGCGAGCAACGGTATGTGTTCGCTCACTTCCCAATCTATAAAGCCGACCTGTGACAGTTTCATTGTCACAAGTCGGCTCGAACTATGAGGATGACTGATTTTCCCTCACCTCATAGTTCTCCTTTAATGATATTTGGTGACAACGGTATGAATGTTCTTGCACACAATTACTCTATAACCCTAATACAAACATCTTTAAACTCTAGCTCAGTGGTAGACATATGCGATTTGTTTTGTTCCGAGTCAAAATTCGGATGAATTTTCCAAAATTCGGACATTCGGCCGGGGACGGGGAGAGCCGGGAACATCCATCTCCAGAGGTGACGGCGCGGTCTCGACGAAACAAGCAAAGTTCGCTTTCTAATAAGGGGTGATCTCCGGGATGATCTGCAGGAAAAGGCGAGTCACTCCGCAGGGCCGTCACCGCCAATCC
This sequence comes from Nanorana parkeri, assembly GCF_000935625.1. Taxonomy (NCBI): domain Eukaryota; kingdom Metazoa; phylum Chordata; class Amphibia; order Anura; family Dicroglossidae; genus Nanorana; species Nanorana parkeri. The sequence goes on from NW_017306588.1 coordinate 1,246,028, forward strand.
ATCACGGCTGGGACACAGCGGACAGGTCTGCGTGAACCGGATAATAGACATGTGCGTTTCGTTCCGAATCAAAATTTGCACAAATTTTCCTGAAATTCGGACATTCTGACACATCTGGATCTTCGAATCCCAATGCATCCGAATGTGTCCGAATCAGATCTTCAGTTTCCCAATTTCGGATCCCGTCATTCAAAAACGAAACTGAATCGGGCATGTGACTTTTCTGGCCAATCAGATGTGTTTTTCGGTTTATTGCATCCAAATGGGTCTGAACACGAATTTTCATGACGGCAACATGGGAGCCATATACAGTATACACTGATTATAGAGTGGCCAGATTATTATATACACCGAGTGGCCGGATTATTATATACACTGAGTGGGCAGAATGCTCCCAGACCGGAATGCCATGCGGGATCCAAATTCCCTAATGCAATTCGGAAATTCTGAACCCGAATGCCATTCGGATCTGGGAGCCATATACATATACGGTACATTGAGGAATATATTTGAATGAAAGTTTTTCTGCCTGCAGTTCAGTTTTAAGGTATTTCTGCAATACTGCATTTTCTTCCAGGTGCTGGTCCGCAATCCCAACGGATTCGTTTTTTTTCCTTAACAGGTCTGAGGTTAGCGCAGCTTGGAGGACTGTACACACATGCACTCTGGCCTCAGACATCTGCTTGATGGAAATCAGCGCCTGAGGCCGGCTTGCTTTACACAAAAAGAGCGAACAGCAGAAAAGATCATTTATCAGACAATCACTTACCGTCCATAGGCGCCAGGTAATCGTGAAGATGGCCGCCAGCGCCCACGGCTCCACCTTGCAGCAGCAGCTCTCCGTAGGGACTGGGGTGACTGGCTAGGAGGGTCATCTGATGATAGTAATCGGCGGGGTTGACGCCGGGTGGAGGTGGCGCAATACCGAAGATGCCCCTTTCTTTCAAGTGCTCGTGGGCAACTGCGAGGAGAGAGAGAGAGAGCGGGTCAGTGTTACAGGACAGGGACAATGATCATCAGATAAAAAAAAAAAGACATGTCCATCATAATTAAAGGAGAACTATGAGGGGGAGGGGAGTGCTTTTCACTCACCTCATAGTTCTAGCCGACCTGTGACAATGAGACTGTCACAGGTCGGCTCAGTAGATCGGGAGGTGAGGGAACACCGGTATGTGTTCGCTCTCTGCCGTGACAGGGGAGGGGCTGGATTCCCCTCTCCCCGCTCCGATCCTCCAGCGCTGACTGGCAGAACGGACGGGGGAGGGGGCGGGTACAGCTGGCTCTGCCTCTAGATAGGCAGAGCCAGCTGTCACTCAGGCAGCTGGGCTGATCCAGACAGTATTGTCGGGATCCGCTTCAGCTTACTGCGGCGTCTCAGTATACTGCGAGCTGTAGCTCGTGGTATTCTGAGCTTAGGGTGACGGGAGGGCGCTAGTTTGTGTCCTCCCATCACCCTAAGGAGAACTATGGGGAAAAGCCTTGACCCCATAGTTCTCTTTTAAGGCTTTCCACAAGATTTTGTAGTGTGTCTGAGGGAATTTGTCCCATTGGTGAGGTCCGGTACTGATGTTGGACGAGAAGACCTGAATCACCATCAACCAATTAATACCAAAGGTGTTCAGTAGGGTTGAGGTCTAGGCTCTGTGCAGGACACTCGAGTTCCTCAACACCAAACTGGTCACGCCATGTCTTTATGGAGCTGGCTTTGTACACAGGGGACAGTCATGGTGGAGCAGAAAAGGGTCTTCACCAAACTGGTCACACCATGTCTTTATGGAACTGGCTCCACTCTTCAGGGAAGACTTTTCAAGGTTTTGGAGGGTGTCTGTGGGAATTTGCCCATTTGTGAGGTGAGGCTTCTTGGATGAGAAGACCCGGCTCCCAATTGGCGTTCCAATTCTTCCCAAAGGTGTTCAGTAGGGTTGAGGTCAGGGCTCTGTGCAGGACACTCGAGTTCCTCCACACCAGACTGGTCCCACCGTGTCTTTATGGAGCTGGCTTTGTACACAGGGGACAGTCATGGTGGAACAGAAAAAGGGTCTTCACCAAACCACAAGGTTGGAATAGCACAATTGTCTACGATGTCTTTGTAATTTGTACCATTAACAGGATCCTGAACCATAAATCATTAGGAAGGGTCTTCACATGTGTTTGGACATATAAGAGTAAACCTTCTTGTAAACCTTCCGGCCAGCTATACACTATAGGTGACTGCCATACGCACAGGATCCCTTCCACTAGATGGAGGCGAGGAGCATAAGAAAGTCCTTGGCTCCTTGGCTCCATCCAGTGGTGGGAATGCCATGTGAATGGCACTCGTCCAGCGAATGGCTAGGTGGAAGCCCCAAGGTCTATACTTATACTTATCAACTGGCTCACCTCTAAGCCATCTTTTTTTCTCCCTAAGCAGTTACCCTTTCATTGTAACCCTCCCCCTTCATCCCTTGAATGAATTTAATTCTCCACCTCTTTCTTCCTCTCCTAATATTTTTCTTATAGTTCAGTTTCCAAAACTTCCGTGGCCTTACATGCCATTTATAGAAGGGAACGTCTCCACTAGAGTTGCATTATACCTCCATTTTTACATCCCTAAAATGTGACCGGCTTATGCAGCTGCCGTTTGGCATTGAGCGGAGCTGCTTATTGTTAACCAATATTCTCAAGTGTTCCTCCGGCACTGTTTGCCCCAACTGTATTCCGTTAAGTATAAAAGGGGACAACGCTATTACAGGATGTCAGGCCGACCTCCATTTGGAAGTGTTTATGAGGATAATGAGAGGAGATCAGACGCAGGACTGCAGGGTCATACCCAGATATCAATCATAGCTATTTTTAGCTTTCTCATGAATGGGAACTAGACAGAGTCTCTACGCATTTCTCATGGAGGGAGGGAGAGGGGGGATGGGGAGTGTCAGCCACTGGTTCTAGGGGTGAGATGGGGACTCCGTGAATAAAAATATAAAAAATGCCAATTCTTATGTTTTGTGTCATCCGAGGCTCGCAACTAGAGCAGCGATTTATATTTCTTCATGAAGGGGAGTTATTCTGCCACTTGTAACATTGTTACACAACTAAATATCAAAATCAATAAGAAAAACAACAAACATGTATTTATTGATTTTAAAGTGACACTAAACTCATACAAATGTATTCAAGTCCCTGACCTATGAACAACAATGTATCTTATTTGTGTATCACTCGGCTGTAGATCCTCCAATCATCTCTGACACTGTCCTTCCTTCTGGAGGGGGGGGGGCTACGTCTGTTCCCCATGGTCCCTGTGTGTGTTGTAAAGTAGTCACCGCCACAAGCTCACTCCCGGGATGGACTGCAATCTCAGCCCACAGTTAAAATGGCCGCTGGTGCTCTGCCCCTACCTCTCCGTCACACTCAGCGCTCTGCACCCACATTCACTTCTGCTGCGAGTGCTACGTTAGCAGTGCTGAGCGCTGACTTGCAGCACAGCCTTCAGCGGCGGGTTTGCTAACTTTTGCAGCGGCTGAGCAGCTGAACACACTTCTGATGACCCTGCCAATAACACACTTCCTGTCCCAGGGTGACAACACTGATGCACTGCACTAGAAAAAGGGCAGCGGCGTCATCCAAGACAGGACTATAGTACACCTCCCCCCTCTCCTCCATAACAGATAAGGAAGAGAGAGCTGGGAACAGTGTGACTGATCAGAGTGCAGCACAGGAAGTTATCTGCTGCCGCCACTGATAAACAATTGAAGTGTCTCATTTGGGGGACATATTTGTGAATGTTATTAGGTTTTTGTAGAAAAACTTTAATGTTAAAACGGCGACGAGCGGCCAGTGAGCGCTGGGTCTCTACCGCTCGGCGCTCTCGGGTTTTGGCCCATTATGTAAACAGTCTCACTAATGTCTGAAGCACTCTCGGTGATGCTGATACAAGACACATGGAGCTGCTGAATGCAGCAAGTCTGGGCGTCTGGCTGACTGAACCCCTCCGCAGTGCCAGGGCCAATTATAGAACACCTCACAGCTGCAAATCCTCAAAACTACACCCAGAGCGGACAGGGGGGAACAGGCGGGACCGGGAGGAAAAATAAATAGTGTCAGCCTCTGTCCAAATTAATTCAAGGGAAAAATGTGCAAAGCTGAGAGCGGGGAGGGAAGGGGACCAGTTCCCAGGATAGACAGGTCAGTTCCCTGCAAATCGGGACATGGCAGAGGGATGGAGAGCGCCTTATGCCTCCACCGGTGTCACTGGGTTCCAGCAAACAGAACACAGGATTAGGGATTAAAAAAATAGTTACTTTGTTTCTAATATAGTAACACTTTCTTGTATCTTTCTGGTGTGAGTTGTAGGGTACGTTCACACCAGATGCAGTGCGTTCCAGCCCCATTTTGGCCAGAACGCACTGCATTGCGGCCGGCTCACTATTTTGTGAGGCTGGAGGGGGCGTGGCCGGCCATTGAAGTGAATGGCACCGTAGCCACGCCCTCCGACCGGCAATTTGCATTCACTTCAATTGCCCGCTATGCCCCCTCCTGCCCCACAAAATAGGGAGCCGCCGCAATGCGATGCAGTGCGTTCTGGCCAGAATCGGGCCGGAACGCACTGCATCTAGTGTGAACGTACCCTTATAAACCTTCAGTGCAAAGTTTGTAAATACACTAAACGGCCACACTATGTGGACCCCCAACCATCACACCTGTATGAGCTTGTTGAACATCCCATTCCAAAACCATGGCCATTAATATGGAGTCGTCCCCCTTACCCATGCCCATTAATATGGAGTCGTCCCCCTTACCAATGGCCATTAATATGGAGTCGTCCCTCTTACCCATGGCCATTAATATGGAGTCGTCCCCCTTACCCATTAATATGGAGTCATCCCCCTTACCCATTAATATGGAGTCGCCCCCCTTACCCATGGCCATTAATATGGAGTCGTCCCCTTTACCCATGACCATTAACATGGAGTCATCCCCCTTACTCATAGCCATTAATATGGAGTTGCCCCCTTACCCATGGCCATTAATATGGAGTCATCCCCTTTAGCTATGGCCATTAATATGGAGGTGCCCCCTTATCCATGGCCATTAATTATGAGTTGTCCCCCTTACCCATGGCCATTAATATGGAGTCAACCCCTTTACCCATGGCCATAAATATGGAGTTGCCCTCTTACCCATGGCCATTAATATGGAGTCGTCCCTCTTACCCATGGCCATTAATATGGAGTCGTCCCCCTTACCCATTAATATGGAGTCATCCCCCTTACCCATTAATATGGAGTCGCCCCCCTTACCCATGGCCATTAATATGGAGTCGTCCCCTTTACCCATGACCATTAACATGGAGTCATCCCCCTTACTCATAGCCATTAATATGGAGTTGCCCCCTTACCCATGGCCATTAATATGGAGTCATCCCCTTTAGCTATGGCCATTAATATGGAGGTGCCCCCTTATCCATGGCCATTAATTATGAGTTGTCCCCCTTACCCATGGCCATTAATATGGAGTCAACCCCTTTACCCATGGCCATAAATATGGAGTTGCCCTCTTACCCATGGCCATTAATATGGAGTCGTCCCTCTTACCCATGGCCATTAATATGGAGTCGTCCCCCTTACCCATTAATATGGAGTCGTCCCCCTTACTCATATCCATTAATATGGAGTCGTCCCCTTTACCCATGGCCATTAATATGGAGAGTCGTCCCCCTTAACCATGGCCATTAATATGGAGTCATCCCCCTTACCCATAGCCATTAATATGGAGTTGCCCCCTTACCCATGGCCATTAATATGGAGTCGTCCCCCGTTACCCATGGCCATAAATATGGAGTCTTCCCCATTACCCATGGCCATTAATATGGAGTCGTTCCCCTTACCCATAGCCATTAATATGGAGTCCCACCACCCTTTGTGGCTAAACAGCCTCCACTCTTCTGGGAAGGCCTTCCACAAGATTTTGGAGGGTGTCTGTGGGAATGCCCATTTGTGAGGTCAGGTACTGATGTTGGATGAGAAGACCTGTCTAACATTTTGGTGCTCCAATTCATCCCAAAGGTGGTCAGTAGGATGAGATCGGGGCTCTGTGCAGGACACTTGAGTTCCTCCACCAAACTGGTCACACCATGTCTTTATGGAGCTGGCTTTGTACACAGGGGACAGTCATGGTGGGACAGAAAACGGTCTTCACCAAACTGTGACCACAAGGCCGGAAGAGCCCAATTGTCTACCATGTCTTTGTATGCTGTAGCATTACCAGAAACCTTCACTGGAGACCCCTGAACTCCATCATTTAGAAGGGGTCCACATACCTTGGCCATGTAATGTCTGGAAGTATTGGCAGCCACACGTATGTGGGCTCAGCTTCCCCAGCAGTGGTAAAAGTAATTGCATTATAATGTTCCTCCATCTCTATGAACGTATACGGTTCATGTCTGACTATAAGGACAACAAGCAGATTGCCGGATCGCTAAGATCAGGACAAGGGAGCGATTAAAAGCTATATCTCAAAATTATACTAAAAGAATAATTAAAGCTGTTCTGCAAAAGAAACATGAAATGTATTGTTAAATGTATTCAATTTGCCTTTCTACCAGACTTCTTTAGCACATTGTAGAGCAGCACTTAGACTAGAAGAGGGGAGGGAAGGACTAGGAACCAATCAGACCCTCTTGCGCTGCACAGGTGCCGACAGCGGACATGCTGACAAGAGCAGAGTGCAGAGTGATGACTCTCAATGTGCTGCTCCTCCATTGTCCAATCACCAAGCTGGGGGTGTGTGTCTTGACCAGGGGCGTAACTAGAAATCACAGGGCCGCATAGCAATATTTTGTATAGGGGCCCCGTGATTGGTAGTTATGCCCCTTGCAGAGCCCACCGGAGAGTGACCCTGCAGAGCCCACCAACCCAGGCGGCCTGGCCGGGCCCCCCTGTGCCCGGGCCCCATAGCGGCCGCCTGGGTCGCTATGGCGATTGTTACGCCACTGGTCTTGACCAAGCTGTTATAATGTGGCAGCACAAGTCAAGGACCTGACAAGGTGCTGGATCACAAAACTGCCTGAACAGAATGACAAATCCTTTGACAAGGTAAAACAATTCCCGTTATATGTATTTCATCTGCTTTCCTGGAGTTCATATTAAATGACCACATAATCGATCTATAGCATAACCTGTACAGGGGGGGGGGCGGCTTACCTTCGGCGGGGCTGAGTCCCCTGGCGGCTGAGATCATGGGGAGGGTGGGGCTCCCGTGGATGGACCGCAGGTAATGCTCCCTGTGGGGGTTCACATAATGGTGGGCGTGGCCGAAATCCGTGGCGCTCACCGGGTGCGGTGACAGGCGGATGAGGGAGATGTCAGAGATGACGGGGCTTCCGCTCAGTCCTGGGGGGCTGCAAAAAGAGGGAGGAAAATAAGATGTGAATATAGATGTACAGAAACACGCTGGGAAGGCGCAATAGATATACATCTGGTTTTGGCAAACTACCGTCCTCCTGGTGACGAGGAAGTACAAGTCCCAGCAAGCCATGCTATGAAGCACATCATACAGACTGGAACGGCTGAGATGTCACACCTAGCACTGCGCGGACTCAGTAAGGGAAGTGTCAGCTCCTCGCTCCCCGGAGCTGAGCCATCGGTCACAGGAGGTGACACTCGTCAGCGGTGTCAGAAGCAGTCAGAGGAAGCAGCTGGAGTCAGAGGAAGTTATAGAGAAATGGGGACAGCTGGAGAGAAGCAGATTCATCACTAAACAAAAGAAATCCATTTATCTTTATACGGCTCTGATATTATTATTATACATGTATATAGCTCTGACCTATAACGCAGCGCTGTACAGAGAACACTGAGCCAGTCACATCAGTCTCTGTACAGAGGAGCTTCCACTCTAATGTCACCTCCCCCCCACAGTCACATCAGTCTCTGTACAGAGGAGCTTACACTCTAATGTCCCCTCCCCCCACAGTCACATCAGTCTCTGTACAGAGGAGCTTACACTCTAATGTCCCCCCCCCCACAGTCACAACAGTCTCTGTACAGAGGAGCTTACACTCTAATGTCGCTCCACAGTCACATCAGTCTCTGGACACAGGAGCTTACACTCTAATGTCCTCCCCCCCACAGTCACATCAGTCTCTGTACAGAGGAGCTTACACTCTAATCTCCCCCCCACAGTCAAAGACTCTCTAAGACAAACGTGTAAAAATTCCTTCTCTTCTGAATTCTGTGAACATTATATACGGGATCGGATCAATTAATTCTCGCTGGGAAATTATTCTGGGTCTCCAGTGCTATGGGAGGCCGCAGGGAAAAAGCAGCAGGAGGGCAGCTGGCATTAGGAGTAGCCACAGGGGGGGAAAAGCCAAGCTGGACAGCCTCGGAGGTGTCACCAGGCATGGTATTGGTTGGTATCTGACATTCCGCTTAGATATAGAGCTGTAGTGAGTAAGTTGCCCCTGTAAGGGAGTAGATGGGAGGGTGGTGGTGAGGAGGAGGGGCAGATGGCGTGAGAAGTAGATGAAGCGATAGAAGGAGAAGGGTCATAGTTGGCATTGCTAGGGAAGAAGCAGTTGGCATCATCAGAGGTCTTCACACAGAGATGCTGCTGCCTGGCATTAGAAGGAGGGGACGGATTGGCAGTTGGCATTAGGGACAGCTGTGGGCAGGGTGGTAACTGGCACTGGATCACATTGGTGTACCGTGATGTCATTGTCAGGGTCAGCAGGTGTGCGGTGAAGTCACATAGCTGGAGCCAGACCGAATTTCATGGAAACCGATATTAGCTTCATCCCGTCCGTCACACTCACAGCGCCAGAAACGCTGCCAGCTTAAAGGGGCACTCTACATCTTCCTTCAGAAATCTTTACCAACAATGTCTGCAGTCTTGTTGCATTATACTGCGTGGGACGGAAATCAGGTTCCATGAACGTGGTGATTAGATCCAGACCACACACCCTCCGTGGGACAGACAGCCCACACATTAGCCAAGCCGTGTGTAAAACAAATCTATTTCACTGCCAATGGCACAAACCCGCTTTCCCAGATTCGCGCTATGAGGAGGAGATCATAAGCTGGCCACATATGTTACAATTTGATTGTCGTCCATCCCGGGAGTGAGCCTGGAGCGGTGACTACATTACAACACACACAAGGACCATGGGGAACAGACGTAGCCCCCCCTCCAGAAGGAAGGACAGTGTCAGAGATGATTGGAGGATCTACAGCCGAGTGATACACAAATAAGATACATTGTTGTTACTAGTTAGGGGACTTCAATGTAGTTTTAAAGATGTACTGAGCTTAGGGTGACGGGAGGACGCTAGTTTGTGTCCTCCCGTTACCCTAAGGAGAACTATGGGGAAAAACACTGACCCCATAGTTCTCCTTTAATTCCGGAGTTTAATGTCACTTTAAGGCTGCGCAGAGGTTTATTCCCGATCCCTTGTGTTCTCTTCACATTGTGTGTGTGGAAATGCTTTTACTTTCACAATAAAACATTCCTGTGGGTTCTACTATTGATTGGTTTACGATTTGATTTCACCGAATGTTTAAGTGTTCTCCGATCACGATCATTGAAGATTATTTTCTGAGCACATTTCTCCCTCGAAGACGAAGGTTCTCCTCTATCCTTCCAGGATTTAATAATGATTTGGATACTTCTTACCCCAATTTTAGTAGTTTCAGTAATCTCCTTCCTTGTTTTCTTTGCTTGATGCAGGCCAGTAATTTGACTGTTCGGAAACAGAGCTCCATCTTATCCCCGACCTCAGGATATGCTTGTGTAAGAAATGAGAAGCTACTCACAGCATCAGTTAGGGTTTTCCCCCATCGTTCTCCTAAGGGTAACGGGAGGACACAAACTAGCGTCCTCCCGTCACCCAAAGCTCAGTATATAGGGAGCTACAGCTCGCGGTATACTGAGATGCCACAGTCAGCTGAAGCGGATCCCGACAATTCTGTCTGGATCCGCCCAGCTGCGTGAGTGACAGCTGGCTCTGCATATCTAGAGGCAGAGCCAGCTGTGCCCGCCCCCTCCCCCGTCCGTTCCGCCAGTCACCGCTGGAGGATCGGAGCGGGGAGGGGGGGAATTCCTGCAGAGAGCCGTGAGTGACAGTCACGGCTCTCTGCACGCATAGATCGAGAAGTGAGCGAGCAACGGTATGTGTTCGCTCACTTCCCGATCTACTGAGCCGACCTGTGACAGTTTCATTGGCACAGGTCGGCTCAGATTATGAGGATGAGTGAAAATCACTCACCTAATAATTCTCCTTTAAATAACTTGTTGCCGGATGAAACATATTAAAGTGACACTAAACTCCGGAGTTAAAGCTTAAAAATAAATTCAAGTCCCTGAACGATGAACAACAATGTATCTTATTTGTGTATCACTCGGCTAATTTAGTTCAGGGACTTGGATGGATTTTTAACATTTAACTCTTGAGTTTAGTGTCACTTTAATAATAATTTTCCCCGGAATTCTACTTTAAGATGCCAAATGATCAACAACTATGTATAAAAAATATTGTTTTATTTCTACAAAGAATAAAATGACATAAGAACAATAAAACGGTTCAGTTCCATTTGCTTGACATAAATCAGATACAAGGTATACGGTATATACTGTACCTCTGTATCCTCCCTGAATGATCTGCTGCTCAGCTAATCATATGATATCACACAAATAGAACGGAACCATTTTATTGTTCTTTGTGATTTTTCTAGGAATAAAACAATAGATCTTTATACATAGTTGCTGTTCATTCGGCACCTTAACAACCCCAACAATCCAATTTGCTGGTTTACAAGTTGCGCAATTTCACAATATTTTTTAAAAATAAAAAAAAACAAACTCGGCCTTTCCGTCCACATAAAAATAACGCACGTAAATAGTCAAAATATAAACAAAGAATCAAATTGGAACCTTGAACTTCCTGAAGGTAAAACAACACAATAAGCTGCAAACATCTACCCAGGGATGGTACTGCGGGCTGGCGGGTGGCGCGGTGCGGTCCCGGAGGATAACTGCGACATACATTTCATTTTACAGTAAAACCGCAGAGTCAGCTCAGCCCATAAGTTACATAAATATTATATAAAAATACACGCGGGCTGAAACCTACAGGAAGCGTCCCAAATATATACATCTGGATTCAGCACTGTACACACACACACACACACATACGAGGATCATTATATCACATCAGGGGTGTCAAACTCAATTTAATCGTGAGCCGCATCAACTTTATGGTTGCCTTCAAAGCAGGGGCGTAACTAGAAATCACAGGGCCCCATAGCAAAATTTTGTATGGGGCCCTGTGATTTCTAGTTACACCCTTTGAAGAGCCTACATAGCTCACCTGAGGGTGACCCTGCAGAGCCCACCATAGACTCTCTATGGTGGGCCCTGCAGGGTCACCCTCAGGTGGGCTGGTCACACTCCTTACCTGTCCACCTCTTCTTCCTCCGTCTTCCCTCCTCCGTCGCCGGGCCCGCTCCCTCCTCCGTCACCGGCCCCGCCTCCTGCTCCGTCACCGGCCCCGCCTCCTCTGTTGCTAACCCCCGGGCCCCGCCTCCTTCTTCCCTGCCGGGTCCAGCCTTCTCCACCGCTGCTGCTGGCTCTCATTGACTCAGCAGCGGCTGTGGAGAAGAACGCAGCCCTGCACAGATCCCTGACAGTGATCTAAACAGCGGCGCGTTCGAAGCTATAGCGACCCAGGCGGCCCGCGCGGCATCAGGGGGATATCCTGGCCGGGCCCCCCTGTGCCCGGGCCCCATAGCGGCCGCCTGGGTCGCTATGGCGATTGTTACGCCACTGCCTCAAAGGTATCTGTAAGACTATATAAATGTATCTAATATTTATCATAAATTGCCTCTGCATTCCATTATCACTGGTTTTAATAATAACTTAAAAGAGAACTATGGGGGTTAAGTCTTTTCCCCATAGTTCTCCTTAGGGTAACAGGAGGACACAAACTAGCGTCCTCCCGTCACCCTAAGCTCAGTATATAGGGAGCTACAGCTCGCGGTATACTGAGACGCCGCAGCTGAAGCGGATCCCAACAATTGTGCCGGGATCCGCCCAGCTGCGTGACTGACAGCTGGCTCTGCCTATCTAGAGGCAGAGCCAGCTGTACCCGCCCCCTCCCCCGTCCGTTCCGCCAGTCAGCGATGGCAGATCGGAGCGGGGAGGGGGGAATCCATCCCCTCCTCTGTCACGGCAGAGAGCCGTGACAGGATCGAGAGGTGAGCGAACTCCGGTATGTGTTCGCTCACCTCCCGATCTACTGAGCCGACCTGTGACAGTCTCATTGTCACAGATCGGCTGGAACTATGAGGTGAGTGAAAAGCATCCCCCCTCATAGTTCTCCTTTAATATCTCGATCTGAAAGTAGAAGTCTAGGAAATGGCCTGGCGGGCCGGATTCGGCCCCTGGGCCTTGAGTTTTACACATGTGTAATAGACCGTCCAATCGCTGCGCTGAACCAGCTCATGGATACTAATTCGTTGGTTCATTTGAATTTTCTGCACCCGGGATGACTCTGTCACAGGATGGAATTTGTCGTACATTGGGCTGTATGTGATTACTAGTTATCTGGAGTGACACAGACAACTTCCCACCAGTGCAGACAATTTCCTCGGTCGGTGCGGCGCTGACAGGTTCTCGTCCTAAAAAGTACTAAAATATCAGATACCCGTCTGTAGGCTGCTTCTGTCTGACAATGCTACTTGTCCGGCTCTCGTGCCAATCAAAGGGCTTCGATACGTTTGGAGCTGCTGACCTAGAACAGTCATGCAGCCAGCGGAGTCAGAATTCCCATACTGCTTACATGCTCTGGGTCAGGGACTTGAAGCCATCGGATGGGCATGACAGCCAAAAAACATGCACTTCCAAAAGAAAGTAGAGCGGCGTTCACATCAGAGGCTGATGTGGCTGTGGGGGGAGGGGACATTAGAGTGTAAGCTCCTCTGTACAGAGACTGATGTGACTGTGGGGGGAGGGGACATTAGAGTGTAAGCTCCTCTGTACAGAGACTGATGTGACTGTGGGGGGAGGGGACATTAGAGTGTAAGCTCCTCTGTACAGAGACTGATGTGACTGTGGGGGGAGGGGACATTAGAGTGTAAGCTCCTCTGTACAGAGACTGATGTGACTGTGGGGGGAGGGGACATTAGAGTGTAAGCTCCTCTGTACAGAGACTGATGTGACTGTGGGGGGAGGGGACATTAGAGTGTAAGCTCCTCTGTACAGAGACTGATGTGACTGTGGGGGGAGGGGACATTAGAGTGTAAGCTCCTCTGTACAGAGACTGATGTGACTGTGGGGGGAGGGGACATTAGAGTGTAAGCTCCTCTGTACAGAGACTGATGTGACTGTGGGGGGAGGGGACATTAGAGTGTAAGCTCCTCTGTACAGAGACTGATGTGACTGTGGGGGGAGGGGACATTAGAGTGTAAGCTCCTCTGTACAGAGACTGATGTGACTGTGGGGGGAGGGGACATTAGAGTGTAAGCTCCTCTGTACAGAGACTGATGTGACTGTGGGGGGAGGGGACATTAGAGTGTAAGCTCCTCTGTACAGAGACTGATGTGACTGTGGGGGGAGGGGACATTAGAGTGTAAGCTCCTCTGTACAGAGACTGATGTGGCTGGCTCAGTGTTCTCTGTACAGCACTGCGGTATATGTCAGAGATATATAAACAGTATCATATTAATATTTAGTAAATTTGTGGCAATTTCCAGCGTTTGTTCGCAGTGAATCCTGCTGCGTGAAAGTCGTCTTCGGTCACCAGAATCGCAGGTCACGAAACGTATTCCAGGAATTCCTCTCCCAGGACAGCCTTGTGTCACAGGACGGTTCAGGACACCCAGACAAGTCGCAGCCTGCGGCCCCCATGTCTGCCACGGGCACTCGAGCGCGCTTCATTTACTGCGCAGAACTGGTGTAATTAGGTGTGCGTGGAACCTGAGCTCCTGCAGACAGCCGGGATGTGGGTTTGATATATGAGGGCTCCACGTCACTCTCACATCACATTAATCATCAGAGCCAAAGAGCGGGCATGTTATTTTTCCCAAGAAACACCGACTACAACTGACGCTTTGATAAATAGCACGGCGTTCTGCTGCGCTGGGGGGAGGGGGGCCTCAGAGAATTCAGCTGCATTAAGGGGCCCTGCGTTTAGGGGTTAACAAAAAAAAATACGCAGGAAGAACAGAAATGGCCCGGAATCGCAGCGTCATCGAAAAAGATAAATTTCTATTTCAAGTTTTCATTGATTTTCAGGAAGAAAAAGAGGAGAAGAAACCGAACAATATTCAGATATATTATATTACATTGTATCATAATAATATGATAGGTTTCCCAGAGTGTTTTGCGTCTCTTTGCCTGCAGCTTGATGTGATGCAATCTCAATTTCACAACTCTACATATCCCATCATGCATTGCTTCCAGCAAGCAATGATAGTGTTACATTGTTCAGATGTTGAGTTGTAGTTCAGAAGGCCGGCTCTGTGAGAGTGGTGACAACCGGGAAGATCATATTCACAGGGCTGAGTGACATGGTGTCAGTGCATTGAGGAAGTCCATCCGATGGGCATCTTCAGAGGTTTACAAACTTCTAAGTGGATCTGGTTATTAGGAGCGGGATAGAACTAGGGGTGGCAGGAGCAAGTCGGTTGGAGAACATTCAGCACAACACAGCACTGGGATATAATAATCATGAGTCAGGTAACATACCCGTGAATGGCGTGGATTCCGTGCCCGTCGTAGTGATATCGGCCCTCTTGGTGCCGGATGTCAATAGGGAAAGGACTGTGGAATGCTGGGAAGAGATGAGCCGGACCTGCCAGGAGAAGATACAAGTTAGGTAAGACAGCAGGAAATCAGTTATGTTATTATCAACAACAAACATGTCTACTCTACAGTCCATGGCACCAAACATGTCTACTATACAGTCCATGGCACCAAACATGTCTACTATACAGTCCATGGCACCAAACATGTCTACCATACAGTCCGTGGCACCAAACATGTCTACTATACAGTCCGTGACACCTAACAAGTCTACTATACAGTCCGTGGCACCAAACATGTCTACTATACAGTCCATGGCACCAAACATGTCTACAATACAGTCCGTGGCAGCAAACATGTCTACTATACAGTCCATGGCACCAAACATGGTTCCTATCCATCATACATGACACCAAACATGTCTACTATACAGTCCATGGCACCAAACATGTCTACTATACAGTGCATGGCACCAAACATGTCTACTATACAGTCCGTGAAACCAAACATGGTTCCTATCCATCATACATGACACCAAACATGGCTCCTGTCCAGAGTGCATGACACCAAACATGTCTACTATAAAGTCCATGACACCAAACATGGTCCCTATCTAGAGTCCATCACACCAACCCCACATTAATGGCGATGGCTTTAGAAGGGGATGTCCAAAAAGCTCACATACATGTGAAGGTCGGGTGTTCACAAATGATTGGCCAAATAATGTCTTTCTGACCCTCCAGTCTCACACAATGTATTGATTTGAAGTATCCCCCCCCCCCTTCTCTGCAGTGGTATGGTCCATAGTGTTTTATTGAAGACTTCTGGCCTAAGCTTCCTCTCCATAACCCCCCAATGGCCTGACAGCACCCCAACCAACCCGCCCTGGTCTGCCCATGCCCCTCCCCCCGATAGGATTACATTGAACGCATGCAGAGTTCTGACAGGTAGCGGATCATGTTGGTTGCCGGATCAGTATCAGCAGGGCACTTGTATGAAGAGGAGACGTCTCACTGAGGTACAGATCATTCACGTTGCGTTTGGAGCGGCGGACGGCCCCACATTGTGTGAAATATGATGATATGGCGCCAGCAAAGCGAGAACATAAATGAGGCGGAATTGTTCTGTGAGAGCTCACATGGAGCGATAAGCGTCTCCAACAGAGAGCGCAAACCGTGGTCAGATCTGCTGTCGGCGAGGAACGCTAGGCG
>NW_017306588.1:1262032-1263212 GCF_000935625.1 Nanorana parkeri
CAAGCCGTCCGCGTTTTTGCCTAGCGTAGTTTGCTTGTTCCGCGCACATTTTTCCCCACGTTAGACGTCGCACGCGAAGACGCGGGTCTTGGCTGCGGAACGTTTTGACGCGCACGCCAAAGGTGTGAATGGGGCCTGAAAGGTTAATAAAGATACAAAATATCTCCAAATACGGCAAACGTCTGTATAGATTGAGAAGACGATTTCCCCGGACTTCATTCAAGAGTCTGAAGGGGAGATCATTTCCAGGGCCGGATTTCCCACAAGGCCACCAAGGCCTGGCCTCGGGGCGGCAGGGAGTAGGGGGGCGGCACAGTCGTCAGGCGGGCAGTTTTTTTTCTACTTTTAGCCCTCGTTCACACCTGAACGTTTTGTAGCGCGTTCTACGCTCGACGAACGCTCTACAAAACGCTCAAAAATATAAATCCCATTGTATTCAATGGTCTCGTTCCCACCTCGGCGTATTTCCGCCCGTCCCTAACGCCCTACAAAACGGCCCACGCCTGAAAAGGTACATGTACTACTTTGGGCCGTTTTGTTGCGTGTTTCCATTGGGATACAGCCAAGTAGCCTTCGGAAATGCGCGACGGTCGCGCAACTTTTTTACCGCGAATCGCGGTTTAAAAAAATGCGCGACAGACGCGCATATGCAATACGCCTAGGTGTGAACGAGACCTTAGCCCTGCATCGGGCAAATGTTCAGCCGCTCGTTTTGTATCAAGTGATCTCTGCGATGTCGCCAAGATCACTTGTATGCAGTCTGCAGGTCCGCCCCTCCCCCCCTACATGGTCCGCCCCACCTCACCTGGTCGCCTCTGTCCCCGCCGTGGTTTACGGGGTCCCCCCGCTCTCCTGGGGGACCCAGGACCACGGCAATCACTTCAGGACGGAGAGTGGTAAGTGTGAACACTGAGGCGGGAGGGCTGCGCTCGTGTCAGGTGTCACAGGAGAGCCGGCTCAGCGCTGTGCTAGAACTCCTGTATTGGAGGCGACAGGTTCAATAAAGTGAACCTGTCACCTCCAAATGCTATCACACAGTGGCTTGTTAGCTCCTGTGTGATAGCAATAAAGTTAAGTGAAATCATAAGATAAAAAAAATTTCAAAAATAAATAAAAATTTAAAAGTAAAACAAATAATAAAGAAAAAAACATAAAATCAATAATAAAGAGATACCTTTAA
>NW_017306588.1:1263383-1265678 GCF_000935625.1 Nanorana parkeri
TGAGGAACCCGGCTTGGGGCAGCAGAGAGAGTATATCCGGCCCTCCTGACCATTTCCCGTCCACAGATTCAGATTTGATGATGTCGCATGATGGATACAAAGTAACAATGTTTCTTGGTGATCTGTGTGAATCGATCAGATTTCGGAGGTGAGGATCCCCCGTTCAGGTGATTAGGGGCCCATAGCGGTCCGCGTCGTTGTTCCAGCCCCCGGGGGCGCTGCGGCTGCTGCGGGGATTTCCGGCTTTCTCTTCGTTTCCTCGATCTGTATTTTTCTTTTCTTTTAGACTTTCAATTTCAGCAAGAAAATCCGTTCTTAATCACCCGGCCTGGGGTCACGCCCGCCCAATATTATTACTGTAAGGACTTCCTGCCGGAGAGGAGGAGGGAGAACAGTCAGCAACTCTCCCCCAGTGTTTCCCCAACCATTCCACAGGAATTATTATTAAAGCTGAACTCCGGGATCGGCAGATATCGTCCTCGTACCAGAGTCCCGTGTGTTCTCCCCTGAGTCCCCGTGATCTTCGTGCATTTCTTCCAGATCGGTGCAGACTCGGAGCTTCCTGTAATAAAGACCGGTCACTGCTACTCTCTCTCCTTGTGGGGGGTGACTGGTCTTGTCTCCGCCCCCTCCTGTAATAAAGACCGGCTCACTGCTGCTCTATCTCCTTGTGCAGGGTGACTGGTCTTGTCTCCGCCCCCTGCTGTAATAACGACCGGTCACTGCTGCTCTCTCTCTCCCTGTGCAGGGAGACTGGTCTTGTCTCCGCCCCCTCCTGTAATAACGACCGCTCACTGATGCTTTCTCCTTGTGCATGGCGACTGGTCTTTCTCCGCCCCCTCCTGTAATAAAGACCAATCACTGCTACTCTCTCTCCTTGTGCAGGGCGACTAGTCTTAGTCTCCGCCCCCTCCTGTAATAAAGACCGCTCACTGCTGCTCTATCTCCTTGTGCAGGGTGACTGGTCTTGTCTCCGCCCCCTCCTGTAATAAAGACCGCTCGCTATACTTGTGCAGGGTGACTGGTTCGGTAGGAGGGGCTGTCAGACTCCTGCACACCTCGCAGCACCCCTTTTTGAGCATTATAAAGAATAATGGATCCCTGGCATCCCTTTAGACGTTGGCCGCTGCGTGCTGCAGACTTTAGCTGCGCAATCTGCTGATCGGTTGTTCGATTGCACTCTGTCAAGAGTATAGTCAAGCAACTGATCAGCAGATTGCACAGCTAAAGTCCGCAGCACCTGCTGGCCAGCAGAGATACATGTTTAAATGGATGCTGGAGACGCGTTCCTTCATTCAATGCAGCACAGTGACCGGCACCAACCCTAAAGATCACGCCCACAGATAAATGACTGAGGGCAGAGGAAGCTGATAGCGGGGAGAGGTGACCCGGTGACAACAGTACGGATCCGGAGTCTGAGCTGGGACTGGCATAAAACCTCCGCCATTCTATAACCCTCCAGGACGGGGAATGGTGAACGGTCGGATCCCATTCCATCAGATGGTCTGTGCACATGGGCCTCCGTGGTCTGAACACGGCCAGCTGTGTCCCTCTGCCATGCCGCGGGGGTCGGAGGAGGAGGATTCCCGCGCTGCGCGAGGAATGCGGACAGGTGGCTGAATCAGACTGCGGCCAGGCGGAAAATCCCGCCATTGTTCTACAGTCCCCCCCCAGGGGGGGGGGGGGGCTTAAAGGGGCAGCGCACCCACGGAAACCCAATATCCCGCCGACGGGGGCCAATTAACCCCACCGACGCTGGAAACGCAGAGCCACGGGACAACGTGATGGGTACATCGGGACAGGAAATACAATGTGTCACGGAGAGGAAGCAACCAATGAAATGTATCAACAGCAATACCCAATGAGAGGTCTGTGTGCCGAATACGTTTATAGAGATGAATGCTGCGCGATTCCTGTGTACAGAGACTCCAGTCCCAGTTGAGGTTTTGGGGGGATGAGGGCTCCTGAAGTACGGCACCATCTTTAATCAGTCATCATCCGGGGTCACCATCTACTTCCTGGACTGAGATGACGGCTCAGAGATGACACAATCACGGAAATCCTCTGCAGTTGTTGTTGGCGGTGATAACAAATGTCTGACACAGTTCAGCCCCCCTGCTGCAGCCTTTCACCTTGTGACTTAGTACAAAGATACAATGTTGCTGTCTGATCACTGGGGGAGGTGAGACTGAGGAAATGCTTCCTCCTGCCTGCAGCAGACTGATCACTGGGGGAATGGAGACTGAGGAAATGCTTCCTCCTGCCTGCAGCAGACTGATCACTGGGGGAGGGGAG
>NW_017306588.1:1266585-1268874 GCF_000935625.1 Nanorana parkeri
GGCTCGTTAATTATATTGTGTCCCCCCCCCTCACCGAGGCCTCAGATAGCAGATGATGACACGGTGGAGATTTGGGGAAGGATTCGGTATCGGGGGGGACAGCGTTATACTCGGCATGTAGCGGCATCGCTGGGGCGGGACTACAAATCCCAGCATGGCCCGGTCAGTGAGGAGTCACATCTGCCTTCCTCCCATACGGAACAATAATGGAGCGCCTGCTCTATATACGGCAGCTGGAGGCCCCGCCCACGCGTCACGCCATTGATCGAAATTCCGTAATTCCGAGAGCGGTTACGGCGTACGCTCGGTTTGTGGGACCTGATATTAGGACTGCTTTGCTGTTTCATATTTCTTTAAAGATGATGAAGATTTAACAAGGATTGTAAGTGCTGCCCATCCAGTCCTGAGATTTACACAGCTCTGCCACACAGCACAGACCGGCCTGACAGGGGCAGGAGACTTATATGCAGTTCTGTAACACTTACAGGTCTTGTCCCTCCCCCAGCCTGTGACCGGACAGTGAAAGGAGAAGCAGCAGACTGATGAGCTCTTCTGTCACTCTTCTCCTATCAGCATGCACCTTGTTATCAGGTGAGCCCTGCAGTCAAGCCGATTGGCCCCTTATGCCCCTCCAAGCCTGAGCTTTGCGGCACAGGGGCTGAAACCAATTAAAATACAGATCAGTACACATGTTAAAGCGAGAACGCGAACTGCCGACCAGGACCTGACCCCGCCGGCTTGTGCTGAGACAGAGAAGTAAAGTGCGGTCACCGCGCAGCGATATGAAACAGGAAGCGGAGCCTGCATATGGAACGTAGATGTGCTCATGCTCCTCTGAGGTGCCGGTATGGGGCCGCTGCACGGAGCGCAGTCCTAACGCGCTGCACTTTGAAATGTCCCAGGGGGGCCCCCCGGGACAGGGCCCCCTCCGGCAGGCGGAACCAATTACCGTCAGGGGCCGTCCCGGCGATCCTCGGCGGATTATTTGACTTCTTCGTGTGGTGAAGGGAAAAGAAAAACAGTTTTCGGGATAATGAAGTCCGGAGCGCCGCGCGTCTTTCATCTCAGACCGGAAACAAAAGTCTAATTGGGAACATCGGCGGAGTCTTCCACAAGACGCGGGGTACCTAGCACTGTAACCAGCCGGCAGCTGAGGTTACCGTCCCTTTAATGCTGT
Source organism: Nanorana parkeri (assembly GCF_000935625.1). NCBI lineage: Eukaryota > Metazoa > Chordata > Amphibia > Anura > Dicroglossidae > Nanorana > Nanorana parkeri. Next base: position 1,267,763 of record NW_017306588.1, read on the forward strand.
GCGCGGCCTGCGTTTGGTAAAGCTCTGCGGTGTTGGTTCAATGTGCTTCTCACCTCTCCTGGGCCCCTCCCCCCTCATCAACGTGCTAATGAAATGTAAAAATGAAACCTCATTAGATACCTCATGCTAGTGTTGGTCATTTTTCAGCTGTGAGTGTAATCTGAGCTTCAGCTATGGACTTCTATAAGCAGCGGTGCAGTTGCTCAGTGGTTAGAACTTCTGGCTTGCAGCACTGGGGGCCTCAGTTTGAATCCCGGTCAGGACATTATATGCATGGAGTTTACATGTCCTCCCTGTGTGTGCGTTTCCTGAAGAAAATAACCAATACGGACCAAGAGGACCAGTACGGACTAAGAGAACCAGTACGGACTAAGAGGACCAGTGCGGACTAAGGTGTCCAGGACAGACTAAGAGGACCAGTACGGACTAAGAGGACCAGTACGGACTAAGAGGACCAGTGCGGACTAAGAGGACCAGTACGGACTAAGAGAACCAGTACGGACTAAGAGGACCAAGAGGACCAGTACAGAGCAAGAGGACCAGTACAGACCAAGAGGACCAGTACAGAGCAAGAGGACCAGTGCGGACTAAGAGGACCAGTACGGACTAAGATGACCAGTACGGACTAAGAGGACCAGTACGGACTAAGAGGACCAGTACGGACTAAGAGGACCAGTACAGACTACTCCAGGATGGCGGCACGCATGCGCACAATGCGCCGCTGGCCGAATCCAAAATAGCAGAAGAATGTTTCCGTTTGGCGAAACGAATTAAAACATTTTTAGTTTCCGTTTGTTTCGTCCGAAAAACAAATTTTCTGTCTTTGCACATGTGTAGCAATGTGTGTGCATGAGTGCGTGGCCCTGGCTGCGCCCCCTCTCAGCTGCGCCTCAGGTCGAGTGCCTCACTCGCCCCATGGTAGCTACAGCCCTGCATGGCCCATGCGGTTCTGCTGCAGGGGGCGGAGTCACGTCCTTATCACGGAATGCGGGTTTTTTTTGCAATAAACGGTTCGCGATCCCGGAGGGTGTTGCAGATGCCGCGACTCTCCGCAGCGAGCCCCCCACCCCCCCACGGCCCCCCGAATTTCCCCCTCTTTGTGCAGCTGCCAT
>NW_017306588.1:1269277-1269511 GCF_000935625.1 Nanorana parkeri
GAATTTCCCCCTCTTTGTGCAGCTGCCATCGCCCTCACACACAATCTACCCGAGCAGAATATTAAACTCTCGGCTCCTTTCTGAGCACTTCATCGCCCGCCGCTGATGACTCGGTGCCGACACAATGCCGCGGCCAGTCCTCCATTCTCCGGCCCAGCGGGGGGTTCGATAATTGGGGGGGGTTACCTCATGGTTTTTTTTCTGCTCCCTTTTATGGCATTGTACCGAGGCGGC
>NW_017306588.1:1269590-1270740 GCF_000935625.1 Nanorana parkeri
AAAGTTTACGGTTTCCCGCTCGATTATACTGAAAAAAACTAAAAATTGCCGAAATAACGATTCACCCGGACGTTTGATGGCCTTTGTCCTCGTCATGTGACCTAGAATGTCCTTAGAAAGGGGAGTCAAGTGATATCCACGCGCGGAGGCTCTTTATAAGGCATTAGCTTTAAAGTGGAGTTTCCCTTTCACTCCACCCCTGTCTTGTAATACCCCAACTAACGCACGACGCGGCGCCGGGACGCGGTTTGGGTTCGCTCGGACATTCGCCAAACCTGGATTTGTGGCTCGGCTTAGCGAACGTCAAAGTAAACCCGACCCCCTCGGCACGTCCGCTCATCACTAATATTGATACTGTGATGCAGGGGTGGGCCAACTCCGGCCAGCCAGCTGTTGTGGAACTACAAGTCCCATGATGGACTACAATCTCAATACAAATTAGTAAACTAAACCTGAGATTGTAGTCCATCCCGGGGGGCGGAGCTTGGAGCGGTGACTACTTTACAACACACACAGGGACCATGGGGAACAGACGTAGCCCCCCTCCAGAAGGAAGGACAGTGTCAGCACCATTTCAGGCTACGTGCACACTGAGGCAATTGAGCTGGTGAGCGGTTTTCGTGCGGTTGTCACGCGGTTTCCAATGCTTAGAGATGTCTATGCGACCCAGGGGCGTAACTAGAAATCACAGGGCCCCATAGCAAAATTAAAGGTCCCCACACACCTTACGATAATCGTACGATTATCGTGGGAAATCCCGCCATCGTACGATGATCGTAAGGTGTGTGGAAGCCGCGCGACCTCTACTACTGTAAGGTCGCACGACTTTGAACTTACGGACATGTTCGAGAACCCGCCGAGCAAAGGATTTAATTCCGGAGTTTTGTGTCACTTAATTGCATTAATTATCCAATGAAGAGCTCGCACCTATCTGCTGAGCTTATGAGGGGGTGACTTTTTTGGGGTAATCTGTATTTTGGGGTATTTTTTGATCCTATTGTTATTATTTGTGGAATGTTCTTTCATACAAGAGACCGTTCACAAGTCTGGCGAGCGCGGTCTGGCGCACAGCGAGGATTTCTTACTGAGCCATCGGTGCAGCAGGGGGAATCTGTTGGCAGTGACAGCCGTGTGACAGTACAGCAGACTG
>NW_017306588.1:1270802-1289740 GCF_000935625.1 Nanorana parkeri
GTTAATATACATGCGATCCGCCGGCTGTAAAGCCGGCGGATCGCTTGTATTTAGCGACAATCGGAACGCCCCCCCCCCCCCCCCCCCTTCTCGGAACAGCTGGAGGGAGCAGCGGGCACGCTCCTGCGTCAGTGTCACCCCGTCCCTGATCCCCAGCGCTGGTCGGCCAGCTCTGTTTTGCTTGGCACGCCGTACCGCGATGGCGGGGAGCCAGGGCCCAGACCTCTATGGGATTCCGGAAATCTGACTCAAGGCTGAGTACAGCGTGTAATGAAGAGGTCGCTCAGTGCCTCCAATTTCCATTTCATCTTAAGAAGACTTTGCGGTGCGTTTCCACAAGGTACGCATTGTGAACGAACACCGCCAGCCATTTCATGATCAATCTGCAGGCTGGTCCACCGGTGTCTTGGGCAGTAAAATCAGCACCACTGCCGAACAACTACCGAGACAAAAATCAATACAGGACAAGCCACTCAGAGAATTTATTGTGAATCGTTTCTCTACCGGGACACAGATGAGCACTGAGATTAGAGGGTGCAAAAGGAAGTAAAAGTCGGGTAGATCTAAACCCCAATCAGTTTCATACAGACATGGCAATATTAATTCAGAAATTGTTTTAATCTTCTTTAATTCTTTAAAATAATCCCTAGTGATCCTGCCATGACAGTCTTTGTCCAGGCACTTCCTGCTACGGGGTGACAATCTTCTCCCAATTGTGCCTCTGCGTTGTCACCCTGTCACATGCACCTTTGGTGGAGACTACAGGCGGCTGGACCGTGATGCATTGCTCAGAAATGATCCACCACTGTCACTAGCAGCAAGCCGGTCCAGAGCGATGATGTGCAGCCGATGCTGGAGCGAGTGCATGTAGACAGGAAGCTGGAAGAGATCAGCAGTGATGTCATCGCTGGGTCTCTGTGCTTTCCTATGCTATGCAGGCTGATCATGGCTGGGGGGTTGGGGGCGGCAGGGTACTGTACATAGCTTCTTGAATCCAACACAACACTCAGTTCTTCTCTCAAGAGCCCCCAGTTGTGATGCAAGCAATGGGCTGGCTCTTGGGAGGAGTTATGCAAATATTACATCCCCTTGATGGGGGAGGAGTTATGCAAATATCAAAATGCCTTGATGGGTGGATGTCAGTGTGGAGGAGTGGGCGGTCCTAGGAAGACTACATTTGCATGCACACCGCCCTGATTAATGCCCTCATGTGATGCTGAATGAGTCTGCGGATAGAATCTCATCATAATAATTACGGATGCACCGATACCGATATTAGTATCGATATTGGTGCCGATACCGAGTAAGAGTACTCGCCCAAATGCACCGATGCCTAGCCCGATACTTCCTGTATCAGGAAGCCGGGCAGCGCGTCATTATACGCTGCCCGGTTTCCCGATTGGCCGGGAAGCGGCTCCATGCTCCCTCGTCACTTGTATGCACGTGTAATGACACGCTGCCCGGCTTCCTGATTGGTCGGGAAGCTGGCCAATCAGGAAGCCGGGCGCCATGTAATGACGCAACGTCATCTCATGACGAGGGAGCATGGAGCCGGCCTCCCGGCCAATCAGGAAGCAGGAGCGTCGCGTCATCACATGGCGCCCGGCTTCCATGATTGGCCAGCAGGTCGGCTCCATGCTTTCTCGTCACATAGTGGCTTGTTAATCGGGAAGCCGGGTGGCGAGTCTTTACACGCCACCTGGCTTCCTGGATGGGACTTCCCGTGCTCGGTAATTGGTATCAGCGAGTACCGAAAAGAACAAAAATCGGTACCAGAATACCGGCATCGGTCCATCCCTAATAATAATAATGTTGATACAAAGTGTCCATGTTTTCGGTGTATCTTTCACCTGCTCCATCAGACTGCAACATTGTAGCGCCGTGACCTCAGAGGCGATAAATAAGCAGCTTGTGCTCATTTCTGGGGGTCGGGATTTATCCGGCGGTGCCGCGGCATTCGACCCCCGCTCCATGTAAATGAGAAAAGCGGCAAATGTTGGAGTTTTGCGATTCTTTCCGATAATTTCTGCCCGGAGTGAAGTTTATAGACTCCCCTCTCTCCGGGTTTCAGTATCTTCATAAAACATAATTTATACACGTTCCAGGTTCTCCGCCAGCCTAAGAGCTCATAAAACCTGCAGCTAGATTTCATTTCTTACAGTAAATAATCTTTTTCTGCATTAATCACCTGTCTGCTCCGAAAGGGCTCTGGCGGGGGAAGGCGTACCTTAAAGGAGCCACCACCGAATGCCCGATCGGTCGGAGGTTGGTAGTCTGCATGGACCATTGGAAGGGTTAATGTATTCAAATGAAATACATGGAAGTGAATGGAAAAACAGGATAATGGCTTCAGAACTAGGAGCTGCGAAACTGCGTTCCGTGTGGCGAGAGATCAGCTCATGGAGCCCCCAGACAAACCGATCGGTCAGATTGGAACATGGCCGTGAATTTATTGGTCCGGCAACAGATATGCTGGAGAGCCTTGGGGAGGGAGAGAACAGACAGAGTATAGAGCTGTATAGAGTCAATTCTCTCGCACCATCCCTTCCTTGCATGCCACCGCCCTCTCCTTTTCTGGGAGTGTCTAATTATTGTCTGAGCTGGCCCAGCTTCACCAACAATCTGGGAAGATTGGTCCGGAGACAAAGTAAAGGTGGTAGAGATGGGGTAAGGATGGTGGAGACAGGGTAAGGGGAGTGGAGACTGGATAAGGATGGTGGATATGGGGTAAGGGTGGTAGAGATGGGGTAAAAGTGGTGGAGACAGGGTAAGGGTAAGTGAGATTGGGTATGGGTGGTGAAGACAAGGTTAGGGTGGTAGAGACAAGGTAAGGATGGTGGAGGCTGAGTAAGAATGGTGGAGGCAGGGTAAGGGTGGTGGTGGCAGGTTAAGGGAGGTAGAGACAAGATAAGAATGGTGGAGGCAGGGTAAGGGGTGGTGGAGGCTGGGTAAGGAGGTGGAGACAAGTTAAGTGTGGTAGAGGCAGGGTAAGGGTAAGTGAGATTGGGTATGGGTGGGGGAGACAAGGTTAGGGTGGTAGAGACAAGGTAAGGGTGGTAGAGACAGGGTAAGGTTGGTGGAGGCCGAGTAAGAATGGTGGAGGCAGGGTAAGTATGGTGGAGGCAGGGTATGGGGTGGTGGAGGCTGGGTAAGGAGGTGGAGACAAGTTAAGTGTGGTAGAGGCAGGGTAAGGGAGACAGAGTACGCGTGGTGGAGATGGGGTAAGGGTGATGTAGATGGGGTAAGGGTGATGGTGACAGGGTAAGGGTGGTAGAGACAAGTTAAGTGTGGTGGAGATGGGGTAAGGGTGATGGTGACAGAGTACGCGTGGTGGAGATGGGTAGAGCTCTCTTTGTGGCCTCGTTGGCAGCATCGTCTTGAATCTTGCATTGCCAACACCGCCTTGTATCCATTTGTATTTCTGATCCATAAACCCGGCAAGAGATTTCCTGCAATAAACTATTTGCAAAACAAAACTAAGCGTCTAGTTTGGCGCGGGGCGGGGGGTTGATGTGAGATTGGCATAGGGAGGGGGATGGGTTAACTCGCTTGTTTGTTTTTCGGTCCTAGATCTTGCAGCTTGTTAGAGGCGAGTACCTACTTCAGCAAATCTCAGTGACAAGAGCGCCTTGGAGCGGCGGTGAATCCACATGCCGGCGAAGTGTCAGCCTGACGCAGGGTAGCCTGGGGAACCGGCGCGGCTCTGCCAGGGCCTTCCAAGCCTGTAAAGAGTTTGCTGAGGCGGCACTTCAGCCTCTCCCGAGCCGAGCACCTCCGACCTCGCCATCCATCAGCGGAATGCAAAGCGGAGGCCAGACAAAAGGCGAGCAAACAAGCGGGGCCGCCGGGCCACAATGCGCGCTTCCTGGCGGTGAGTGCAGTGTACACACTCCACGCTAAACACGCGGGCTGGCTTATTAGACCCTAATGATGTGGATTCTGTACCCTCCGCGGGGAGGTTTACACACTGCGCAGACTTTATGGACCTCGGCGGTGAATAAAACGTCAGCTGGCGGCATGCAGCCGACACGTCAATCCAAAACCAAGCCAACTGCCGATCTGCGTCCTGAAAAGGGGGCCGCATTGTCCCATCCTTACCTGGCGGCAACCAATGCAGGGCATCATCCTGATCCTAAAATTTCCTTACTCTGCGTGTCATAAACAATCACCATTTTTTTTTTTTAATTCCTGTTTTCAACCTTTTAAAACCCATCTCAGAGCCGATGATCTCCTGCAGACTTCTTCAGCCACTTCCTGTCTATATGCACTCGCTCCACCATCAGCTGATAATATTTGTTCTGTCCCAGCCTCTCGATGGCGACAACGGCAGGCAGTGCCGTGTCAGTACAGCCGCTTGTGGTCTGCGCCCCGCAGGGTGACAACGCCAGAGAGAGAATTGGGAGGCGGGGACAGAGTGTTGTCACCCCATAACAAGAACTGGGGATAACCGATGACAAAACAGCAAACAAATTTAAAGGCACGGCACACCTTTTGCAGAAAAATAATAATAATTGGGAACATGTTAAAAAAGTGCATTTATTATTATTGTTTTTGCATTAGAGCCTGCAAAGCATTGCGACCCCAATCGGTGGATGGCGGGTGCAATGCTCTGGCTCCTGCAGACTCTTCCTCCCAGCCCCTGTCCGGGGGAAACAGACTTTTTAGAAGTATGAATGGGCTACAAGTGCAGTGCACTTGTACTCCACTGAGGACTGCCCCTCCGCTGGGGTGGCTGATGGGACTTGTAGTCTCTGCAATCACAGATTCTGTCAATGCGCAATGTTGGTCCTGGGGGCATCAAGCGGTAAAAGAAATTGGTTTCCTTTAGTTGGTGATAAAGGGGTTAAAGTTCCGTTGAGGGGGAGTGGAAGGGGGGGTGGGGGGTGCACGGTTATTAACTGCAAATTACTTCCACCCCCCCTCCCCCATCTCAGACCCCCTTATTGTTCATAACCTGAGAGATTCCGCAGAGTTGGGGGGACAATGACTCCATTATATTGGCGGACATGGGCGGATTACCACGGGTCGCCGATCGCTGTAACGCGACTCCCGGGAACCCCCTGGGACTCCTCTGCAGAGAGAGACTAATGAGGAGATGATGAGTAAAGTAGGGCAGATTAATCAGACGCGGCCCCTCCCACCGGGATCGGACGGTGTGGTGGGATTATGACTTAAAGGAGAACCCCTGAGAAAAAAAAAAAGGTAAGGGTGGTAGAGACGGAATAAGGGTGGTGGAGACGGGGGAAGGGTGGCGGAGACGGGGGAAGGGTGGCGGAGATGGGGTAAGGGTGGTAGAGACGGGGTAAGAGTGGTGGAGACGAGGTAAGGGTGGTGGAGACAAAATAAGGGTGGTAGCATGGGGTAAGGGTGGTGGAGACCGGGTGAGGGTGGTGGAAATGGGGTAAGGGTGGTAGAGATAAGGTAATGGTGGTAAAGACAGGGTAAGGGTGGTGGAGACAGGGTAAGGGTGGTAGAGATGGGGTAAGGGTGGTAGAGATGGGGTAAGGGTGGTAGAGATGGGGTAAGGGTGGTAGAGATGGGGTAAGGGTGGTAGAGATGGGGTAAGGGTGGTAGAGATGGGGTAAGGGTGGTAGAGATGGGGTAAGGGTGGTAGAGATGGGGTAAGGGTGGTGGAGACAGGGTAAGGGTGGTGGAGACAGGGTAAGGGTGATGGAGACAGGGTAAGGGTGGTGGAGACGGGGTAAGGGTGGTAGAGATGGGGTAAGGGTGGTGGAGATGGGGTAAGGGTGGTAGAGACAGGGTAAGGGTGGTGGAGATGGGGTAAGGGTGGTAGGGATGGGGTAAGGGTGGTGAAGACAAGGTTAGGGTGGTGGAGACAGGGTAAGGGTGGTGGAGATGGGGTAAGGGTGGTAGAGACGGGGTAAGGGTGGTGGAGACAGGGTAAGGGTGGTGGAGACGGGGCAAGGGTGGTAGAGACAGGGTAAGGGTGGCAGAGACAGAGTAAGGGTGGTGGAGACAGGGTAGGGCCTGTCCTTCTGTTTTGACCTGCGGAAGTGCCTGTACTGAAGATTAATCATCAGTTCCCAGCCATTGGCTGTAGACAGGCATTCGGAGACGCGTGCCGCTGTGGGAGGGGCCAAAGACTATGTCAAGTCTTGCTGTGTCCTCAATAGGAGGAAGCAGGCGGGCTCCCGTCGCTGCTACAGACCCGTCACCTCCCAGCAGAAGATGGAATATGATATAAACAAACACATGCCATCCCGCTGTATCAATATAACACCAACAAGTGCCGTAGCGACGTCCAATAAAAAAAAAACTGCGTTGGAAAGTGTCAGTGCGTCCGACTCGGCCAATCACGGCAGATTAGTCAAGAAGCCAATGAAAAAAAGAAAAAAAAAGAAGAAGACATGAAATTCGTCCTCCTCATCAGGCTGTGATCGGCGGCGCCGGAGACGCTAACCGGGCCCGGCGACCCAATAACGCCGCGAAGATGTGAACAGATGTAAATCTTCAAAAGGAACAGATAAAGCGGAGATCGTGCATACCTAAGCAGAGCATTGTATAATACATCTGAGGCCGCCGGTGCTTCTGGGTAATATGCAGATGAGGAGCTTCACGGCAAAAATGTGTCTAATAATTAAAGAGCGGCGCAGCGGGGCGATTCACGCTTCGATTAGTGGGGTGAGACGTGGGGGTGCAGCGCACGCTCTGTTCATACATGTTACATGTCATCGCTGCTCCACGGAGAGGGATTAAGGGAAGTCGTTGGCAGAGCCGGAAAAAAGCCAAAACCAGAATGACGTCTGCCGCGGGGAAAAGCTGAAACTCAATCTGCTTTTATTTTCCTCCCCTCCCCTCCCCCGTCCGTCAACATTTTTTCAATAACAAATCTTTTCATTTTCGGTACATTTCTTGTTTTCGTCTCAGAGACGTCATCGCTGGATTTCTGTGCGTCTCTATGCAATGTAGGCAGATCATGGCTGGTGGGAGGGGCCCGGCGGGGTGCCTCAGTACTCGCCTCAGCCCTGATACAAGCAGTGAGCCGCCTCTTGGGAGGAGTTATGCAAATATCAAAAATGCCTTGATGGGTGGCTGTCAGTCTGGAGCAGTGGGTCCCAGGTAACACCCACATCTGCTGCTCAGCCTCCATGATCTAAATTAATAAAAGGGGCGGGGCCAGGGAAGGTCAGGCTGGATATGATGAATGTAGGATACAGCTAAGGCCGGGATTGGCTGAAACGCGTTAACGGGCCCTTAATGCTTTGAAGGGCGGGTGTCAATTTGGAGGAGTGGGCTTTCCAAGGCAGGCTGTATTTGCATACACAACCACCCATGTGATGCTGAGACTCCACGATTCCTCCAATGAATGAAAGGGGTGGGGCCAGGGACAGTCAGGCTGGGTATGATGAATGTAGGATACAGCTAAGGCCGGGATTGGCTGAGACGCGTTAACAGGGCCTTAATGCCTCGATGGGCGGGTGTAAATGAGGAGGAGTGGGCTTTCCAAGGCAGGCTGTATTTGCATACACAACCACCCATGTGATGCTGAGCCTCCACGATTCATCCAATGAATGAAAGGGGCGGGGCCAGGGACAGTCAGTCTGGGGAGGAAAGTACTAGATAATGCTGGACGTCCTTCAGCCAGGAATAATAATAATAATATATTTTTCCAATTTTTGTTTTATTATGAAGAAAAATGATTCAGTAATTTAGAGATCTCAGGAATTTGTTGGCATTTTGTTTTCGAGCAACAACAACAAAAACAACAACAAAAAAGCTAATGGTTGGTATCAGATTCTAGCCTGCTAAGATTCCAAAAGCACCACCAATCGCTGGACAGGAAGTGGCCCTAAAGAGGCTGCAGGGGACCAGCAGCACTGAGTTGTAACAAAGGATGGAAAAAAAAAAAAAAAGGTTGTACAAAGTATTTTATATAAAATAAAAAAGTAGGAACTGTTTATGATTCAGCGAGCGGAGATCAAACGGAACGTCATCCAGTGGGGTTCACATCTCATTTAAATACATGAAAGAGGAAAGAGATGAATGGAAATAAAGGAGAAAAAATAAATACATAAAAAGTAAAACAAAAACTAGACAAAAAAAGTAAAGGGGGGGGGGGGGGTGCTTTCCACTCACCTCATAGTTCTAGCCGATCTGTGAGTAGATCGGGAGGTGGGCGAACACATACGGGCGTTCGCTCACCTCTCGATCCTGGATTCTCCCCTCCCCGCTCCGATCTGCCAGCGCTGACTGGCGGAACGGACGGGGGAGGGGGCGGGTACAACTGGCTCTGCCTCTAGATAGGCAGAGCCAGCTGTCACTCACGCTGCTGGGTGGATCACAACAGTATTGTCGGGATCCGTTTCAGCTGCGGCGCCTCAGTATACCGCGAGCTGTAGCTCCCTATATACTGAGCCTAGGGTGACGGAAGGACGCTAGTTTGTGTCCTCCCGTTACCCTAAGGAGAACTATGGGGAAAAGCCCTGACCCCATAGTTCTCCTTTAAAGAGAACTATGGGGTCAGTGTTTTTTTCCATAGATCTCTTTAGGGTCACCGGAGGACATATACTCACCACCTCCTCCCATATACTAGCGACCCAAAGCTCAGTATATAGCCGGATATTGCCCGCGATATACTGAGACGCCGCAGCCGGGACGGATCCCGACAATACTGTTGTGATCCACCCAGCAGCGTGAGTGACAGCTGGCTCTTCCTATCTAGAGGCAGAGCCAGCTGTGCCCGCCCCCTCCCCCGTCCGTTTCTCCACTCAGTGCTGGAGGATCGGCGCGGGGAGGGGAATCCCTGCAGGGAGAGGTGACTGGCAGGGAGATGATCAGAAAGTGAGCGAGCGACGGTATGTGTTCACTCACTTCCCAGTCTATTGAGCCGACCTGTGACAGCTTCTTTGTCACAGGTCGTCTCTAAGTATGAGCGGAAATCACTCACCTCATAGTTCTTCTTTAAATCTTATAAATCCAAGTCCCGGAACTCTGAGCAACAATGTATCTTATTTGTGTATCACTTTGTATTTGTGACTACATTACAACACACACAGGGACCATGGGGAACAGACGTAGTCCCCCCCCCCCCCCCATAACTGAACAAACTGAAGAGAGATGCTGATTGGTTGCCGTGCACGGCTGCTCCAGATTTGATACATTCCCCCGATTGTCGCTCAGAGTTCGGGGACTTGAATGGATTTTTAGGCTTTCACTCCGGAGTTTAGTGTCACTTTGAAAACAAAAGGAAGGGCGCAGATGTGCGGAGCGGGGAAAGTTGTTCCTCGTCAGCGTCTGACTATTCCCGGCGCAGGAGGCAGGAACAGATGTTTAACTTTTACGACTCCTAAAACTTTAATTCTATGTAATTTGGGTGTTTTCGGGCTAAAATAAGAGGCTTCTCGCCGCGCGCTTCTGCGGCGCTCATCCCTCGCCTCCGTCCTGTAATTTGATGGAGGATGGAGTACGGCGGTGGTGACATCCCCGTCCTCCCCGCACTGGCTGCTCGGCACCTGACAAAACACAAACAGCTGACAATCTAGAGAGGCGCGGTGGTGGCGGCGGCGGTATCGTTCACCAGCGCAGCCCGACAAGCTCCTTAATAAAGCCGGCTTCCACGCGACGCGCGTGTATTGTGATTTTAGGTTAGCCCTGATGGACGCTCAGGATGTGAATTATGGTCCAGAGGATGTTGAAGCTTCTAGATGACAGTTATTAATAGCGGGAGCGCTGCAGCAGTGCGAGCGAAGGACCTGACAGAGTCTGGAAGCTGAAGTTTAATCTGCGTCCCTGGTTCTCCCCCTCCCCCCTCATCAATATGCGGATGCAGTGGTGTCACAAGGGGGGTGCGGCCCGCACCCGGGTGCCGCCATTGGAGGGGGTGACACCAAAACGACTGACAGACATTTTGGTGTCACCCCCTATGAACAGTCAGGCACTCGGTCACGGACCGAGAGCACGACAGTGTCAGGAGAGAGGAGGGGACCCGGCGGCATACCTCATCCCGCCTCCTCTCTCTGCCGGCGTCCATTAGCAAGATGGCTGCCGGCAGGCGTCAATAAGACGACCGTGCATGCTTGATGACGTCACGGCAGGGCTCTTCCGTCCGGGTTGTCACCCAGCCTCGGGGCACCCCTGTGCTGATGACGTTTTTAAACAAAACCTTTCCAATTTAATTACAAAGCTTGTTTTTGATCTAGTGATGTCATCACCGGGTCGCTGTGCTTCTCTATGCAACACAGGCAGATCATAGCTGGTGGGAGGGGTCAGAAGGGTGCTGTAGATAGCACTCTGCCTCTGTACTTCTGTCAAGAGCCCTCAGCCCTGATGCAAGCAGGACCCACTGTCAGTCATTTTGGTGTCACCCCTCCAATGGTGTCACCCGGGTGCGGGCAGCACCCCCCCTTTGTGACGCCACTGTCTGGGAGTCATGTTTGTGGCTGTCAGAGTCATGCAATGCCTCATGGGACTTGTAGTTCCACAACAGCTGGAGGGCTGGAGTTGCCCACCCCTGGTCTGACCCCTTTGCACTTTATCCAAAAAGTTGCCTTTCAATAAACTTTAATGAGAAGAAAAACGTTCGCAGGAAAGACGCGTCGTCAGCATGACGGAGACTAAAGAAAAGCCAAATATGGCGGAAAGATGCCAAAAACTGGAAAAGTCGCCCAAACTGATCATTTGTTAGCTGAATGATAATCGATTTTCGGATCTCCACATAATGTATGGGAACAATCACCACGGGGGACAATCGTATCCCACATGGACACCTTCGGGGGAACATTGTTTCTCGTTTACAGATTGCAACCTGAAGATCCACATGAGAAGCCTCCTGCTTGTCACACTCCCGATCTGATTTCTTAGACTGATACATTCACTGAAAACAATGTAACAACAAAAATGTATAAAACTATTGTGATTGGTCGATCCCAAGTCATCGCTGCGGCACCCGAAATTCTTCACCGGTCGTTCCTATTTCTCGGATTGCGATCAAATGACGTGAAATGCTCAACAAATCGCCTCGTCATGGGAAAATGTCACCCAATCCCCATTATCCGGTAGACATGTAAGCTGCGGAAACATTTGGTTAGGTTCGGATATTTCGTTATTTCGGGATTTGGATCCGAAATTCAATGCGGTTCGGGTTTTGGATGAGTTTACGAATATTCGTACTACAGAAAATCATCTACAGATATTAATAGTAAAGCTGAGGCTCCCAGACCCGGATGGCATTCGGGATCCGATTTCTGAATTGCATTGGGGAGCTCCCGAAAGCCATTCGGGTCTGGGAGCCTCAGCTTCAGTTATATATGTATATGGCTCCCAGACCCAAATGGCATTCGGGAGCTCCCCAATGCAATTCAGATCCCAAATGCCATTCGGGTCTGGGAACCATATACATATATTGCTAAAGCTGAGGCTCCCAGACTCCAAAGACATTCGGGATCCGAATTTTGGGATCCGAATTTCCGTATGCGGGAGCTCTCCAATGCTATTCGGGTCTGGGAGCCATATACATATATAACTGAAGCTGAGGCTCCCAGACCCAAATTGCTTTCTGGAGCTCCCGAATGGTATTCGGAAATTCGGATCCCAAATGCCATCCCGGTCTGGGAGCCTCAGCTTTAGCAATATACTGTATGTATATGGTTGCCAGACCCGAATGGCATTTGGGATCCGAATTTCCGAATACCATTCGGGAGCTCCAGAAAGCAATTCGGGTCCGGGAACCATATACATATATAACTGAAGCTGAGGTTCCCAGACCCGAATGGTATTCGGGAGCTCCCCAATGCAATTCAGAGAATTTCCTAATACCATTCGGGAGCTCCAGAAATGGTATTCGGAAATTCGGATCCCAAATGCCATTCGGGTCTGGGACCCTCGGCTTTAGTATTATATGTATAGACTGTATGTGGCTCCCATGTTGCCGTAACGGAAATCCGGATTCAGACCCATTCGGAGGCATTAAACCGAAAACCACATCTGATTGGCCAGAAAAGTCACATGTCCCATTCAGTGTAGTTTTTGAACGAAATTCGGAAACGGAAATTAAAATTTCAGACACATTTCGGATGAATTGGGATTCAGGAATTTCGATTCAGAACTAAACGAAACGACATGTCTCCATTATTCGGTTCACGCAGACCTGTCCGCGGTGCCCCCGCCGTGATGGATCGGCGTCGGCGGCCCTGCAGAGGAACTCGGCTTTTCCGCGGATGATCCCGGAGCTTATTAGAAAGCGAACTTTGCCCGGTTTCGCGAGACCGCGCCGTCGCCTCTGGAGATGGATGTTCCCGGCTCTCCCCGTCCCCCAAGCCAGATAGCGCGCCGGCAAGGCTTTAATCCGGCAGATAGTAACGAGCGAGATCCCAATCACCCCGCCGGGCCAATATTTCCCTCCTGATTAATGACGGATCGCGGGAAACAGGCAGCTGGGAGAGCGACGAGGAACATAACAAATGACCCAACATCGGGCGGAGACGCACAACCATTTATTCATCACCTAATGAAGTCGTGTTCGGAGAACAGAGGGAAAAATAGATCAGGCTTAAAGTGAACCTGTCAGCAGAGCAAATAAAACCACGCACGCCGGGGTCGGAGAGCTGCGTAGGGCGCCGCGATCGTTCACACCAATGTGCGCTACAACACAGTTACATTACAGTTAATTTGCAATGCATGGAGAACGCACTGGATACGCAAAGTGCATTTTTCAGGTTACATGTCCATATTTCCCCAAAACACACAATGCAGCTCAGCCGCCAGTCAGCCAATAACGCCATGCAGCTTAGCCACCAGTCAGCCAATAACGCCATGCAGCTTAGCCACCAGTCAGCCAATGACGCCATGCAGCTCAGCCACCAGCCAACCAATGACGCCATGCAGCTCAGCCGCCAATCAGTCAATGACGCCATGCAGCTCAGCCACCAGCCAACCAATGACACCATGCAGCTCAGCCGCCAGTCAGCCAATGACGCCATGCAGCTCAGCCACCAGCCAACCAATGACGCCATGCAGCTTAGCCACAAGCCAACCAATGACACCATGCAGCTCAGCCGCCAGTCAGCCAATGACGCCATGCAGCTCAGCCACAAGCCAACCAATGACGCCATGCAGCTTAGCCACAAGCCAACCAATGATACCATGCAGCTCAGCCACAAGCCAACCAATGACGCCATGCAGCTCATCCACCAGCCAACCAATGACGCCATGCAGCTCAGCCACCAGCCAACCAATGATGTCATGCAGCTTAGCCACCAGCCAACCAATGACGCCGTGCGACTTAGCCATAAGTCAACCAATGACGCCATGCAGCTCAGCCACCAGCCAACCAAAGACGTCATGCAGCTCAGCCACCAGCCAACCAATGACGTCATGCAGCTTAGCCACAAGCCAACCAATGACGTCATGCAGCTTAGCCACCAGTCAGCCAATGACGTCATGCAGCTTAGCCACAAGCCAACCAATGACGCCATGCAGCTCAGCCACAAGCCAACCAATGACCCCATGCAGCTCAGCCACCAGTCAGCCAATGACACCATGCAGCTCAGCCACCAGTCAGCCAATGACGCCATGCAGTCAGCCACCTCTCAGCCAATGACGCCATGCAGCTCAGCCACCAGTCAGCCAATGACGCCATGCAGTCAGCCACCAGTCAGCCAATGACGTCATGCAGCTCAGCCACCAGTCAGCCAATGACGTCATGCAGCTCAGCCACCAGTCAGCCAATGACGCCATGCAGCTCAGCCATAAGCCAACCAATCCCTGGTTGCTAGGACAGAGACGGTTTGGCGATCTGGCGCAGACGTCTACCAACCAGCGATGTTCCTCGGATTTGGATACACATTTGTCTCTGCGGCTGATGAATCGGAATTTTCCGGAGCGGCCATTGTTCTCCATTGTTCTCCTGATTGCTGAGGAATCTGAAGGAAAAGCCGCCATTCGTCATCCTCTCAGGAACTCCGAGCCGAGGCGCTGCGAGGGCGTCTCATCCGGATCTGCGGGGAATTAGGAGACCACAAGAGTCTCTTCTGCTCATCAGACGCGTCCTCCAGCTGTGGAGGGTAATTGGATCAGTCTGCACCCAACTACAAAACCCCCAAACCTTCAGGAACCAATTACAATAGCTGAAGCCTCTGAAATGCTCCCGCCCCCTCCGTGGTGCCAAAACTGACCGGGACAGAATACCCACAGAGTGCCGATACCGAGAATATCTCTGTCCTTAAATGTAGATACACAATGCACAGTATCACTTCTCTTGTCCTGTATGCCGGGTGTCATTCTCGGTATCTGTCCTTATTCTGTATGCATGGACTCTGCACAGTACCACTTCTCTTGTCCTGTATGGCGGGTGTCATTCTCGGTATCTGTTCCTATTCTGTATGTATGGACTCTGCACAGTACCACTTATCTTGTCCTGTATGCCGGGTGTCATTCTCGGTATCTGTTCTTATTCTGTATGTTTGGACTCTGCACAGTACCACTTCTCTTGTCCTGTATGCTGGGTGTCATTCTCGGTATCTGTTCTTATTCTGTATGTATGGACTCTGCACAGTACCACTTCCCTTGTCCTGTATGCCGGGTGTCATTCTCGGTATCTGTTCTTATTCTGTATGCACAGTACCACTTGTGCATCCAGTAGGGGTGTTTACAATGTGGAGATTTTGCCGGCTGAGGGCAGATTCGGGTTACGTTGATTGACGGGCCATTACGGGGCTTCCAGACAGAGCCGCAGGTACAGCCGCCCGGCCGCGCCCTCTGCCACGAGACTCTCTGGCGTCGGCTCTACCTGCGCTCCTAATACCCGGGGCCGCGGGGATTAAAGGTGAAGAACCTCCGAGAAATGACAGAGACGGCGGCTTCCTTCCTGGGCTTTAATACTGCCACACAAGGGGTTAACAGCTCACTTGAGGCAAAAGGGGAGGGGCTATTCAAAAGGGGGCGTTACTTCAGAGCTTGTTCACACTACATGCGATGGAGGGGAGAGGTGAGGAGTGGAGAGGTGAGGAGGGGGGAGGGGAGAGGGGAGAGGTGAGGAGGGGAGAGGGGAGGAGAGGGGGAGAGGTGAGGAGGGGGGAGGGGAGAGGGGAGAGGTGAGGAGGGGAGAGGGGAGGAGAGGGGGAGAGGTGAGGAGGGGGGAGGGGAGAGGGGAGAGGTGAGGAGGGGAGAGGGGAGGAGAGGGGGAGAGGTGAGGAGGGGGGAGGGGAGAGGGGAGAGGTGAGGAGGGGAGAGGGGAGGAGAGGGGGAGAGGTGAGGAGGGGGGAGGGGAGAGGGGAGAGGTGAGGAGGGGAGAGGGGAGGAGAGGGGGAGAGGTGAGGAGGGGGGAGGGGAGAGGGGAGAGGTGAGGAGGGGAGAGGGGAGGAGAGGGGGAGAGGTGAGGAGGGGGGAGGGGAGAGGGGAGAGGTGAGGAGGGGAGAGGGGAGGAGAGGGGGAGAGGTGAGGAGGGGGGAGGGGAGAGGGGAGAGGTGAGGAGGGGAGAGGGGAGGAGAGGGGGAGAGGTGAGGAGGGGGGAGGGGAGAGGGGAGAGGTGAGGAGGGGAGAGGGGAGGAGAGGGGGAGAGGTGAGGAGGGGGGAGGGGAGAGGGGAGAGGTGAGGAGGGGAGAGGGGAGGAGAGGGGGAGAGGTGAGGAGGGGGGAGGGGAGAGGGGAGAGGTGAGGAGGGGAGAGGGGAGGAGAGGGGGAGAGGTGAGGAGGGGGGAGGGGAGAGGGGAGAGGTGAGGAGGGGAGAGGGGAGGAGAGGGGGAGAGGTGAGGAGGGGGGAGGGGAGAGGGGAGAGGTGAGGAGGGGAGAGGGGAGGAGAGGGGGAGAGGTGAGGAGGGGGGAGGGGAGAGGGGAGAGGTGAGGAGGGGAGAGGGGAGGAGAGGGGGAGAGGTGAGGAGGGGGGAGGGGAGAGGGGAGAGGTGAGGAGGGGAGAGGGGAGGAGAGGGGGAGAGGTGAGGAGGGGGGAGGGGAGAGGGGAGAGGTGAGGAGGGGAGAGGGGAGGAGAGGGGGAGAGGTGAGGAGGGGGGAGGGGAGAGGGGAGAGGTGAGGAGGGGAGAGGGGAGGAGAGGGGGAGAGGTGAGGAGGGGGGAGGGGAGAGGGGAGAGGTGAGGAGGGGAGAGGGGAGGAGAGGGGGAGAGGTGAGGAGGGGGGAGGGGAGAGGGGAGAGGTGAGGAGGGGAGAGGGGAGGAGAGGGGGAGAGGTGAGGAGGGGGGAGGGGAGAGGGGAGAGGTGAGGAGGGGGGAGGGGAAGACGAGGAAAGGAGAGGACGAGGTGAGGAGGGGAGAGGTGAGGAGAGGACGAGGTGAGGAGGGGAGAGGTGAGGAGGGGACGATCCTCAGAAATTAGAGGAATAATCTCAGAATCTGATTTTTTTTCTCCTGACCATGAAGGATGAAGAGGAGGATGATGAGGAGAAGGATGTCGTCTGCTTACGTGGAGACTTGTGTGTGGGCTGAGAGCGGTTTTGGAGTTGCAGCCAAGATCCGAGTCATCTCTCCTTTAGGAAATGTGAAAAGTATGCGCTTGCCTCAAAAAAAAGAAGAGCCAAGGCTGAAATGACATTCCCCTCCCCCGACGTGTTATCTCATGCAGCCGCTAAGTGCTGGCCCCGGCGGCCCC
Source organism: Nanorana parkeri (assembly GCF_000935625.1). Lineage (NCBI taxonomy): Eukaryota > Metazoa > Chordata > Amphibia > Anura > Dicroglossidae > Nanorana > Nanorana parkeri. The sequence goes on from NW_017306588.1 coordinate 1,287,359, forward strand.
GCGGCCTAATGCACAGGTCGGGAATACCTGCGGTATTAGAGAGCTGCGCCGGTTATACCGCGGCTTCAGGTCTGTCACACAATTATCTGATGGTGCTTAACAAGCGGATAAAGAGCGCCGCGCGGCCAGGAAGAGTGACACCGTCAGCAAATTAGGGCATGAATCTGCCTTAACTAATGAGAGGGGTGACTTAAAGGGACACTCCATCGGTTAGGAAAATTTTTGTAAAATTCCCCCATGGTCTCACTGTTCCCGTCTCTGGGCATTCATCTACAACCCCCGGCTGCCGTATTGGTTAAATCCAGGATGTGAGAAAATGCAGCCAATTTGTTCCCGGGTTCCGGTACCACCCCCTCCATCTGATTTGTTCCCGGGTTCCGGTACCACCCCCTCCATCTGAACCCACTGTAGCCCCGCCCCCACACATACTGAAATTTGAAAAGGAGGCGATCTAAAATCCTAGAAAACTAAAACTAAATTAGTACATGAATCTGCCTGGACTAATGGGAGGGATGACTTAAAGGAACACTCCATCAGTCAGGAAAATTTGTGTGAAATCACTCCTCTGCTTTTTTGGCGTCTCCCGGCTTTCCTCTAACACCCGGCTACCATACTGGTTAGTTCCGGGACATTACAAAATGCAGCCACTGTGTTCCCAGGTTCCAGCACCGCCCCCTTTATCTGAGTTCAATTAAGCCCCGCCCACAGATACTGGAGCATGGACGGGAGGCCTCATAACAACCAGGAAAATAGCCGAGTGACAAGCTAACTTAGGACATAAATCTGCCAGACGGGTCCCAGGAAAGGAGACTTAAAGGAACACTCCATCAGTCATGAGAAGGTTTGTTAAACTCCTTTCTTTTGCCGTCTCCCGGCATTCGTCTACAACACTCGGCTGCCGTACTAGTTAGATCCGGGATATGAAGAAATGCAGCCAATGTGTTCCCGGGTTCCAGCACCGCCCCCTTTATCTGAGTTCAATTAAGCCCCGCCCACAGATACTGGAGCATGGAAGGGAGGCAGGAAAACAAATCTATCCAACTTCTATCCAATCACACAGACCCCCGGCGCTACATACGTGTTGGTCGATCTAAAAGGAGGTTGTAACATGTGCGGAGCGCTTTGGCTCTGCCAACACGTATGTTCCATAAGGCTGACCGTGAGCCCGGATGGAAAGGTGGCCATACACCATGAACGATGTAGTGCTGATTGTACAGAGATTGCGCAATCAGATTGTACGGTGTATGGCCAGATTTAAAGTGCGCGTCCATCTTTTCACGCACGGGATTCCTGAGGCACGCTGCCTTGAGAGCCCAGAGAGTCGGCCGCAAACCCCAACGAGCTCCGCCTCCTGTGTATGGCCAATCTGAATCTCGTATCCTCTGATACAATTCCTGCTATGAACTCCCGTTTTTGGATTGTTATCACGTCCGTCATGTTTACGTTACCGCAGGCGGCGGCGGTGGCGATTAATGCCGTCCTTTCACTTTCCTGTCTGCCATTATTTATTCCTTGCGATCCCCCCCCCCCCGTCCCCCGGGGCGACGCACGCGGGTTCCTAATGCGTTATTTACACGCCGGAATAACCCGTTTACAACCATGTATGTGGCGCGCACCGCGGCGTATCTGGAGGAACGATCTGGCGCCTCTAATAGAACCATCCATCAGGGGAGCCGAAATGTATCCTCCGCGCCGATCAGCCATCGGGAGCACTTTGTACGCCGCAGACCCGCGAGCAACAAGTTCCCTCCCGCGCCTAATGCGCGCGCCGCGTGAAACATTTATGGGCTCAGAAGCCGACCTTCCCGAGCGCATAAAAAAAAGCATTTCCTCAATCTCCCCTCCCCCAGTCATCAATCTGCTGCAGGCAGGAGGAAGCATTTCCTCAGTCTCCCCTCCCCCAGTGATCAGTCTGCTGCAGGCAGGAGGAAGCATTTCCTCAGTCTCCCCTCCCCAAGTGATCAGTCTGCTGCAAGCAGGGGAAGCATTTCCTTAGTCTCCCTTCCCCCAGTGATCAGTCTGCTGCAAGCAGGGGAAGCATTTCCTTAGTCTCCCTTCCCCCAGTGATCATTCTGCTGCAAGCAGGGGAAGCATTTCATCAGTCTCCCTTCCCCCAGTGATCATTCTGCTGCAGGCAGGAGGAAGCATTTCCTCAGTCTCCCCTCCCCCAGGGATCAGCAGCTCTTCCCATCCATCACTCCCCTCTCACCTTCACACCTCGGTGACAGCACAAAGCCGTTGTATTTCGGCGGTGGAGGCGGAGTCTCCTTTATCGCCGGCGGCGGCAAAACAATTGATCTCCTAAGCTGCTGGCGGATAAAACGGCTTTTCCGACGTCTTTCAGGAATGAGGCTTCGGGACGTCTAAATATCCCGGAGAATG
>NW_017306588.1:1289875-1291800 GCF_000935625.1 Nanorana parkeri
GACACACGGTGTCAAGGATCCTGAAGAGGGGCCCCGATATCGTTCCAAATTACCAATTTATTATTATTATTTCTTATCAATGTAATAAGTTCTTTATATATATATTATATGTTATGAATTATATGAATATGTGTAACAAAAAGATAAAATATTATTTTATTTTTTTACATTTTTGTATTATTATTATTTTTCACCCGCGTGCTCATTGCACACCTGATTGGCTTTCAGTGCTGATACCAGGTCACATTCAGGAACTGACGCTTGCTTGCTTTAACCGTTTACATTTCATGATGTAGCTGCATCTCTGCTCTCTCCTCCTAGCAGCATGCTTCTTGCACACCCGGCTCTTTGTGCTGCCCTCTACCTCCCCCAGTCTAAGCCGTACAGGGGACTGCAAGAGGCTGATAGCGGGTCACATTTAGGTACAGGCGGTCCCCGGGTTACAGACAAGATAGGTTCTGTAGGTTTGTTACATAGTATTTGAGGTTGAATAAAGACGTAAGTCCATCAAGTCCAACCTATTGCGTGTATGAGTACATGTGTGATCTTGTTCTTAGGCGTACCTGTACCCCTGTATATTACCCGTACCCCTGTATGTTACCCGTACCCCTGTATATTACCTGTACCCCTGCATATTACCTGTACCCCTGTATATTACCCGTACCCCTGTATATTACCTGTACCCCTGCATATTACCTCTACCCCTGTATATTACCTCTACCCCTGTATGTTACCCGTACCCCTGTATGTTACCCGTACCCCTGTATGTTACCTGTACCCCTGTATGTTACCCGTACCCCTGTATATTACCTGTACCCCTGTATATTACCTGTACCCCTGTATATTACCCGTACCCCTGCATATTACCCGTACCCCTGTATGTTTCCCGTTCCCCTGTATGTTACCTGTACCCCTGTATGTTACCCGTACCCCTGTATATTACCTGTACCCCTGTATATTACCCGTACCCCTGTATGTTACCTGTACCCCTGTATGTTACCTGTACCCCTGTATATTACCTGTATTATGCTCTGCGAGGAACTCGTCCAAGCGTTTCCTGAATGCTTCCACACTCTTAGCTGAAATCACTTCCTGCGGCAGTGAGTTCCAGACCCTAACCGCTCTAACTGTGAGGAACCCCCTGCGCCCTGTGGGTTGAATTTTTTTTTCCACCAATTGTTTTTGGTGGTGCCCTCTGGTCTTTGTTGCGGAGCTGACCGGGAACAGTTTGTTAAAGGAGAACTATGGGGTTAAGTCTTTTCCCCATAGTTCTCCTAAGGGTAACGGGAGGACACAAACTAGCGTCCTCCCGTCACCCTAAGCTCAGTATATAGAGAGCTGTAGCTCGCGGTATACTGAGACGCCACAGCAGAAGCAGATCCCGACAATTATGTCTGGATCCACCCAGCTGCGTGACTGACAGCTGGCTCCGCCTATCTGGACGCTCGGCGATGGATTGGGAACGCTCGACGATGGGTTGGGAACGCTCGGCGATGGGTTGGGAACGCTCGGCGATGGGTTGGGAACGCTCGGCGATGGATTGGGAACGCTCGGCGATGGATTGGGAACGTTCTCTCCATCCTCTGTGTGTTTTCCCAGCAGAGACGGAGACATGTTCATGTTAATGTGATTAGGAGGCCGGGGATCAGGATGCGGGTGGCGGTGGCGGTTTGCGCTGCGAGTTTCGCCGCTCTGATCACAGGCCGTGTGGTTTTGGGCCGGAGCTCCCGGTGGAAGAGGCTTTGCCTCGAGGTTTATGAAGTCTGGAGGAATTTGCGGCTTCTTTCAGCCTTCACTTTGAGGTCTCCTCCTCCAGACTCTGCTCTCCCGGCCTCTCCTGGGGCTTCGCAGGAGAACATTGCTGGCCTTGCAGAAGCTGGAAATAAACTCGCCGATATACCGAAGACACCGCACGTCTGACTGAT
>NW_017306588.1:1292016-1294849 GCF_000935625.1 Nanorana parkeri
TTACCCGTACCCCTGTATATTACCTGTACCCCTGTATATTACCCGTACCCCTGTATGTTACCCGTACCCCTGTATATTACCTGTACCCCTGTATATTACCCGTACCCCTGTATGTTACCTGTACCCCTGTATGTTACCTGTACCCCTGTATATTACCTGTATTATGCTCTGCGAGGAACTCGTCCAAGCGTTTCCTGAATGCTTCCACACTCTTAGCTGAAATCACTTCCTGCGGCAGTGAGTTCCAGACCCTAACCGCTCTAACTGTGAGGAACCCCCTGCGCCCTGTGGGTTGAATTTTTTTTTCCACCAATTGTTTTTGGTGGTGCCCTCTGGTCTTTGTTGCGGAGCTGACCGGGAACAGTTTGTTAAAGGAGAACTATGGGGTTAAGTCTTTTCCCCATAGTTCTCCTAAGGGTAACGGGAGGACACAAACTAGCGTCCTCCCGTCACCCTAAGCTCAGTATATAGAGAGCTGTAGCTCGCGGTATACTGAGACGCCACAGCAGAAGCAGATCCCGACAATTATGTCTGGATCCACCCAGCTGCGTGACTGACAGCTGGCTCCGCCTATCTGGACGCTCGGCGATGGATTGGGAACGCTCGACGATGGGTTGGGAACGCTCGGCGATGGGTTGGGAACGCTCGGCGATGGGTTGGGAACGCTCGGCGATGGATTGGGAACGCTCGGCGATGGATTGGGAACGTTCTCTCCATCCTCTGTGTGTTTTCCCAGCAGAGACGGAGACATGTTCATGTTAATGTGATTAGGAGGCCGGGGATCAGGATGCGGGTGGCGGTGGCGGTTTGCGCTGCGAGTTTCGCCGCTCTGATCACAGGCCGTGTGGTTTTGGGCCGGAGCTCCCGGTGGAAGAGGCTTTGCCTCGAGGTTTATGAAGTCTGGAGGAATTTGCGGCTTCTTTCAGCCTTCACTTTGAGGTCTCCTCCTCCAGACTCTGCTCTCCCGGCCTCTCCTGGGGCTTCGCAGGAGAACATTGCTGGCCTTGCAGAAGCTGGAAATAAACTCGCCGATATACCGAAGACACCGCACGTCTGACTGATCGACGCCGGACCTCTGACCGATCCACGCCGGGCGTCTGACCGATCCACACCGCACGTCTGACCGATCCACGCCGGACCTCTGACCGATCCACGCCGGACCTCTGACCGATCCACGCCGGACCTCTGACCGATCCACGCCGGAAGTCTGACCGATCCACGTCGGACCGCTGACCGATCCACGCCAGACCTCTGACCGATCCACGCCAGACCTCTGACCGATCCACGCCGGAGCTGCGTTCTTTTCAACCATCGATACATCAATATAGATCACTTACCCCCTCCCCATATTTTCTACCCATTCCCCGATATTATCAGGACTTATACAGATGAATTAACAACTTCAGTCTTCTATCTGACCTCCGTCCTTCCCTTCAGTCTTCTATCTGACCTCGGTCCTTCCCTTCAGTCTTCTATCTGACCTCCGTCCTCCCCTTCAGTCTTCTATCTGACCTCCGTCCTCCCCTTCAGTCTTCTATCTGACCTCCGTCCTCCCCTTCAGTCTTCTATCTGACCTCCGTCCTCCCCTTCAGTCTTCTATCTGACCTCCGTCCTCCCCTTCAGTCTTCTATCTGACCTCCGTCCTCCCCTTCAGTCTTCTATCTGACCTCCGTCCTCCCCTTCAGTCTTCTATCTGACCTCCGTCCTCCCCTTCAGTCTTCTATCTGACCTCCGTCCTCCCCTTCAGTCTTCTATCTGACCTCCGTCCTCCCCTTCAGTCTTCTATCTGACCTCCGTCCTCCCCTTCAGTCTTCTATCTGACCTCCGTCCTCCCCTTCAGTCTTCTATCTGACCTCCGTCCTCCCCTTCAGTCTTCTATCTGACCTCCGTCCTCCCCTTCAGTCTTCTATCTGACCTCCGTCCTCCCCTTCAGTCTTCTATCTGACCTCCGTCCTCCCCTTCAGTCTTCTATCTGACCTCCGTCCTCCCCTTCAGTCTTCTATCTGACCTCCGTCCTCCCCTTCAGTCTTCTATCTGACCTCCGTCCTCCCCTTCAGTCTTCTATCTGACCTCCGTCCTCCCCTTCAGTCTTCTATCTGACCTCCGTCCTCCCCTTCAGTCTTCTATCTGACCTCCGTCCTCCCCTTCAGTCTTCTATCTGACCTCCGTCCTCCCCTTCAGTCTTCTATCTGACCTCCGTCCTCCCCTTCAGTCTTCTATCTGACCTCCGTCCTCCCCTTCAGTCTTCTATCTGACCTCCGTCCTCCCCTTCAGTCTTCTATCTGACCTCCGTCCTCCCCTTCAGTCTTCTATCTGACCTCCGTCCTTCCCTTCAGTCTTCTATCTGACCTCCGTGAAAGGAGAAGCAGCAGACTAATGAGCTCATCTCTCTGTCACTCTGCTCTCTCCTCCAGACTGACACCCGCCCGTCAAGGCATTTTGATATTTGCATAACTCCTCCCAAGGGCCGGCCCACGGCTTGCATCAGGCCTGAGAGCTTTAGAGAGCAGTATAGAGGCCGGGTGCTGTGATGTTTTAAGGAAGCTATGTACAGCACCCTGCTGGCTCCTCCCACCAGCCATGATTTGTCTGCATTGCATAGAAATCGGAGGAAAAACAGGGAATTTCATGACAATAAATTCCTGGAATTCTTCCTCTCGCGGCCTCTTTTGTTTTCCTGACGGATCATCCGCGCGGTCCAAGCACTCCAGCTGCTGAGGAACTACAACTCCCAGCCGTACAGGCCAAGGTATGCTGGGGGTTGTAGTTCTACATCCCTCCCGCGCAGTGTCACTTCATACAGGAGCTCCGGGAAAACAGCGAAATACAAGGA
>NW_017306588.1:1295128-1301824 GCF_000935625.1 Nanorana parkeri
GCTCACTGCTGCTCTCTCCTTGTGCAGGGTGACTGGTCTTGTCTCTGCCCCCTCCTGTAATAAAGACTGCTCACTGCTGCTCTCTCCTTGTGCAGGGTGACTGGTCTTGTCTCTGCCCCCTCCTGTAATAAAGACCGGTCACTGCTGCTCTCTCCTTGTGCAGGGTGACTGGTCTTGTCTATGCTCCCTCCTGTAATAAAGACCGGTCACTGCTGCTCTCTCTCCTTGTGCAGAGTGACTGGTCTTGTCTCCGCCCCCTCCTGTAATGAAAGACCGGTCACTTCTGGTGTTTTATGTGAATTGAGCCTTGTCTGTCTATTGGCTTTATCTCAGCAGTAGTTCACTTCCTGACACACATGTGGAGATTCCACACATTAGAATAGGGGATGCAATCTTGCAAATATGAGACAGCAAACGCAGGGCAAAGTCAACATTGCATCCAAAAGTTCTGATAATTGTCACAATTGTAACTGAAAAGTAGCGAGAACTCCCAACGTTTCCTCTCCCTGTGGACGGAGGGGGCGGAGCACAGCATGTGTCAGCGATGGCGGCTCCGCCCTCCCCCATCTCGCCGGAACCGTCTAATTGTTTGCAGGTTGAACAGAAGCAGCAGATGTCCGTCCGGGATTCTCCTAATTTTAGGTCTGTCAGAAATAGCCGCTTGTGGGTGACACATGTCCCGGCCGGGGTCAGAGGCTGCGGAACCTCGGGGACACTTTACTGTCCTGGAGCAACCCAGCACCCGGAGGAAAGAGAACCCGTCATTGAAATAAAGCAATGCAACCCTAATGCATGCAACCGACCGCTGTTCAGTGTCCCAGAATGCATTGCACACACGCAACGGTGACCAACAGAGAAGCACATTACTGCATCCATCCGTCCAATATATTACAATAGTCAGATAGAAGACTGAAGGGGAGGCCACGGTTCCTCTTTAATTACAATGTTTTGTATGAGGTGATGAGGTCGGAGATTTCGGAGGTTTTCGGTTTCTCCGTCTTCATAGATCTCTGGACTCCGCGCCGCGTCTGCCGATCAGACGACGTCCTCAGAGGACGCGTGTTAGTTGCGCTGTTATTGATTCGCCGGCCTCCGTAGCGGGTTACATGAGCGCCATAATGTCCCCGCTGACACCTTCAGTAAATCTATTGTGCGCTGTAATATATTAGCGGCAGAATCCATTTATTATCATTAGGAGCGCGGCGGTTCAGGAAACGGGGCGGTGTGACTGCTCGCCGCGTCTGATGGATCACATCAAACAGATGGCGCGATGCATTTACATATGACACTCCGCCGCCGCCACAAAACACTTTAACAGACCCGGAGCACGGGAAGAATTTACAGCTGAAGTTTAATCTGATTATATTCTCCTCCCCTCCCCCACCAATATATTTATATAAAACCTTTACGTTTTCACTACATACATTATTTTATACCTGGTGATGTCATCACCGGGTCTCTGTGCTTCTCTATGCCATGGCTGGGGGAGGGGTACATTGCTTCCTATTAAAAAAAAAATGATGGGCAGGTGTCAGTACGGAGGGGTGGCAGGCTGGCTACATTTGCTTCTACTAACACCCACATGTGATGCCGAGCCCCCATGATTGAAAGAACTGAATGAAAGGGGCGGAGCCACGGACAGTCAGGCTGGTGAGCAAAGTGATAGATGATTATAGGAAGTCGATGCATTGGCGTCACAAGGGGGGTGCGGCCCGCACCCGGGTGACACCAATGGAGGGGGTGACACCAAAATGACTGACAGTCATTTTGGTGTCACCCCCCTCTGAAAAGTTGGGCACTCGGTCATGGACGGCATGTGCGGTGACGTCACGGTGGGGTGTCACCCGGTAACCCGGTCACGGTGGGGTGTCACCCGGCCTCAGGACGCCCGAGTTGATGGGTTATAGGAAGTCGATAGAATATAGGAAGTCGATAGATTACACGAAGTCGATAGGAAGGATTATAGGAAGTTGATTGATTACAGGAAGTCGATAGATTATAGGAAGGTGATAGATTATAGGAAGACGATTGATTACAGGAAGTCGATAGGAAGGATTATAGGAAGTCGATAGATTATAGGAAGTCGATAGGAAGGATTATAGGAAGTCGATAGGAAGGATTATAGGAAGTCGATAGGAAGGATTATAGGAAGTCGATAGGAAGGATTATAGGAAGTCGATAGGAAGGATTATAGGAAGTCGATTGATTACAGGAAGTCGATAGGAAGGATTATAGGAAGTCGATAGGAAGGATTACAGGAAGTCGATAGGAAGGATTACAGGAAGTCGATAGGAAGGATTACAGGAAGTCGATAGGAAGGATTATTGACACTTTGTGAACAGATTTTGTAACAAAAATGAAACCCCCTCCCCCCCAAATCAGGAACTTTTCCATAGACAAACGTCCGGGTCCGTCCCTGGAAATCCGAGATATTCAGCAGCCATGCAGAGGGAGAAGAGCCGCCGTTCGCCATCGCCGCTGCTGTTGCGCGTTTTGCATTTCTCTGGATTTTTCCCCGCGGAATGCGCGGCGAACATGAAATCTAATTGCAGGAAAGTTGAACACAAAGGCGGCTCTCCCTGCTGGTCACTCTGAGTTATTTATTAGGAATCCTTTAAGGGCTTTTTAGAGCTGATTAGAGACTTCTTTCATCATGTGTCTGCTCCATCTTCAAACAGCGTCCCTGGAAGTCCTCCGCTCACTAACAAGAGAGGGGGAGGGAAGATCAATAGATAGAAGAGAGAGAGAGATAGGAGAGAGAGAGAGAGAGAGAGAGAGAGGGAAGATCAATAGATAGGGGGAGTGAGATAGGAGAGTGAGGGAGAGAGAGAGAGGGAAGATCAATAGATAGGGGGAGAGAGAGAAGAGGGAGAGATCGATAGAAGAGAGAGAGAAGAGAGCGATCAATAGCTAGGAGATAGAGAGGGAAGATCAATAGAGAAGAGAGAGAGATCGATAAGAGAGAGAGAGAGAGAGAGATAGGAGAAAGAGAGGGAGAGAAGAGAGAGAGAGAGAGAGAGAGAGAAGATCAATAGATAGGGGGAGAGAGAGAGGGAAGATCAATAGATAGAAGAGAGAGAGATCGATAAGAGAGAGAGAGAGAGAGATAGGAGAAAGAGAGGGAGAGAAGAGAGAGAGAGAGAGAGAGAGAGAGAAGGTCAATCGATTGATCGATAGATAATCAATAGATAGATGTCTCCCTATATAATACTGGTAGTATAACTGATGGATTTCTGTATTCATATTATCTCCCTATCACAGCGCTAATCAGGCTGGGAGTGGGAGGGTCTTTGCCGTGATCCAATCAGGTCATAGTACACTGCGGCCAATCTAACATAACGAGCACGTGGGAGCGTTCTGACAGATTTCCTCATCTCTTCCTGCAACACAATGTTACATTATATCAGAGGAAGCTCGTTGCTGATTGGTTGCTATAGGATACTGTAAAAAAAAATAAAAAAATCTTGATAGACCGCCAGGCCACGCTGCGTTCGCAGGCCCCCGATGTGCGCAATATGTAGCCAGCCCTGTACCCAGAATCCTCTGCACCTCCGTCTGGTCTGTATCAGCATGCAGATTCTGGCAATTGTCTCCTTTAATCAGCTGGACAGCTACATCTTGGGAGACACAAACTTCTCTTTTAAGCCAAACAAATGGTCAGATTTCCACCTCCTTGGCTGGAGCGGAGACTGTGACACCAGAGGGATTGTGGGAAATCAGGTGGAGGGGGGTGGGGACCCAAGTCCTGGAAATCATCAATTAGGAGGGTCCCTTCAGCAATCAAGTCTAAACTTTAACAGCCTGTGTACAATCACACCTCGGCATCTGTCACACAGGTAATTAAATCCCCAGAACGGCGCCCCCCTGCCGATTTCAAAGCCCTCCCCCCTCCTCCGGCCCAGCATGAAACACTGGCTGTGCGGATCAATAAAACTCTGCGCCGCACCCAGAAAAAGTGTTAAATCCTTCAGTTCCTTCACATCAGGTTTAAATCACGAGAAACAAATGTGAATCAAAGGCGAGCGGCGGAGATTTTTCATTGGGAAGTGGAAAAGTTACTTTTTAGGTGGCGGAGGGACCGTGAAAGTAAATTTCACAAAAACCGTAAAAGATGCAAAAAGTTCGCGAAGGAACCGTTGAAGTTTTTGGCGCAGAAAACGACGAAATATTGCAGTATAGGAGCGTTAAGGACTGGAAGTGAGGGCGAATCTCCACCGGGGACAGGACGTGATGGCGAATCTCCACCGGGGACAGGAAGTGATGGCGAATCTCCACCGGGGACAGGAAGTGATGGCGAATCTCCACCGGGGGCAGGAAGGGCTGGAAACCCGTCTGTGTGTTGGAGATTGTCCCCTCACTTCCTGCTCTGGTTACAATGTTGCCACTAGGGATGAGATTTGGGTTCGGGTTGGACGTGGATTCGCAGGTTGATGGACCCGCCCCAAATCACAATACCCCCAGTGCCAGGGGCGTAACTACAGATCGCGGGGGCCCCATAGCAAAATTTTAATTGGGCCCCATGGCAAACCCTTAAAATCTAAATCAAGGACAGGTAGCAGGAGAGCTTTCTGCATCGGATATCAACTCTTCTTGATTGGAAATGCCATAAAGGGTACAGGGTCAACAGCAACTTCAGCAATCCTTCATGGGGCCCCCTTCCACCCCCAGGCCCCATAGCAGCCGCATGGGCTGCTGTGGCTATTGTTACGCAAAGTGTACATGTTACCCCCAACGTGTACATTTTGCACTTCCTAAATGACAGCTTCCTGACGCTGTGGTTATGTAAACATGGAGGGATCCCGTGTGACATCATTGACCAAATATGGTCAACGACATCACCTGGGATCCCCGCCTGTCTGTTTACATTACAGCAAGGGAAATCCCAGGTGATGTTGTTGACCATATTTGGTCCATGATGTCACACGGGATTCCCACCATGTTTACATAACCACAGTGTTGGGGGTCTATCACTTAAGGTAACGTGTAAACATTGGTGGGCGTCAGGGCGTCCTGACCGATGACGGATTCACGTCGCTGGACATTGTGAATGACGCTGGGGAACATTTTTAACCATTTAACCAAGGTGGTTGTGTTTGTTTTTTTACATTTAAATGTTTGTGGCAATGGGGAAGAGGTGCTAATATACCTTTAATCTCATTCCTCTGAGAGAGGGCGGATATCTGGGGGGATTGGGGCACTGGAGATGGAGAAGGGGCCCGTATCCCTCAACATTGGGACAAGGTGACTTGGAAGCAAAACGTACTCTTTGTTTGTAAACAAAGCCAAGTGATTGTTATCTCAGTACTGCCATCACAAGGCGTTTGATACGGTACTAAAGGAACGGGTACAGAGAGTATCAATAAATGGCGCCCTTTCAGACTCGGCTAGTGTCATTAGCGGTGTGCCTCAGGGTTCTGTGCTGGGACCCATGCTATTCAACCTGTTTATTAACGACATCGGGGACGGAGTACACAGCGATATCTCAGTGTTTGCTGACGATACCAAAATTGGGAGGGTAATAGAAACGGACCAAGATAGTGTAACATTGCAGGAGGACCTGGATAGAATAGGGGGGTGGGCAACTTTATGGCAGATGAGGTTTAATGTTGATAAATGCAAAGTTATGCACTTTGGGAGGAATAATAGGCAAATGGGTTATACAATTATGGGTATGCCCGCTAGGGAAGTCGGAAATGGAGAAAGATTTGGGGGTCATTGTAGACCACAAACTCAATAATAGATTACAGTGCCAGGTTGCTGTAGAATCTTGTCCTGCATCAAGAAGGGAATGTTTTCCAGGGACAAGTCTATATTTGTGCCACTTTACACATCAATGGTTCGGCCCCACCTGGAGTATGCGGTGCAGTTTTGGGCACCGGTCCACAGGAAGGATGTCCTTGAACTGGAGAAAGTCTAGCAGAGGGCGACCAAACTAATAAAGAGGATGGAGGACCAGAACTATGAGACACAGTTACTAAATTTAAACATGTTTACGTTAGAAGTAAGGAGATTAAGGGGGGACATGATTTTCATGTACAAAATGTTCCATAGTCATAGCAACATTAGCAACAAACTCTTTGAGATTAATTCCGTAACGAAGACTAGAGGACACCACCTAAAACTGGTAGAAAAAAAAATTTAAACACAAGGGGCGGAGGGGGTTCTTCTCAGTTCGCGCGGTTAGGGTCTGGAACTCTCTGAAACAGGCAGTAATTTCAGCTAATAGTGTGGAATCGTTCAAGAAGCTTTTGGACGACTTCCTGAGAGACCGAAATGTACAAGGGTACAGGTACTCTTAAGAATGAGAACACTCATGGACCTATACACACACACACACACACACACACACACACACACACACACACAACAGGTTGGACTTGATGGACTTATGTCTTTATTCAACCTCAAATACTATGTAACTATCACATGACTATCACATGGCTTTGTTTATAAGCAATGGGTCTGTGTTCCGGCCAGGGTTGGCATAGTTTATCAACAACCCAAAAATGGTTCCCATGGCTCTTCTTGTCGCCTCCGGGGCAAAATTTGAGGCCGACTTTAACAAAAATTTCAAATGAAAATTGGATATTTTCTCTGTAAAATCAATGACGATAAAATCCCTCCACTCTCCCCTCTGCTGATGGCGCTGTGTACGGGCGCTGCTCTCTAAAATCTCTAAGCCACCCGGATACAATA
>NW_017306588.1:1301891-1310301 GCF_000935625.1 Nanorana parkeri
AGATGGAAACAAAAAGCAAATTCATTCACAAGAAGGAAACATTGTAGCAAAAGCGTCAGCTGTCAATCACGGAGGGAAAGGTAAATGGCTAATAACGCCAATTTTCATAATCATCCCATAATAAGCGGAAGGATAGAGGACGGCGAGGTCACTGCCATGAGAAAACAATGCAAAAAAACAACAAAATGACAAAAAAAAGTCACTCTGCTCCAAAGGCAAACTCCACTTAAAGGCGAACTCCACTTAGAGGGGAACTCCGCTTAGAGGGGAACTCCGCTTAGAGGGAAACTCCGCTTAGAGGGTAACTCCGCTTAGAGGGTAACTCCACTCTCACTAAACAACTGATACAATGTTGGTCATGGAGACATTGACATAAAATCAGCGTTGTGCGTTTTACCTCCTGCCGAAGTGGTGTGCACGGCCGCCTTCTTCCCAACCTCCGAGAAAACGTTCCCATCCAGCGCAGACGTTTTGGTCTCCTTCTTGTGTGCTGTGCTCACTGGGCCCGAACTCTCCATGTCAGCAGCTCATACTCCAGAGACAGAGCCTGCAGGAGAGAAAATCCTGCGTTAAAAGATGACAGATCACAATATAGGTTTAAGATGACAAGACCGACCTCCGTTGTCTTGTTGGCTCCACTAGTCCTACACCACGGAGGCCATGGTGTCCGTGTCATACACTGATGGGAGCTAGTAAGTCTGAAACATCTGCAAGTTGTATAAATGGCTCTCTGTGAGGTCTGGGCTTCTATTATAAAACAGAGTCATTGCACCGAGCCGCTCAGAGCTCCCTCTGGTGCCCAATTAGCAAATCACTATTATAAACCTGAAAAATGAACTATGTTTTGCTCCCTTCTGGTCTGTTAGATAAACTATTAGAGTAATTTTGTTATATCTGTTCAATAAAGTGCCAAAAATACCTGTTGATCCCGCCAGAAATCGTGTGAGCTGACCATTTCCTGTGCTCTTTGCCTGTGCACAAGAAGGGGAGGGTGATGATAAGGAGAGGTTATGAAGATGAGGAGGGGGAGGGGATAAGGAGTTATGGGGATGAGATAAGGAGGGGTTATGGAGATGAGGAGATAAGAGAGGCTATGGAGATGAGGAGGAGATAAGGAGGGGTTATGGAGATGAGGAGGAGAGGAAATAAGGAGGGGTTATGGAGAGGAGGGGGAGGAGATGAGGAGTTATGGAGATAAGGAAGAGTTATGGAGACAAGGAGTGGTTATGGAGATGAGGAGTGGGAGGAGATAATGATGAGTTATGGAGATGAGGAGGGGGAGGAGATAAGGATGAGTTATGGAGATGAGGAGGGGATAAGGATAGGTTATGGTGATGAGGAGGAGATAGGGAGGGGTTATGGAGATGAGGAGGAGAGGAAATAAGGGGGGGTTATGGAGAGGAGGGGGAGGAGATGAGGAGTTATGGAGATAAGGAGGAGTTATGGAGACATGGAGTGGGAGGAGACAAGGAGTGGTTATGGAGATGAGGAGTGGGAGGAGATAATGATGAGTTATGGAGATGAGGAGGGGGAGGAGATAAGGATGAGTTATGGAGATGAGGAGGGGAGGAGATTAGGAGGAGTTATGGAGAAGACGAGGGGGAGGAGATAAGGAAGAGTTATGGAGATGGGGAGTGGGAGGAGATAAGGATGAGTTATGGAGATGAGGAGGGGGAGGAGATAAGGAGGAGTTATGGAGATGAGGGAGAGACAAGGAGGGTTTATAAAGATGAGGAGGGGGAGGAGTTATGGATATAAGGAAGGGTTATGCAGGGTCACGCATGGGCTTTATCTTGGTCAGTTTTCACGCAAATACAGTCTGCCTAGGACTGCCCACTCCTCCATACCGACACCACCATGAAGACATTTTGATATTTGCATAACCCCTCCCAAGAGCCAGCCCACTGCTTGTATCAGGGCTGTGGGCTCTTAAGAGCAGTACTGATGCAGGATGCTGTGATGTTTCCAGGCAGCTATGTACAGCCCCCTGCCGGCCCCTCCCACCAGTCATAGTCTGCCTGCATTTCATAGAGAAGCCCCGAGACCCAGCAATGACATCACTAGGTATAATATAATGTAATGAAAAAGGAAAGGTTTTATATTTGCGGGGGAGGGGCGGGGAGGAGGAACCAGGGAAGGTCAAAATATAACCAGATTAAACTTCCCCTCTGCGTGTCTTGGGGTCAGAGACACTGTAACTCTTCTTGTTGAGGTCACAAATATTTTTGCCGTCAGACACCAGAAAGTCGGGTCAGAAATAACAAAAAACAGAGCGGGATTCTGTGCGGGGGAGTGGGGAGTTCTGTTTGGATCTGATCGCTGTTTGCATCCACCGAGCGCCTCCAAACAAAACACAAACATTTCCGTCTCTTCCCGACGTTGTCGCATCTTTTCTGGTGGCTAAGAAAACACAGCAGAGGGCGGAGTCCAGCTGTCGCTGCGCGGCGGGGTCACAGGACCCCGCTTTTCCGAGTAGAACGCCACCAAGCCCCCCGAGGACCGGCGACACCAAAAATAACTTTTCTTACTGATCAGAAAACCAGCTGACCAAATATATCCGAAATGAAACATTTGTGTCACATGTAACCAGTGATCCCCGGAAGAAGGATGTCCTATACTGCAGCCGAGCCGTCCTGAGACATGGCGGCTGCATTCGTTTTCTTTTCAGGCTCATTTCCCTTTTTCTTTTCACCGGGTGACTCCGCCAGTTACATTTCTTGTCCTGGGGGTGACAACGATCACTCGCTGTACTGTATTTATGGAGGGGCAGCGTTGTCACCGTAGAACAGGACTAAAGAACACCTCCCCTTTTGTGACTCTCCTATTAGACAGCACAGCCAGACACTCTACCTTCACTGCAGCAGAGAAACAGTTTCATCAAAAGCACGGTTCCGGCCTGGTAACTGATCAATAAGAGGACAGCACGGGAATCAGTCATCACTCTGCTCATGGGGTTCACTCAAGCGCCTGGGTATGGTCAGCACATGTGCATTACGGCAGAGCTCGATCGGCTGCTGGTACTGGCCCTCTGCCTAGCATAGAGAATATAGGAGGCTGAGTGCAATACTAATTCAGGTACTTGATTTCAGAGTCAGAAAACATCGTCTTCATACCAGAGTCCTGTGTATTGTTCTGGAATCTCGGGGAGATTTGCGTATTTCTTCCAGATCTGCGCAGTCATCCAGTGTGAGACTCGGAGCTTCCTGTAATAAAGACCGCTCACTGCTTCTCTCTCTCCTTGTGTAGGGAGCCTGGTCTTGTCTACGCCCACCTCCTGTAAGAAAGACCACTCACTGCTGCTCTCTCTCCTTGTGTAGGGAGCCTGGTCTTGTCTACGCCCACCTCCTGTAAGAAAGACCACTCACTGCTGCTCTCTCTCCTTGTGTAGGGAGCCTGGTCTTGCCTCCACCCCCTCCTGTAATAAAGACCGGTCACTGCTGCTCTCTCTCACCTTGTGCAGGGTGACTGGTCTGGTCTCCGCCTCCTCCTGTAATAAAGACCGGTCACTGCTGCTCTCTCTCTACTTGTGCAGGGTTAACTGGTCTTCTATCACCCCCCCCCCCTATAGTTTTCTGTAGTGGGTGGAGCCTGCTGTGTCCCTCCCACAGCTCTGCCCTCTTCACAGGTTATGTACAGCACAGTGATGATGTCACTTTTACTTACACAAGGTAATATCTGGGTCCGCAAAGTCATTTGGTGCACATGAAGTGGATTTATACCCTGGCTATTGAGGAATTTGTTTAAATGAAAGATTTTGTGCTCAGCCCGTGAGTTCAGCTTTAAAGGAGAACTATGGGGTTAGGGGCTTTTCCCCATAGTTCTCCTTAGGGTAACGGGACGACACAAACATTCCTGCACGGTGATATTTCCGTCCTGTATCCATCCGATTGGAGTTTGTCTGCTCCAGGTATGAAGCCCAGACGGAGATGACAGGTGAGGAAGCAGCTGTCACACATGGAACGCACACACGGCCTTGTCATTCCTTTACAACATACACAATGTATTAACCCCTCACTCCCCGGCACCCGGCTCCATACACAGGGCTCCACGCAGCCCTGTAAGTAAATAGTATTACTCAATGACCTGGGAATGCGGACGACTTAGAAGAACTTCCGTCATTATTCCATAGTACGACATAGAACCATTGTCTCTGGGAATAAAAGAGCTGACAATCTAATGATACAACAAATGCAGACGCGCCGTACAGAGCCTGTTTGGTCACAGAAAACATCCCGCCTCCTCCGGAACATCCGAGCGATCGCTTTTACACCGCAGAGAATTGTACTGCAGCCGGTTGGTTACATAGTATTTGAGGTTGAATAAAGACACAGGCCCATCAAGTCCAACCCATTGCGTGTATGTATGTGATTCTGTAGGTGTTTGCATGTGTATGAGTCCATGTGTGATCTTGTTCTTAAAGGAGAACCGACCTGTGACAATGAGACTGTCACAGGTCGGCTCAGTAGATCGGGAAGTGAGCGAACACATGCCGGCGTTCGCTCACCTCTCTATCCTGTCACGGCTCTCTGCCGTGACAGGGGAGGGGCTGGTTTCCCTCCTCCCCGTTGCGATCCGCCAGCGCTGACTGGCGGAACGGACGGGGGAGGGGGCGGGTACAGCTGGCTCTGCCTCTAGATAGGCAGAGCCGGCTGTCAGTCAAGCAGCTGGGCGAATCCCGGCATAATTGCTGGGATCCGCTTCAGCTGCGGCGTCTCACTATATATCTACAGCTTGCGGTATACTGAGCCTAGGGTGAAGGGAGGACGCTAGTTTGTGTCCTCCCGTTACCCTAAGGAGAACTATGGGGAAAAGCCTTAACCCCATAGTTCTCCTTTAAGAGTACCTGTACCCCTGTATGGTTGTTTTGGGAAAAGTTGATTTTTTTTTTTCTTATTATTGAATGTGCGGCAAAAAGAGAAAAAAATATTATTTTTGTGACCCTCGTATCTGACAATGTCAAAGCTCCTTCAATGGTAGATAAAAAAACAACTGCAGCCATGAAAAGTTTTGTGACTCTCGCTATTTAAAGCTGAACTCCAAGCGAACAGCTAAATACACATTCAAAATATATGAATGGCAACTGTTTCCTGCCAAAAGATGTTAAAGGAGAACTATGGGGTCAGGGCTTTTCCCCATAGTTCTCCTTAGGGTGACGGGAGGACACAAACTAGCGTCCTCCCGTTACCCTAGGCTCAGTATATAGGGAGCTACAGCTCGCGGTATACTGAGACGCCGCAGCTGAAGCGGATCCCGACAATTATGTCGGGATCCGCCCAGCTGCGTGAGTGACAGCTGGCTCTGCCTATCTAGAGTGACGCGGAAACAATGATATCCAAAATGTATTAAAAAAAACGGAATCACTAATTAAAACATTCAATAATCCAACTCCGCGCACCGCAGCACCTCTCGACGGCGGGAATATTCAGACGCTGCTGGTGTGTGAGGGGGTTCTCGGTGCCCCTCCCCCCTCATTTATTATAGGGTTCTTTATTTCTCAGAACATTTATTACGCTGGGCACACACCTTACAACCATCGCAAGACTTTTGTCTTGCGATGGCTGTAAGGTAATTAAAAAAACTATCTTGGACAGGCAGATTGTACTTGCGATGATTGCAAGCCGCGCCCCCCCTGAAGGGCGGGCTTCCGATGACCCCAATGCCGAACGGGCAGTGTGCGCTTGCGCACACCGGCCCGTCCGGCTTTTATCTCCCGAACATGCTACACACCCGCCGAACATCGTACGATGCTCGGCGTGTTCTCGAACATGTTCGGGTCCCCACACACCTTACGATGATCGTATGATGATCGTAAGGTGGGTGGAAGCCGTGCGACCTCTACTACTGTAAGGTCGCACGACTTTAAACTTACGGACATGTTCGAAAACCCGCCGAGCATCGTACGATGTTCGGCGGGTGTGTAGCATGTCCGTACGATAACAGCCGTACAGGCCGCTGTGCGCAAGCGCACACTGCCCGTTCGGCATTGCGGTCATCGGAAGCCCGCCCCTCAGGGGGCGTGGCTTACGATCATCGGACGTACGATCTGCCTATGCAACATAGGCAGATTGTACGTTTTTTTAAGTACCTTACAACCATCGCAAGACAAAAGTCTTGCGATGGTTGTAAGGTGTGTGCCCAGCCTTCGTAAGTTAAAAGTCGTGCGACCTTACAGTAGTAGAGGTCGCACGGCTTCCACAGACCTTACGATAATCGTACGATCCCGGGATTTCCCGCCATTATCGTACGCTTATCGTAAGGTGTGTGGGCACCCTTATTGTATTTATTTATTTTGGAGATTTGCCCTCAGCGCTCAGCACAAGTTCAGCGAAGAACAAATGCCAAAATGACACGACCGCAGCGACAAATGTCTCCATTACCTGGGAGCTCAATTCATCCTTATCAGCTAATTATGTTTATCTGTTTGACTAACGAGCGCCTCTTAATTGCTTTACAAAGGCAGAAGAAAGGAAAAAGGCAGCCTGCAAACTCCTCCGACTGAAGAGCTCACACTCTATGAAGAGAGACAAACCGAATTCCAGGTTATTTTCCCGGCTTCTCTCCGAAATGTCGGGGGAATGGAAGACTGCTCATCCCTAAAGGGGACCAGATTGTTTCCTGACCCAAAATGCATCCTAATGTATCCCTATGTTATTTCTGGCCTCTGCTCACACCAGCGCAGTCCGTTCCAGACCAGAAAAATACGGCATGTCTCAATATGTCTGGTCTGGAATGCACTGGAACGCATAGAAACGCATCAAAAAGGCTTGGAACGCACTGGAATGCACCTGAAAGCCCATATTAAGCTAAAACAATAGCCCCAGAACGCGGCAAAATCCCGGTAATTTACGGCCAAAACACGTTGCACTGCATTACCGACCTGGTCCAGATCTGGTCCGGAAAATGGTGTGAACCCAGCCTTTGGGCTCATTCACAACATATCCAGATCATCTCCAGACAAGACTAGACCAGATTGTTTCCGGACGGACCCAAAATGCATCCTAATGTATCCCCTATGGCTTATGCTATATCTGGCCTCTGTTCACATCAGAGCAGTCCACTCAAGACCAGACCAGAACAATACTGCAGGTCTCATTTTCTCTGGCCTGCAATGCACTGGAACACATAGAAATGCATCAAAAACGCAAACGCACCTTTAAGACGATTTTAAGCTAAAAAAACAAAAACTCCAGAACGCGGCAAAATTGTGGTAAAAATGCCATATAAATCCTCCAAAATTGCGGTAAAAATGCCATATAAACGCGGCAAAATTGCGGTAAAAATGCCATATAAATCCTCCAAAATTGCGGTTAAAATGCCATATAAATCCTCCAAAATTGCGGTAAAAATGCCATATAAATGCTGCAAAATTGCGGTTAAAATGCCATATAAATCCTCCAAAATTGCGGTAAAAATGCCATATAAATGCTGCACAATTGCGGTTAAAATGCCATATAAATGCTGCAAAATTGTGGTAAAAAACTGCATTCCAGATCTGGTCCGGAAAATGGTGTGAACCCAGCTTGAGTCCCCATTCACACCTTTGTGTTCCATGAATACGTGTCCCTTGTTGATTTCAATGGGCGCCGCACACGTGACAAACGCGGGAAGGTAGCTCACGTAGAAGATTCTGTGACAGGCGTATACTGCGTTTTTTCATCACATTGTGTGTGTTTAACGCGCGTCAATGCGCAGGGACAAACACGTGTTTTCCCGGCCACATTCGGGGTGCCATTTGCAAGTCATGGCACCGCAAGCATGTTGCACGTTCTTAACGCGTTGCGTGCACGCATTCCTGGAGCGCGAAGGTGTGAACGGGGACTTATGGCTGCCGGACTCCTCGCATACAATCCGCGGCAGAACTGAGCGCAGGGGTCGTCTATCAGAATGAGAATTACTAGACTAACCGTCACTTTCACGGTGAACATTTTCCATGTAATTGGCGAAACATAACGCATGACTCACACGAATGGGATTCATTTCTTCCCACACTGGTTTGGGGTCATTCAAAAACATTCACGCTTCTGTGCAAGTCATGGAAGAGTCCCAGGGGGGTGAATACTTATGCAAAGGCTGCACAGAACATCAGCTCAACATCGGTCGTCCGTGATTTCGCTGGTGACCGGCGCTTTAAGACTCCCTGTGCCGCTGAGGTCTGTGACCACACCAACTAATCAGAAACCCGTAAGAAGGAGCGACCGAGAAGAGATAAGTTAAATGAAGTTTTTATTTCCCCCAAATGTTATAAATAATCTGGAGGTTTAAGGGAAACGTCACCATTTAGACAGAATGCATCGGATTCAATGGGAGGGGGAATTAAAGGCTACGTTCACCTTTCTGACTATATTTCATGTTACTCCATCTACAAAACCCAACCTGCACCCCCCCCCCCCCCACTCCCCCCTCCTCCACC